>NC_072731.1:103124942-103477831 GCF_026930045.1 Uloborus diversus
GTAGCCCAACGCTCTCGCCAATATACTATCGGATCTCTGTTGATCGGTGTCTTAATTATAATAAAAACAAAAAATGCACCTTAGTAATTATTGATCTAAAATCTTTGAAATCTAAAGGTCGAATGATTAAACTGACTCAGAATTTTCTTCCGTACATAAATAATCCATATTTGCAAAAGAAAGAAATAGAAAAAAAAAAGAATCTTCAAATTAGAAGAGAAATATATACATGGAAGATTTTCGTTCCGGCCGGGACTCGAACCCAGTACCACGCGCTTGGAACCCAACGGTCTAGCCATTAGGCTATCGGAGCTCTGTCGATGGAAGTCTTAAATATAATAAAAACAAAAAATGCACCTTGGTAATTATTGATTCAAACACTTTGAAATTTACAGGTCGAATAATTAAACTGACTCAGAATTTTTCTCCCTACATAAATAATCAATATTCGCAAAAGAGAAAAATTAAAAAAAAAAGAAGAAGAGAAATTTCAAATTAGAAACTAAAAGTATACATTGAAGATTTTCGTTCAGGCTGGGACTCGAACCCAGGGCCACTCGCTTGGAAGCCTAACACTCTTGCCATTAGTCTATGGGAGCTCTGTCGGTGGGAGTTTTAAATATAATAAAAACAAAAAATGCACCTTGGTAATTGTTTATTTAAACACTTTGAAATCTTCGTGTCGAAAAATTAAACTGACTCAGAATTTTCTTCCCTACATAAATAATCAATAATTGCAAAGGAAAGAAATTGAAAAAAAAAAGAATTTTCAAATTAGAAAAGAAATACATACATTGAAGATATTCGCTCCGGCTGGGACTCGAACCCAGGCCACTCGCTTGGAAGACCAGCGGTCTAGCCATTAGGCTATCGGAGTTCTGTCGAGCGGAGTCTTACTGCCTGACTGATACTGCCTGACTGACAGACTGACTCACTGACTGACTGATACTGACTGACTGACTCACTGACTGACCGAGACTGACTGACTAACTGCCTGACTGACTGAGACTGGACTGACTGACTGACTGACTGACTGACTGACTAACTGACTGACTGAGACTGACTGACTGACTGCTTGACTCTCTGACTGGCTATTTCACTGACTGACTGAATGACTAAATGACTGACTGACACTGACTGACTGACTGCTTGACTACCTGACTGACTGCTTGACTGACTAACTGACTGGACAGGACTGACCGACTGACTGACTGACAGACTGACTGAATAAGGATGACTGACAGACTGACTGAATAAGGCTGACTGACTGACTGACAGACTGACTGAATAAGGCTGACCGACTGACTGACTGCCTGACTGACTGACTGACTGAATGACTGACTGACTGACTGACCGAGACTGACTGACTGACTGACTGAGACTGGACTGGACTGACTGACTGACTGACTGACTGAGACTGACTGACTGCTTTAGTGACTAACTGACTGCACAGGACTGACCGACTGACTGACTGACTGACTGCCTGACTGACTGACTGACTGAATGACTGACTGACTGAGACTAAATGACTGACTGCTTGACTGACTGGCTGAAGGACTAACTGACTGACTGAGTGACTGACTGACTGGACTGACTGACTGAGACTGAATGACTGAGTGCTTGACTGATTGACTGTCAGACTGACTGACTGACTTCGCAAAAGGGAAAAATAAAAAAAAAAAGAATTATAAAATTAGAAAAAAATATTTGCATTTAAGATTTCCTTTCCGGCCGGGACTCGAACCCAGTACCACGCGCTAGGAACCCAACGGTCTAGCCATTAGGCTATCGGAGCTCTGTCGATGGAAGTCTTAAATATAATAAAAACAAAAAATGCACCTTGGTAATTATTGATTCAAACACTTTGAAATTTACAGGTCGAATAATTAAACTGACTCAGAATTTTTCTCCCTACATAAATAATCAATATTCGCAAAAGAGAAAAATTAAAAAAAAAGAAGAAGAAATTTCAAATTAGAAACTAAAAGTATACATTGAAGATTTTCGTTCAGGCTAGGACTCGAACCCAGGGCCACTCGCTTGGAAGCCTAACACTCTAGCCATTAGTCTATGGGAGCTCTGTCGGTGGGAGCTTTAAATATAATAAAAACAAAAAATGCATCTTGGTAATTGTTTATTTAAACACTTTGAAATCTTCGTGTCGAAAAATTAAACTGACTCAGAATTTTCTTCCATACATAAATAATCAATAATTGCAAAGGAAAGAAATTGAAAAAAAAAAAGAATTTTCAAATTAGAAAAGAAATATATACATTGAAGATATTCGCTCCGGCTGGGACTCGAACCCAGGCCACTCGCTTGGAAGATCAGCGGCCTAGCCATTAGGGTATCGGAGTTCTGTCGAGCGGAGTCTTACTGCCTGACTGATACTGCCTGACTGACAGACTGACTCACTGACTGACTGATACTGACTGACTGACTCACTGACTGACCGAGACTGACTGACTAACTGCCTGACTGACTGAGACTGGACTGACTGACTGACAGACTGACTGAATAAGGATGACTGGCAGACTGACTGAATAAGGCTGACTGACTGACTGACTGACAGATTGACTGAATAAGGCTGACCGACTGACTGACTGCCTGACTGACTGACTGACTGAATGACTGACTGACTGACTGACCGAGACTGACTGACTGACTGACTGAGACTGGACTGGACTGACTGACTGACTGACTGACTGACTGAGACTGACTGACTGCTTTAGTGACTAACTGACTGCACAGGACTGACCGACTGACTGACTGACTGACTGCCTGACTGACTGACTGACTGACTGACTGACTGAATGACTGACTGACTGCGACTAAATGACTGACTGCTTGACTGACTGGCTGAAGGACTAACTGACTGACTGAGTGACTGACTGACTGGACTGACTGACTGAGACTGAATGACTGAGTGCTTGACTGATTGACTGTCAGACTGACTGACTGACTTCGCAAAAGGGAAAAATAAAAAAAAAGAATTATAAAATTAGAAAAAAATGTTTGCATTTAAGATTTCCTTTCCGGCCGGGACTCGAACCCAGTACCACGCGCTAGGAACCCAACGGTCTAGCCTTTAGGCTATCGGAGCTCTGTCGATGGAAGTCTTAAATATAATAAAAACAAAAAATGCACCTTGGTAATTATTGATTCAAACACTTTGAAATTTACAGGTCGAATAATTAAACTGACTCAGAATTTTTCTCCCTACATAAATAATCAATATTCGCAAAAGAGAAAAATTAAAAAAAAAAGAAGAAGAAATTTCAAATTAGAAACTAAAAGTATACATTGAAGATTTTCGTTCAGGCTGGGACTCGAACCCAGGGCCACTCGCTTGGAAGCCTAACACTCTAGCCATTAGTCTATGGGAGCTCTGTCGGTGGGAGTTTTAAATATAATAAAAACAAAAAATGCACCTTGGTAATTGTTTATTTAAACACTTTGAAATCTTCGTGTCGAAAAATTAAACTGACTCAGAATTTTCTTCCCTACATAAATAATCAATAATTGCAAAGGAAAGAAATTGAAAAAAAAAAAGAATTTTCAAATTAGAAAAGAAATATATACATTGAAGATATTCGCTCCGGCTGGGACTCGAACCCAGGCCACTCGCTTGGAAGACCAGCGGTCTAGCCATTAGGCTATCGGAGTTCTGTCGAGCGGAGTCTTACTGCCTGACTGATACTGCCTGACTGACAGACTGACTCACTGACTGACTGATACTGACTGACTGACTCACTGACTGACCGAGACTGACTGACTAACTGCCTGACTGACTGAGACTGGACTGACTGACTGACTGACTGACTGACTGACTAACTGACTGACTGAGACTGACTGACTGACTGCTTGACTCTCTGACTGGCTATTTCACTGACTGACTGAATGACTAAATGACTGACTGACACTGACTGACTGACTGCTTGACTACCTGACTGACTGCTTGACTACCTGACTGACTGCTTGACTGACTAACTGACTGGACAGGACTGACCGACTGACTGACTGACAGACTGACTGAATAAGGATGACTGACAGACTGACTGAATAAGGCTGACTGACTGACTGACTGACAGACTGACTGAATAAGGCTGACCGACTGACTGACTGCCTGACTGACTGACTGACTGAATGACTGACTGACTGACTGACCGAGACTGACTGACTGACTGACTGAGACTGGACTGGACTGACTGACTGACTGACTGACTGAGACTGACTGACTGCTTTAGTGACTAACTGACTGCACAGGACTGACCGACTGACTGACTGACTGACTGCCTGACTGACTAACTGACTGAATGACTGACTGACTGAGACTAAATGACTGACTGCTTGACTGACTGGCTGAAGGACTAACTGACTGACTGAGTGACTGACTGACTGGATTGACTGACTGAGACTGAACGACTGAGTGCTTGACTGATTGACTCTCAGACTGACTGACTGACTTCGCAAAAGGGAAAAATAAAAAAAAAAAGAATTATAAAATTAGAAAAAAATATTTGCATTTAAGCATTCCTTTCCGGCCGGGACTCGAACCCAGTACCACGCGCTAGGAACCCACCGGTCTAGCCATTAGGCTATCGGAGCTCTGTCGATGGAAGTCTTAAATATAATAAAAACAAAAAATGCACCTTGGTAATTATTGATTCAAACACTTTGAAATTTACAGGTCGAATAATTAAACTGACTCAGAATTTTTCTCTCTACATAAATAATCAATATTCGCAAAAGAGAAAAATTAAAAAAAAAGAAGAAGAAATTTCAAATTAGAAACTAAAAGTATACATTGAAGATTTTCGTTCAGGCTGGGACTCGAACCCAGGGCCACTCGCTTGGAAGCCTAACACTCTAGCCATTAGTCTATGGGAGCTCTGTCGGTGGGAGTTTTAAATATAATAAAAACAAAAAATGCACCTTGGTAATTGTTTATTTAAACACTTTGAAATCTTCGTGTCGAAAAATTAAACTGACTCAGAATTTTCTTCCCTACATAAATAATCAATAATTGCAAAGGAAAGAAATTGAAAAAAAAAAGAATTTTCAAATTAGAAAAGAAATATATACATTGAAGATATTCGCTCCGGCTGGGACTCGAACCCAGGCCACTCGCTTGGAAGACCAGCGGTCTAGCCATTAGGCTATCGGAGTTCTGTCGAGCGGAGTCTTACTGCCTGACTGATACTGCCTGACTGACAGACTGACTCACTGACTGACTGATACTGACTGACTGACTCACTGACTGACCGAGACTGACTGACTAACTGCCTGACTGACTGAGACTGGACTGACTGACTGACTAACTGACTGACTGAGACTGACTGACTGACTGCTTGACTCTCTGACTGGCTATTTCACTGACTGACTGAATGACTAAATGACTGACTGACACTGACTGACTGACTGCTTGACTACCTGACTGACTGCTTGACTGACTAACTGACTGGACAGGACTGACCGACTGACTGACTGACAGACTGACTGAATAAGGATGACTGAGAGACTGACTGAATAAGGCTGACTGACTGACTGACTGACAGACTGACTGAATAAGGCTGACCGACTGACTGACTGCCTGACTGACTGACTGACTGACTGAATGACTGACTGACTGACTGACCGAGACTGACTGACTGACTGACTGAGACTGGACTGGACTTGACTGACTGACTGAGACTGACTGACTGCTTTAGTGACTAACTGACTGCACAGGACTGACCGACTGACTGACTGACTGACTGCCTGACTGACTGACTGACTGAATGACTGACTGACTGAGACTAAATGACTGACTGCTTGACTGACTGGCTGAAGGACTAACTGACTGACTGAGTGACTGACTGACTGGACTGACTGACTGAGACTGAATGACTGAGTGCTTGACTGATTGACTGTCAGACTGACTGACTGACTTCGCAAAAGGGAAAAATAAAAAAAAAAGAATTATAAAATTAGAAAAAAATATTTGCATTTAAGATTTCCTTTCCGGCTGGGATTTGAACCCAGGGCGACACTCATGGAAGCCCAACGCTCTCGCCAATATACTATCGGATCTCTGTTGATCGGTGTCTTAATTATAATAAAAACAAAAAATGCACCTTAGTAATTATTGATCTAAAATCTTTGAAATCTAAAGGTCGAATGATTAAACTGACTCAGAATTTTCTTCCGTACATAAATAATCCATATTTGCAAAAGAAAGAAATAGAAAAAAAAAAGAATCTTCAAATTAGAAGAGAAATATATACATGGAAGATTTTCGTTCCGGCCGGGACTCGAACCCAGTACCACGCGCTTGGAACCCAACGGTCTAGCCATTAGGCTATCGGAGCTCTGTCGATGGAAGTCTTAAATATAATAAAAACAAAAAATGCACCTTGGTAATTATTGATTCAAACACTTTGAAATTTACAGGTCGAATAATTAAACTGACTCAGAATTTTTCTCCCTACATAAATAATCAATATTCGCAAAAGAGAAAAATTAAAAAAAAAAGAAGAAGAAATTTCAAATTAGAAACTAAAAGTATACATTGAAGATTTTCGTTCAGGCAGGGACTCGAACCCAGGGCCACTCGCTTGGAAGCCTAACACTCTTGCATTAGTCTATGGGAGCTCTGTCGGGGGGAGTTTTAAATATAATAAAAACAAAAAATGCACCTTGGTAATTGTTTATTTAAACACTTTGAAATCTTCGTGTCGAAAAATTAAACTGACTCAGAATTTTCTTCCCTACATAAATAATCAATAATTGCAAAGGAAAGAAATTGAAAAAAAAAAGAATTTTCAAATTAGAAAAGAAATACATACATTGAAGATATTCGCTCCGGCTGGGAGTCGAACCCAGGCCACTCGCTTGGAAGACCAGCGGTCTAGCCATTAGGCTATCGGAGTTCTGTCGAGCGGAGTCTTACTGCCTGACTGATACTGCCTGACTGACAGACTGACTCACTGACTGACTGATACTGACTGACTGACTCACTGACTGACCGAGACTGACTGACTAACTGCCTGACTGACTGAGACTGGACTGACTGACTGACTGACTGACTGACTGACTAACTGACTGACTAACTGACTGACTGAGACTGACTGACTGACTGCTTGACTCTCTGACTGGCTATTTCACTGACTGACTGAATGACTAAATGACTGACTGACACTGACTGACTGACTGCTTGACTACCTGACTGACTGCTTGACTGACTAACTGACTGGACAGGACTGACCGACTGACTGACTGACAGACTGACTGAATAAGGATGACTGACAGACTGACTGAATAAGGCTGACTGACTGACTGACTGACAGACTGACTGAATAAGGCTGACCGACTGACTGACTGCCTGACTGACTGACTGACTGAATGACTGACTGACTGACTGACCGAGACTGACTGACTGACTGACTGAGACTGGACTGGACTGACTGACTGACTGAGACTGACTGACTGCTTTAGTGACTAACTGACTGCACAGGACTGACCGACTGACTGACTGACTGACTGCCTGACTGACTGACTGACTGAATGACTGACTGACTGAGACTAAATGACTGACTGCTTGACTGACTGGCTGAAGGACTAACTGACTGACTGAGTGACTGACTGACTGGATTGACTGACTGAGACTGAACGACTGAGTGCTTGACTGATTGACTCTCAGACTGACTGACTGACTTCGCAAAAGGGAAAAATAAAAAAAAAGAATTATAAAATTAGAAAAAAATATTTGCATTTAAGATTTCCTTTCCGGCCGGGACTCGAACCCAGTACCACGCGCTAGGAACCCAACGGTCTAGCCATTAGGCTATCGGAGGTCTGTCGATGGAAGGGTTAAATATAATAAAAACAAAAAATGCACCTTGGTAATTATTGATTCAAACACTTTGAAATTTACAGGTCGAATAATTAAACTGACTCAGAATTTTTCTCTCTACATAAATAATCAATATTCGCAAAAGAGAAAAATTTAAAAAAAAAGAAGAAGAAATTTCAAATTAGAAACTAAAAGTATACATTGAAGATTTTCGTTCAGGCTGGGACTCGAACCCAGGGCCACTCGCTTGGAAGCCTAACACTCTAGCCATTAGTCTATGGGAGCTCTGTCGGTGGGAGTTTTAAATATAATAAAAACAAAAAATGCACCTTGGTAATTGTTTATTTAAACACTTTGAAATCTTCGTGTCGAAAAATTAAACTGACTCAGAATTTTCTTCCCTACATAAATAATCAATAATTGCAAAGGAAAGAAATTGAAAAAAAAAAAGAATTTTCAAATTAGAAAAGAAATATATACATTGAAGATATTCGCTCCGGCTGGGACTCGAACCCAGGCCACTCGCTTGGAAGACCAGCGGTCTAGCCATTAGGCTATCGGAGTTCTGTCGAGCGGAGTCTTACTGCCTGACTGATACTGCCTGACTGACAGACTGACTCACTGACTGACTGATACTGACTGACTGACTCACTGACTGACCGAGACTGACTGACTAACTGCCTGACTGACTGAGACTGGACTGACTGACTGACTGACTGACTGACTGACTAACTGACTGACTGAGACTGACTGACTGACTGCTTGACTCTCTGACTGGCTATTTCACTGACTGACTGAATGACTAAATGACTGACTGACACTGACTGACTGACTGCTTGACTACCTGACTGACTGCTTGACTGACTAACTGACTGGACAGGACTGACCGACTGACTGACTGACAGACTGACTGAATAAGGATGACTGACAGACTGACTGAATAAGGCTGACTGACTGACTGACAGACTGACTGAATAAGGCTGACCGACTGACTGACTGCCTGACTGACTGACTGACTGAATGACTGACTGACTGACTGACCGAGACTGACTGACTGACTGACTGAGACTGGACTGGACTGACTGACTGACTGACTGACTGAGACTGACTGACTGCTTTAGTGACTAACTGACTGCACAGGACTGACCGACTGACTGACTGAATGACTGACTGACTGAGACTAAATGACTGACTGCTTGACTGACTGGCTGAAGGACTAACTGACTGACTGAGTGACTGACTGACTGGACTGACTGACTGAGACTGAATGACTGAGTGCTTGACTGATTGACTGTCAGACTGACTGACTGACTTCGCAAAAGGGAAAAATAAAAAAAAAAGAATTATAAAATTAGAAAAAAATATTTGCATTTAAGATTTCCTTTCCGGCCGGGACTCGAACCCAGTACCACGCGCTAGGAACCCAACGGTCTAGCCATTAGGCTATCGGAGCTCTGTCGATGGAAGTCTTAAATATAATAAAAACAAAAAATGCACCTTGGTAATTATTGATTCAAACACTTTGAAATTTACAGGTCGAATAATTAAACTGACTCAGAATTTTTCTCCCTACATAAATAATCAATATTCGCAAAAGAGAAAAATTAAAAAAAAAGAAGAAGAAATTTCAAATTAGAAACTAAAAGTATACATTGAAGATTTTCGTTCAGGCTGGGACTCGAACCCAGGGCCACTCGCTTGGAAGCCTAACACTCTAGCCATTAGTCTATGGGAGCTCTGTCGGTGGGAGTTTTAAATATAATAAAAACAAAAAATGCATCTTGGTAATTGTTTATTTAAACACTTTGAAATCTTCGTGTCGAAAAATTAAACTGACTCAGAATTTTCTTCCCTACATAAATAATCAATAATTGCAAAGGAAAGAAATTGAAAAAAAAAAAAGAATTTTCAAATTAGAAAAGAAATATATACATTGAAGATATTCGCTCCGGCTGGGACTCGAACCCAGGCCACTCGCTTGGAAGACCAGCGGTCTAGCCATTAGGGTATCGGAGTTCTGTCGAGCGGAGTCTTACTGCCTGACTGATACTGCCTGACTGACAGACTGACTCACTGACTGACTGATACTGACTGACTGACTCACTGACTGACCGAGACTGACTGACTAACTGCCTGACTGACTGAGACTGGACTGACTGACTGACAGACTGACTGAATAAGGATGACTGGCAGACTGACTGAATAAGGCTGACTGACTGACTGACTGACAGATTGACTGAATAAGGCTGACCGACTGACTGACTGCCTGACTGACTGAATGACTGACTGACTGACTGACCGAGACTGACTGACTTACTGACTGAGACTGGACTGGACTGACTGACTGACTGAGACTGACTGACTGCTTTAGTGACTAACTGACTGCACAGGACTGACCGACTGACTGACTGACTGACTGCCTGACTGACTGACTGACTGACTGACTGAATGACTGACTGACTGCGACTAAATGACTGACTGCTTGACTGACTGGCTGAAGGACTAACTGACTGACTGAGTGACTGACTGACTGGACTGACTGACTGAGACTGAATGACTGAGTGCTTGACTGATTGACTGTCAGACTGACTGACTGACCGAGACTGACTGACTAACTGCCTCACTGACTGAGACTGGACTGACTGACTGACTGACTGACTGACTGACTAACTGACTGACTGAGACTGACTGACTGACTGCTTGACTCTCTGACTGGCTATTTCACTGACTGACTGAATGACTAAATGACTGACTGACACTGACTGACTGACTGCTTGACTACCTGACTGACTGCTTGACTACCTGACTGACTGCTTGACTGACTAACTGACTGGACAGGACTGACCGACTGACTGACTGACAGACTGACTGAATAAAGATGACTGACAGACTGACTGAATAAGGCTGACTGACTGACTGACTGACAGACTGACTGAATAAGGCTGAGCGACTGACTGACTGCCTGACTGACTGACTGACTGAATGACTGACTGACTGACCGAGACTGACTGACTGACTGACTGAGACTGGACTGGACTGACTGACTGACTGACTGACTGAGACTGACTGACAGCTTTAGTGACTAACTGACTGCACAGGACTGACCGACTGACTGACTGACTGACTGCCTGACTGACTAACTGACTGAATGACTGACTGACTGAGACTAAATGACTGACTGCTTGACTGACTGGCTGAAGGACTAACTGACTGACTGAGTGACTGACTGACTGGATTGACTGACTGAGACTGAACGACTGAGTGCTTGACTGATTGACTCTCAGACTGACTGACTGACTTCGCAAAAGGGAAAAATAAAAAAAAAAAGAATTATAAAATTAGAAAAAAATATTTGCATTTAAGCATTCCTTTCCGGCCGGGACTCGAACCCAGTACCACGCGCTAGGAACCCACCGGTCTAGCCATTAGGCTATCGGAGCTCTGTCGATGGAAGTCTTAAATATAATAAAAACAAAAAATGCACCTTGGTAATTATTGATTCAAACACTTTGAAATTTACAGGTCGAATAATTAAACTGACTCAGAATTTTTCTCTCTACATAAATAATCAATATTCGCAAAAGAGAAAAATTAAAAAAAAAAGAAGAAGAAATTTCAAATTAGAAACTAAAAGTATACATTGAAGATTTTCGTTCAGGCTGGGACTCGAACCCAGGGCCACTCGCTTGGAAGCCTAACACTCTAGCCATTAGTCTATGGGAGCTCTGTCGGTGGGAGTTTTAAATATAATAAAAACAAAAAATGCACCTTGGTAATTGTTTATTTAAACACTTTGAAATCTTCGTGTCGAAAAATTAAACTGACTCAGAATTTTCTTCCCTACATAAATAATCAATAATTGCAAAGGAAAGAAATTGAAAAAAAAAAGAATTTTCAAATTAGAAAAGAAATATATACATTGAAGATATTCGCTCCGGCTGGGACTCGAACCCAGGCCACTCGCTTGGAAGACCAGCGGTCTAGCCATTAGGCTATCGGAGTTCTGTCGAGCGGAGTCTTACTGCCTGACTGATACTGCCTGACTGACAGACTGACTCACTGACTGACTGATACTGACTGACTGACTCACTGACTGACCGAGACTGACTGACTAACTGCCTGACTGACTGAGACTGGACTGACTGACTGACTGACTGACTGACTGACTAACTGACTGACTGAGACTGACTGACTGACTGCTTGACTCTCTGACTGGCTATTTCACTGACTGACTGAATGACTAAATGACTGACTGACACTGACTGACTGACTGCTTGACTACCTGACTGACTGCTTGACTGACTAACTGACTGGACAGGACTGACCGACTGACTGACTGACAGACTGACTGAATAAGGATGACTGACAGACTGACTGAATAAGGCTGACTGACTGACTGACTGACAGACTGACTGAATAAGGCTGACCGACTGACTGAATAAGGCTGACCGACTGACTGACTGCCTGACTGACTGACTGACTGAATGACTGACTGACTGACTGACCGAGACTGACTGACTGACTGACTGAGACTGGACTGGACTGACTGACTGACTGACTGACTGAGACTGACTGACTGCTTTAGTGACTAACTGACTGCACAGGACTGACCGACTGACTGACTGACTGACTGCCTGACTGACTGACTGACTGAATGACTGACTGACTGAGACTAAATGACTGACTGCTTGACTGACTGGCTGAAGGACTAACTGACTGACTGAGTGACTGACTGACTGGACTGACTGACTGAGACTGAATGACTGAGTGCTTGACTGATTGACTGTCAGACTGACTGACTGACTTCGCAAAAGGGAAAAATAAAAAAAAAGAATTATAAAATTAGAAAAAAGTATTTGCATTTAAGATTTCCTTTCCGGCCGGGACTTGAACCCAGTACCACGCGCTAGGAACCCAACGGTCTAGCCATTAGGCTATCGGAGCTCTGTCGATGGAAGTCTTAAATATAATAAAAACAAAAAATGCACCTTGGTAATTATTGATTCAAACACTTTGAAATTTACAGGTCGAATAATTAAACTGACTCAGAATTTTTCTCCCTACATAAATAATCAATATTCGCAAAAGAGAAAAATTAAATAAAAATAATAAAAAAAATTTTAAAAACATGCTTTTCTTTTTTTCATTCAAAAAAATGAACTAAAAAGTGGAAAATAATTTTCTTTTATCACAAAAAATTTATCCTATATAACACATAAGTTAACATCAGATCTATTGTATTACGATACATTGAAATTATCATTTAAATTTCTGACTAAAAAGAAAAGCGTGGGCGCCGTATAACCCGTTTTATACTAATGAAAATTAAAAATTTAACATCATACACATGGAAAAGCAATTATTACCAGATGAATTAAATTTAAAGAAATAAATTGGTATGCATTAATTTATTATATTAGACTTAAGAAAATTAGAATAGAATTATAAAAAAAATCACATTAAAAATTAAAACATAAACATTGAATTGAAGATTAAATCATTAAGATGGATCAAGATTCATATAAAACTACAATAAAAATATTAAGAGTGTTATAAATACACACACCAGCATTATAATAAATTACTAAATTAATTTTTATTATATTACGGCTCTGAAGTATCATAAGTGTAAATTTTTTACTAATTTTTAATGTCTGATTTTAAAAAAATGTTTCCACTTGTAAAGAGAACCTTATTGCAAGGTACAGTGGTTATTGACACGTAAGTTTAGTAATATGAACAATAAATAGTAGTCGATTGAAAATTGAATTTTAATGTTCGCATGTACTTATTAATTATCCTTATAAGATAATCAAAAATATTTTCGATAACTTTATGATAAGGCGCCCACGCTTTTCTTTTGAGTCAGAAATTTAAATGATAATTTCAATGTATCGTAATACAATAGGTCTGATGTTAACTTATGTGTTATATAGGATAAATTTTTTGTGATAAAAGAAAATTATTTTCCACTTTTTAGTTCATTTTTTTGAATGAAAAAAAGAAAAGCATGTTTTTAAATTTTTTTTTATTATTTTTATTTTCTACTTTTTAGTTTTAATTACAAAATACCAATATTTCTAGTATATCACATCACTAGACACATGCAAAATGCTACTTTTTCCACACCACTTGAGAGGTAAATAGTCAGAAACGTTTTTTTTTTTTTTTTTTTAATTGTGGTTTGCCCAGTAGGTCTAGTCCACATTGAAAATTCAAGCATTTTTGACAGTACTATTTCGTATTCTTTCATCATTTTCACTGTACCTCCGCATTCTCTCCATTTCCACAAGAGCATCATTATTGCAAGGCTTCTTGCCAGTTAATTTTGTGCAGTCGAGCTCTTCTATCCGGAGTCCAGCAAGAGATCTTACTCTGCTCAAGTTTACGTACGCTTGTCCTTCAGCAAATAGTTTATTTCCAAGATAGACAACTGCATAGTCCACAGTACTTCCCTGCATTTTATGTACAGTTGAAGCCCACGAAAAAATCAACGGCAACATTCGCCTTTCGGCAGTTCCATAACTGTATAAAGCTGGAAATTGAATGGATTTCGGCTCGATTTTGTGTATGCCGTCTTTACCGAAATTGATGAGAACAGATGGTATGTCCTCGGCATACACTTGAGCTCTGCGAAAATATGGCCAAACAATCTCTTTTACAAATCCTATAGCTCCATTAACAAGACCTTTGGTGACGTCAATATTGGCTCTTAACATAACCTTAGCTCCTACGAAAATTTCTAATTCTCGCGGTAAACCTCCGGTCTTGTTAATGTCTTTTGAAATGATGCTATCGATACTTGTATTTTCGTTGAGTTTTTTTGTTGCATCGATTAGTTGATCTTGGGCACGAATTTTGTAGATACTAGTATTTTTGCTCCTGAAATACTGAAGAACTCGATTGTTATGTTCATCTACCTGCTTGTTAGTTGGGTAGATTCTTAAGGCTCTTTCAATGGAAAACTCTCCATCCATATCAGAACTTTCTCTCTCAAGTAAAACAGCCATATGCTGTGCCGAGAGTTCACCAATTCTAAGAGCATTTAAGAGGTCAACGAACAACATGTCTCCTTGCTGTCTCATATTGTCCACCAATTCTACCAAAGAAAAAGGTTTCCATAAGTCAGTAGCAGGAATCATGTGCTCGGGCTGTTGGAATATTTGTCTTCCTCTCACAGGTGGAAGCTGCATTAGATCACCAAATACTAGAATGTTAAGGCCTCCAAAAAAATTGTCAGTGTTCTTTAATTGCCTCAAACGCGAGTCAATCATGCATAGCATCTCGTACGGTACCATGGATATTTCATCAATGAAGAAGAATTCAATGTCTGTCCAAAGTCGACGCATAGTTTGGAGAAATATTCCAGTTAGTAAAGGCATTTCCACAATACGACCATCTTTTTGAACTGGTAATTTCAACGAGTTGTGTAATGTGGATCCTCCAACCAATCGTGCAGCTACACCTGTTAAAGCACATACTTTGACTACTGGCTTGGCGTAACATCGGTTGACTTGATTTTTCAGTAGATTGAAAAGAAATGTTTTTCCAGTGCCAGCTTGGCCAGTGATGAAAAGTCTTTCTCGGTGTTGGCTGCCACCCAATTGGTCTTGAATACTTGATGTAATGTACTTGAATATGTCTTTTTGACGCAAGTTCATTGCTTGGACTGCATTTTGAAATTGAATGTCGTCCATTATTTGTTGTTCCAAAACTTCTTCGTCAACGTCTTCCTGCAATTCAAGCGGTTCTGCATCGAGTATTTCGAATGCGTGAGCTTGGTTAAAGGCATTCTCCAGTTGTCTATCTCGTTCTCGATATTCTTCCATTTGCTCGCTGTTTCTTTTTAAAGCCTCTTCTCGAGCAAGAAAGGCTTCTTTTGAAGAATTAAATCCTTCAAGTAGTTCTTGCTCCGAGCGGTAGGGCATGTATTGCAGAAGAAGACTATAGTAAAAATTCTCCGGATCAGTGGAGGCAACGAAGTATGGAACTCTTACAACAGCAGTTACATTTCTTATTTCTATTTTACAATTGTCCATCAAAGTAATCAATTCTTTTTTTTTTTCTCTTATGGGGAACATTATCATTATAAACGTCAATGTCAATACTCTCCTCAACAAATTCTTTGCTTTGTGGTTTCGCGTAATATGGTTTAAATTTCATGGCGAATTCCATCAAGGTCATGTTCGCAAAGTTGAAATTTTGATGCTCCAGAGGTCTTTTTTCGTATCTATCAAAGATGTTTGCGCACAGTCCGGTGTTATCTCCCGCTTCGTTGAATTTTAATACTCTGTATCTTTGCTCGGGTTTTCTGGTGTTGAGGAAAACACATTGTCTTGAACTGTCTCGTAAATTTAAATGGCAGAGTCTAAAAACACACTCGCATGCCGAAACTTGTCGCTCACTCATTAGACGCATACATATTTTGAAAAGTTTGCGAGAAATATTTGTCTCATCTCGGCGGATTTGTTGAATCGCCTGTGCAATGCTGGAATTTAACTGTGTGGGTTCGGACTTGGATATGTACTTAGCGACGTAATATGCTATAGATTCATTGGAGCCACATGGTTGAATATCCATGTTTCCCTTCCATATCAAAAGAAGTGACTTATTATAGTTATTCACATAACTCTCTTTGGGTCGGCGTTTCAAGAGGCAAATTCTTCCACCGTTACGAATGAACTCATCTGATGCTGAAACTCAATTCATCAAAGATAAGGCAAAACAGGGGTTATTTTCAATGGTCCGTCGTTTGAAAGGATTAGTAGCTCGACGTATAGCTTGCTCAATCACAAAGCGAGCTTTATGTTTTTGATCGGATTCATTTGCTTCACGTTGAGAATTACTTTGACAATCTGATTCTTGGCGAGCTTTGCGTTCTTCAGAAATCTCGATTGAGCGAGATTGTGAATTTTTCAACCTGTTTGCTGCTAAGCAAACTTTACGTTCTGCAGGCGGTTTCTTTTAAACGACGTGGTCAAAAACGTTCCCGTTCTGTCACTTGGGTTGAACATCTTCATTATTATTAAGCTTCTTAGCTGTATATTTCACACGAGCCTTTTCCAACCTTCTTTTGCGCTGTGTTGCTGTTTCTCTTTTCGTTGTTAGTCACTTTTTTTGGCGGTTTAGAGTGTCTGTAAGAAGACTTTTTAATTTTAGTTACATATTATGTTTTTTTTTTTTTTGACCCTCGAATATACCTGCCCGTCATCATCGAATTGATGTCCAGGTCCAAAAATCATGATGGAACCTTGTATTGTCATTTAAGATGAATGTTTTTTTAAAAAAATTATCACCCTAAGATATCTGAAAGTTGGTTTAAAAAAAGTTGCAAGATAGGAAAAAATCTGGTCAAACAAACAAACAGACGAACAATTTTTTTTTCAGCATATACATGCATGTAAACATGTTTCCAGTACTCCAAACTGAAGGAAAAAGCGAAATTAAAAATTTACGTACAACGAGTGAAGTTAAAGAAGAGCATGTAACCCGCGAGTATACCGGTCCGTCATCATCGACCTGGTTATCCGGGTCCAAAACTCATGATGGAACCTTGTATTGTCATCCATGACGAGTGTTTTAAAAAAAAAATAGTACCCTAGGACATCTGGAAGTTGGTTTAATCAAAGTTGCAAGATTTGAAAAAATCCGGTCATACAGACAAACAAAGAAACAAGCAAACAAACAAACAAACAAACAAACAATTTTTTTTCAGTATATACATGTATGTAAACATGTTTCCAGCACTCCAAACTTTAGGAAAAAGCGAAAATAAAAAGTTACGTACAACGAGTGAAGTTAAAGAAAAGCATGTAAAAAAAAAAGAAGAAGAAATTTCAAATTAGAAACTAAAAGTATACATTGAAGATTTTCGTTCAGGCTGGGACTCGAACCCAGGGCCACTCGCTTGGAAGCCTAACACTCTAGCCATTAGTCTATGGGAGCTCTGTCGGTGGGAGTTTTAAATATAATAAAAACAAAAAATGCACCTTGGTAATTGTTTATTTAAACACTTTGAAATCTTCGTGTCGAAAAATTAAACTGACTCAGAATTTTCTTCCCTACATAAATAATCAATAATTGCAAAGGAAAGAAATTGAAAAAAAAAAGAATTTTCAAATTAGAAAAGAAATATATACATTGAAGATATTCGCTCCGGCTGGGACTCGAACCCAGGCCACTCGCTTGGAAGACCAGCGGTCTAGCCATTAGGCTATCGGAGTTCTGTCGAGCGGAGTCTTACTGCCTGACTGATACTGCCTGACTGACAGACTGACTCACTGACTGACTGATACTGACTGACTGACTCACTGACTGACCGAGACTGACTGACTAACTGCCTGACTGACTGAGACTGGACTGACTGACTGACAGACTGACTGAATAAGGATGACTGACAGACTGACTGAATAAGGCTGACTGACTGACTGACTGACAGATTGACTGAATAAGGCTGACCGACTGACTGACTGCCTGACTGACTGACTGACTGAATGACTGACTGACTGACTGACCGAGACTGACTGACTGAGACTGGACTGGACTGACTGACTGACTGACTGACTGCTTTAGTGACTAACTGACTGCACAGGACTGACCGACTGACTGACTGACTGACTGCCTGACTGACTGACTGACTGACTGACTGAATGACTGACTGACTGCGACTAAATGACTGACTGCTTGACTGACTGGCTGAAGGACTAACTGACTGACTGAGTGACTGACTGACTGGACTGACTGACTGAGACTGAATGACTGAGTGCTTGACTGATTGACTGTCAGACTGACTGACTGACTTCGCAAAAGGGAAAAATAAAAAAAAAGAATTATAAAATTAGAAAAAAATATTTGCATTTAAGATTTCCTTTCCGGCCGGGACTCGAACCCAGTACCACGCGCTAGGAACCCAACGGTCTAGCCATTAGGCTATCGGAGCTCTGTCGATGGAAGTCTTAAATATAATAAAAACAAAAAATGCACCTTGGTAATTATTGATTCAAACACTTTGAAATTTACAGGTCGAATAATTAACCTGACTCAGAATTTTTCTCCCTACATAAATAATCAATATTCGCAAAAGAGAAAAATTAAAAAAAAAAGAAGAAGAAATTTCAAATTAGAAACTAAAAGTATACATTGAAGATTTTCGTTCAGGCTGGGACTCGAACCCAGGGCCACTCGCTTGGAAGCCTAACACTCTAGCCGTTAGTCTATGGGAGCTCTGTCGGTGGGAGTTTTAAATATAATAAAAACAAAAAATGCACCTTGGTAATTGTTTATTTAAACACTTTGAAATCTTCGTGTCGAAAAATTAAACTGACTCAGAATTTTCTTCCCTACATAAATAATCAATAATTGCAAAGGAAAGAAATTGAAAAAAAAAAAGAATTTTCAAATTAGAAAAGAAATATATACATTGAAGATATTCGCTCCGGCTGGGACTCGAACCCAGGCCACTCGCTTGGAAGACCAGCGGTCTAGCCATTAGGCTATCGGAGTTCTGTCGAGCGGAGTCTTACTGCCTGACTGATACTGCCTGACTGACAGACTGACTCACTGACTGACTGATACTGACTGACTGACTCACTGACTGACCGAGACTGACTGACTAACTGCCTGACTGACTGAGACTGGACTGACTGACTGACTGACTGACTATCTGACTGACTGAGACTGACTGACTGACTGCTTGACTCTCTGACTGGCTATTTCACTGACTGACTGAATGACTAAATGACTGACTGACACTGACTGACTGACTGCTTGACTACCTGACTGACTGCTTGACTGACTAACTGACTGGACAGGACTGATCGACTGACTGACTGACAGACTGACTGAATAAGGATGACTGACAGACTGACTGAATAAGGCTGACTGACTGACTGACTGACAGACTGACTGAATAAGGCTGACCGACTGACTGACTGCCTGACTGACTGACTGACTGAATGACTGACTGACTGACTGACCGAGACTGACTGACTGAGACTGGACTGGACTGACTGACTGACTGACTGACTGAGACTGACTGACTGCTTTAGTGACTAACTGACTGCACAGGACTGACCGACTAACTGACTGACTGACTGCCTGACTGACTGACTGACTGAATGACTGACTGACTGAGACTAAATGACTGACTGCTTGACTGACTGGCTGAAGGACTAACTGACTGACTGAGTGACTGACTGACTGGACTGACTGACTGAGACTGAATGACTGAGTGCTTGACTGATTGACTGTCAGACTGACTGACTGACTTCGCAAAAGGGAAAAATAAAAAAAAAAAGAATTATAAAATTAGAAAAAAATATTTGCATTTAAGATTTCCTTTCCGGCCGTGACTCGAACCCAGTACCACGTGCTAGGAACCCAACGGTCTAGCCATTAGGCTATCGGAGCTCTGTCGATGGAAGTCTTAAATATAATAAAAACAAAAAATGCACCTTGGTAATTATTGATTCAAACATTTTGAAATTTACAGGTCGAATAATTAAACTGACTCAGAATTTTTCTCCCTACATAAATAATCAATATTCGCAAAAGAGAAAAATTAAAAAAAAAAGAAGAAGAAATTTCAAATTAGAAACTAAAAGTATACATTGAAGATTTTCGTTCAGGCTGGGACTCGAACCCAGGGCCACTCGCTTGGAAGCCTAACACTCTAGCCATTAGTCTATGGGAGCTCTGTCGGTAGGAGTTTTAAATATAATAAAAACAAAAAATGCAATTTGGTAATTGTTTATTTAAACACTTTGAAATCTTTGTGTCGAAAAATTAAACTGACTCAGAATTTTCTTCCCTACATAAATAATCAATAATTGCAAAGGAAAGAAATTGAAAAAAAAAAGAATTTTCAAATTAGAAAAGAAATATATACATTGAAGATATTCGCTCCGGCTGGGACTCGAACCCAGGCCACTCGCTTGGAAGACCAGCGGTCTAGCCATTAGGCTATCGGAGTTCTGTCGAGCGGAGTCTTACTGCCTGACTGATACTGCCTGACTGACAGACTGACTCACTGACTGACTGATACTGACTGACTGACTCACTGACTGACCGAGACTGACTGACTAACTGCCTGACTGACTGAGACTGGACTGACTGACTGACTGACTGACTGACTGACTAACTGACTGACTGAGACTGACTGACTGACTGCTTGACTCTCTGACTGGCTATTTCACTGACTGACTGAATGACTAAATGACTGACTGACACTGACTGACTGACTGCTTGACTACCTGACTGACTGCTTGACTGACTAACTGACTGGACAGGACTGACCGACTGACTGACTGACAGACTGACTGAATAAGGATGACTGACAGACTGACTGAATAAGGCTGACTGACTGACTGACTGACAGACTGACTGAATGACTGACTGACTGACTGACTGCCTGACTGACTGACTGACCGAGACTGACTGACTGACTGACTGAGACTGGACTGGACTGACTGACTGACTGACTGACTGAGACTGACTGACTGCTTTAGTGACTAACTGACTGCACAGGACTGACCGACTGACTGACTGACTGCCTGACTGACTGACTGACTGAATGACTGACTGACTGAGACTAAATGACTGACTGCTTGACTGACTGGCTGAAGGACTAACTGACTGACTGAGTGACTGACTGACTGGACTGACTGACTGAGACTGAATGACTGAGTGCTTGACTGATTGACTGTCAGACTGACTGACTGACTTCGCAAAAGGGAAAAATAAAAAAAAAGAATTATAAAATTAGAAAAAAATATTTGCATTTAAGATTTCCTTTCCGGCCGGGACTCGAACCCAGTACCACGCGCTATGAACCCAACGGTCTAGCCATTAGGCTATCGGAGCTCTGTCGATGGAAGTCTTAAATATAATAAAAACAAAAAATGCACCTTGGTAATTATTGATTCAAACATTTTGAAATTTACAGGTCAAATAATTAAACTGACTCAGAATTTTTCTCCCTACATAAATAATCAATATTCGCAAAAGAGAAAAATTAAAAAAAAAATAAGAAGAAATTTCAAATTAGAAACTAAAAGTATACATTGAAGATTTTCGTTCAGGCTGGGACTCGAACCCAGGGCCACTCGCTTGGAAGCCTAACACTCTAGCCATTAGTCTATGGGAGCTCTGTCGGTAGGAGTTTTAAATATAATAAAAACAAAAAATGCACCTTGGTAATTGTTTATTTAAACACTTTGAAATCTTCGTGTCGAAAAATTAAACTGACTCAGAATTTTCTTCCCTACATAAATAATCAATAATTGCAAAGGAAAGAAATTGAAAAAAAAAAGAATTTTCAAATTAGAAAAGAAATATATACATTGAAGATATTCGCTCCGGCTGGGACTCGAACCCAGGCCACTCGCTTGGAAGACCAGCGGTCTAGCCATTAGGCTATCGGAGTTCTGTCGAGCGGAGTCTTACTGCCTGACTGATACTGCCTGACTGACAGACTGACTCACTGACTGACTGATACTGACTGACTGACTCACTGACTGACCGAGACTGACTGACTAACTGCCTGACTGACTGAGACTGGACTGACTGACTGACTGACTGACTGACTGACTAACTGACTGACTGAGACTGACTGACTGACTGCTTGACTCTCTGACTGGCTATTTCACTGACTGACTGAATGACTAAATGACTGACTGACACTGACTGACTGACTGCTTGACTACCTGACTGACTGCTTGACTGACTAACTGACTGGACAGGACTGACCGACTGACTGACTGACAGACTGACTGAATAAGGATGACTGACAGACTGACTGAATAAGGCTGACTGACTGACTGACTGACAGAATAAGGCTGACCGACTGACTGACTGACTGAATGACTGACTGACTGACTGACTGACTGACTGACCGAGACTGACTGACTGACTGACTGAGACTGGACTGGACTGACTGACTGACTGACTGACTGAGACTGACTGACTGCTTTAGTGACTAACTGAATGCACAGGACTGACCGACTGACTGACTGACTGACTGCCTGACTGACTGACTGACTGAATGACTGACTGACTGAGACTAAATGACTGACTGCTTGACTGACTGGCTGAAGGACTAACTGACTGACTGAGTGACTGACTGACTGGACTGACTGACTGAGACTGAATGACTGAGTGCTTGACTGATTGACTGTCAGACTGACTGACTGACTTCGCAAAAGGGAAAAATAAAAAAAAAAGAATTATAAAATTAGAAAAAAATATTTGCATTTAAGATTTCCTTTCCGGCCGTGACTCGAACCCAGTACCACGTGCTAGGAACCCAACGGTCTAGCCATTAGGCTATCGGAGCTCTGTCGATGGAAGTCTTAAATATAATAAAAACAAAAAATGCACCTTGGTAATTATTGATTCAAACATTTTGAAATTTACAGGTCGAATAATTAAACTGACTCAGAATTTTTCTCCCTACATAAATAATCAATATTCGCAAAAGAGAAAAATTAAAAAAAAAAGAAGAAGAAATTTCAAATTAGAAACTAAAAGTATACATTGAAGATTTTCGTTCAGGCTGGGACTCGAACCCAGGGCCACTCGCTTGGAAGCCTAACACTCTAGCCATTAGTCTATGGGAGCTCTGTCGGTGGGAGTTTTAAATATAATAAAAACAAAAAATGCAATTTGGTAATTGTTTATTTAAACACTTTGAAATCTTCGTGTCGAAAAATTAAACTGACTCAGAATTTTCTTCCCTACATAAATAATCAATTATTGCAAAGGAAAGAAATTGAAAAAAAAAAGAATTTTCAAATTAGAAAAGAAATATATACATTGAAGATATTCGCTCCGGCTGGGAATCGAACCCAGGCCACTCGCTTGGAAGACCAGCGGTCTAGCCATTAGGCTATCGGAGTTCTGTCGAGCGGAGTCTTACTGCCTGACTGATACTGCCTGACTGACAGACTGACTCACTGACTGACTGATACTGACTGACTGACTCACTGACTGACCGAGACTGACTGACTAACTGCCTGACTGACTGAGACTGGACTGACTGACTGACTGACTGACTGACTGACTAACTGACTGACTGAGACTGACTGACTGACTGCTTGACTCTCTTACTGGCTATTTCACTGACTGACTGAATGACTAAATGACTGACTGACACTGACTGACTGACTGCTTGACTACCTGACTGACTGCTTGACTGACTAACTGACTGGACAGGACTGACCGACTGACTGACTGACAGACTGACTGAATAAGGATGACTGACAGACTGACTGAATAAGGCTGACTGACTGACTGACTGACAGACTGACTGAATAAGGCTGACCGACTGACTGACTGCCTGACTGACTGACTGACTGAATGACTGACTGACTGACTGACCGAGACTGACTGACTGACTGACTGAGACTGGACTGGACTGACTGACTGACTGACTGACTGAGACTGACTGACTGCTTTAGTGACTAACTGACTGCACAGGACTGACCGACTGACTGACTGACTGACTGCCTGACTGACTGACTGACTGAATGACTGACTGACTGAGACTAAATGACTGACTGCTTGACTGACTGGCTGAAGGACTAACTGACTGACTGAGTGACTGACTGACTGGACTGACTGACTGAGACTGAATGACTGAGTGCTTGACTGATTGACTGTCAGACTGACTGACTGACTTCGCAAAAGGGAAAAATAAAAAAAAAAAGAATTATAAAATTAGAAAAAAATATTTGCACTTAAGATTTCCTTTCCGACTGGGATTTGAACCCAGGGCGACACTCATGGAAGCCCAACGCTCTCGCCAATATACTATCGGATCTCTGTTGATCGGTGTCTTAATTATAATAAAAACAAAAAATGCACCTTAGTAATTATTGATCTAAAATCTTTGAAATCTAAAGGTCGAATGATTAAACTGACTCAGAATTTTCTTCCGTACATAAATAATCCATATTTGCAAAAGAAAGAAATTGAAAAAAAAAAGAATCTTCAAATTAGAAGAGAAATATACACATGGAAGATTTTCGTTCCGGCCGGGACTCGAACCCAGTACCACGCGCTTGGAACCCAACGGTCTAGCCATTAGGCTATCGGAGCTCTGTCGATGGAAGTCTTAAATATAATAAAAACAAAAAATGCACCTTGGTAATTATTGATTCAAACACATTGAAATTTACAGGTCGAATAATTAAACTGACTCAGAATTTTTCTCCCTACATAAATAATCAATATTCGCAAAAGAGAAAAATTAAAAAAAAAAGAAGAAATTTCAAATTAGAAACTAAAAGTATACATTGAAGATTTTCGTTCAGGCTGGGACTCGAACCCAGGGCCACTCGCTTCGAAGCCTAACTCTCTAGCCATTAGTCTATGGGAGCTCTGTCGGTGGGAGTTTTAAATATAATAAAAACAAAAAATGCACCTTGGTAATTGTTTATTTAAACACTTTGAAATCTTCGTGTCGAAAAATTAAACTGACTCAGAATTTTCTTCCCTACATAAATAATCAATAATTGCAAAGGAAAGAAATTGAAAAAAAAAAGAATTTTCAAATTAGAAAAGAAATATATACATTGAAGATATTCGCTCCGGCTGGGACTCGAACCCAGGGCACTCGCTTGGAAGACCAGCGGTCTAGCCATTAGGCTATCGGAGTTCTGTCGAGCGGAGTCTTACTGCCTGACTGATACTGCCTGACTGACAGACTGACTCACTGACTGACTGATACTGACTGACTGACTCACTGACTGACCGAGACTGACTGACTAACTGCCTAACTGACTGAGACTGGACTGACTGACTGACTGACTGACTCACTGACTAACTGACTGACTGAGACTGACTGACTGACTGCTTGACTCTCTGACTGGCTATTTCACTGACTGACTGAATGACTAAATGACTGACTGACTGCTTGACTACCTGACTGACTGCTTGACTGACTAACTGACTGGACAGGACTGACCGACTGACTGACTGACAGACTGACTGAATAAGGATGACTGACAGACTGACTGAATAAGGCTGACTGACTGACTGACTGACATACTGACTGAATAAGGCTGACCGACTGACTGACTGACTGACTGACCGAGACTGACTGACTGACTGACTGAGACTGGACTGGACTGACTGACTGACTGACTGACTGAGACTGACTGACTGCTTTAGTGACTAACTGACTGCACAGGACTGACCGACTGACTGACTGACTGACTGCCTGACTGACTGACTGACTGAATGACTGACTGACTGAGACTAAATGACTGACTGCTTGACTGACTGGCTGAAGGACTAACTGACTGACTGAGTGACTGACTGACTGGACTGACTGACTGAGACTGAATGACTGAGTGCTTGACTGATTGACTGTCAGACTGACTGACTGACTTCGCAAAAGGGAAAAATAAAAAAAAAGAATTATAAAATTAGAAAAAAATATTTGCATTTAAGACTTCCTTTCCGGCCGGGACTCGAACCCAGTACCACGCGCTAGGAACCCAACGGTCTAGCCATTAGGCTATCAGAGCTCTGTCGATGGAAGTCTTAAATATAATAAAAACAAAAAATGCACCTTGGTAATTATTGATTCAAACACTTTGAAATTTACAGGTCGAATAATTAAACTGACTCAAAATTTTTCTCCCTACATAAATAATCAATATTCGCAAAAGAGAAAAATTAAAAAAAAAAGAAGAAGAAATTTCAAATTAGAAACTAAAAGTATACATTGAAGATTTTCGTTCAGGCTGGGACTCGAACCCAGGGCCACTCGCTTGGAAGCCTAACACTCTAGCCATTAGTCTATGGGAGCTCTGTCGGTGGGAGTTTTAAATATAATAAAAACAAAAAATGCACCTTGGTAATTGTTTATTTAAACACTTTGAAATCTTCGTGTCGAAAAATTAAACTGACTCAGAATTTTCTTCCCTACATAAATAATCAATAATTGCAAAGGAAAGAAATTGAAAAAAAAAAGAATTTTCAAATTAGAAAAGAAATATATACATTGAAGATATTCGCTCCGGCTGGGACTCGAACCCAGGCCACTCGCTTGGAAGACCAGCGGTCTAGCCATTAGGCTATCGGAGTTCTGTCGAGCGGAGTCTTACTGCCTGACTGATACTGCCTGACTGACAGACTGACTCACTGACTGACTGATACTGACTGCCTGACTCACTGACTGACCGAGACTGACTGACTAACTGCCTGACTGACTGAGACTGGACTGACTGACTGACTGAATGACTAACTGACTGACTGAGACTGACTGACTGACTGCTTGACTCTCTGACTGGCTATTTCACTGACTGACTGAATGACTAAATGACTGACTGACTAACTGACTGGACAGGACTGACCGACTGACTGACTGACAGACTGACTGAATAAGGATGACTGACAGACTGACTGAATAAGGCTGACTGACTGACTGAATGACTGACTGACTGACTGACCGAGACTGACTGACTGACTGACTGAGACTGGACTGGACTGACTGACTGACTGACTGACTGAGACTGACTGACTGCTTTAGTGACTAACTGACTGCACAGGACTGACCGACTGACTGAGACTAAATGACTGACTGCTTGACTGACTGGCTGAAGGACTAACTGACTGACTGAGTGACTGACTGACTGGACTGACTGACTGAGACTGAATGACTGAGTGCTTGACTGATTGACTGTCAGACTGACTGACTGACTTCGCAAAAGGGAAAAATAAAAAAAAAGAATTATAAAATTAGAAATAAATTTTTGCATTTAAGATTTCCTTTCCGGCCGGGTCTCGAACCCAGTACCACGCGCTAGGAACCCAACGGTCTAGCCATTAGGCTATCGGAGCTCTGTCGATGGAAGTCTTAAATATAATAAAAACAAAAAATGCACCTTGGTAATTATTGATTCAAACACTTTGAAATTTATAGGTCGAATAATTAAACTGACTCAGAATTTTTCTCCCTACATAAATAATCAATATTCGCAAAAGAGAAAAATTTAAAAAAAAAGAAGAAGAAATTTCAAATTAGAAACTAAAAGTATACATTGAAGATTTTCGTTCAGGCTGGGACTCGAACCCAGGGCCACTCGCTTGGAAGCCTAACACTCTAGCCATTAGTCTATGGGAGCTCTGTCGGTGGGAGTTTTAAATATAATAAAAACAAAAAATGCACCTTGGTAATTGTTTATTTAAACACTTTGAAATCTTCGTGTCGAAAAATTAAACTGACTCAGAATTTTCTTCCCTACATAAATAATCAATAATTGCAAAGGAAAGAAATTGAAAAAAAAAAGAATTTTCAAATTAGAAAAGAAATATATACATTGAAGATATTCGCTCCGGCTGGGACTCGAACCCAGGCCACTCGCTTGGAAGACCAGCGGTCTAGCCATTAGGCTATCGGCGTTTTGTCGAGCGGAGTCTTACTGCCTGACTGATACTGCCTGACTGACAGACTGGTTCACTGACTGACTGATACTGACTGACTGACTCACTGACTGACCGAGACTGACTGACTAACTGCCTGACTGACTGAGACTGGACTGACTGACTGACTGACTGACTAACTGACTGACTGAGACTGACTGACTGACTGCTTGACTCTCTGACTGGCTATTTCACTGACTGACTGAATGACTAAATGACTGACTGACACTGACTGACTGACTGCTTGACTACCTGACTGACTGCTTGACTGACTAACTGACGGGACAGGACTGACTGACTGACTGACTGACAGACTGACTGAATAAGGATGACTGACAGACTGACTGAATAAGGCTGACTGACTGACTGACTGACAGACTGACTGAATAAGGCTGACCGACTGACTGACTGCCTGACTGACTGACTGACTGAATGACTGACTGACTGACTGACCGAGACTGACTGACTGACTGACTGAGACTGGACTGGACTGACTGACTGACTGACTGACGAGACTGACTGACTGCTTTAGTGACTAACTGACTGCACAGGACTGACCGACTGACTGACTGACTGACTGCCTGACTGACTGACTGACTGAATGACTGACTGACTGAGACTAAATGACTGACTGCTTGACTGACTGGCTGAAGGACTAACTGACTGACTGAGTGACTGACTGACTGGACTGACTGACTGAGACTGAATGACTGAGTGCTTGACTGATTGACTGTCAGACTGACTGACTGACTTCGCAAAAGGGAAAAATAAAAAAAAAGAATTATAAAATTAGAAAAAAATATTTGCATTTAAGATTTCCTTTCCGGCTGGGATTTGAACCCAGGGCGACACTCATGGAAGCCCAACGCTCTCGCCAATATACTATCGGATCTCTGTTGATCGGTGTCTTAATTATAATAAAAACAAAAAATGCACCTTAGTAATTATTGATCTAAAATCTTTGAAATCTAAAGGTCGAATGATTAAACTGACTCAGAATTTTCTTCCGTACATAAATAATCCATATTTGCAAAAGAAAGAAATTGAAAAAAAAAAGAATCTTCAAATTAGAAGAGAAATATATACATGGAAGATTTTCGTTCCGGCCGGGACTCGAACCCAGTACCACGCGCTTGGAACCCAACGGTCTAGCCATTAGGCTATCGGAGCTCTGTCGATGGAAGTCTTAAATATAATAAAAACAAAAAATGCACCTTGGTAATTATTGATTCAAACACTTTGAAATTTACAGGTCGAATAATTAAACTGACTCAGAATTTTTCTCCCTACATAAATAATCAATATTCGCAAAAGAGAAAAATTAAAAAAAAAAGAAGAAGAAATTTCAAATTAGAAACTAAAAGTATACATTGAAGATTTTCGTTCAGGCTGGGACTCGAACCCAGGGCCACTCGCTTGGAAGCCTAACACTCTAGCCATTAGTCTACGGGAGCTCTGTCGGTGGGAGTTTTAAATATAATAAAAACAAAAAATGCACCTTGGTAATTGTTTATTTAAACACTTTGAAATCTTCGTGTCGAAAAATTAAACTGACTTAGAATTTTCTTCCCTACATAAATAATCAATAATTGCAAATGAAAGAAATTGAAAAAAAAAAGAATTTTCAAATTAGAAAAGAAATATATACATTGAAGATATTCGCTCCGGCTGGGACTCGAACCCAGGCCACTCGCTTGGAAGACCAGCAGTCTAGCCATTAGGCTATCGGAGTTCTGCCGAGCGGAGTCTTACTGCCTGACTGATACTGCCTGACTGACAGACTGACTCACTGACTGAATGATACTGACTGACTGACTCACTGACTGACCGAGACTGACTGACTAACTGCCTGACTGACTGAGACTGGACTGACTGACTGACTGACTGACTAACTGACTGACTGAGACTGACTGACTGACTGCTTGACTCTCTGACTGGCTATTTCACTGACTGACTGAATGACTAAATGACTGACTGACACTGACTGACTGACTGCTTGACTACCTGACTGACTGCTTGACTGACTAACTGACTGGACAGGACTGACCGACTGACTGACTGACAGACTGACTGAATAAGGATGACTGACAGACTGACTGAATAAGGCTGACTGACTGACTGACTGACAGACTGACTGAATAAGGCTGACCGACTGACTGACTGCCTGACTGACTGACTGACTGACTGACTGACTGACCGAGACTGACTGACTGACTGACTGAGACTGGACTGGACTGACTGACTGACTGACTGACTGAGACTGACTGACTGCTTTAGTGACTAACTGACTGCACAGGACTGACCGACTGACTGACTGACTGACTGCCTGACTGACTGACTGACTGAATGACTGACTGACTGAGACTAAATGACTGACTGCTTGACTGACTGGCTGAAGGACTAACTGACTGACTGAGTGACTGACTGACTGGACTGACTGACTGAGACTGAATGACTGAGTGCTTGACTGATTGACTGTCAGACTGACTGACTGACTTCGCAAAAGGGAAAAATAAAAAAAAAAGAATTATAAAATTAGAAAAAAATATTTGCATTTAAGATTTCCTTTCCGGCTGGGATTTGAACCCAGGGCGACACTCATGGAAGCCCAACGCTCTCGCCAATATACTATCGGATCTCTGTTGATCGGTGTCTTAATTATAATAAAAACAAAAAATGCACCTTAGTAATTATTGATCTAAAATCTTTGAAATCTAAAGGTCGAATGATTAAACTGACTCAGAATTTTCTTCCGTACATAAATAATCCATATTTGCAAAAGAAAGAAATTGAAAAAAAAAAAGAATCTTCAAATTAGAAGAGAAATATATACATAGAAGATTTTTGTTCCGGCCGGGACTCGAACCCAGTACCACGCGCTTGGAACCCAACGGTCTAGCCATAAGGCTATCGGAGCTCTGTCGATGGAAGTCTTAAATATAATAAAAACAAAAAATGCACCTTGGTAATTATTGATTCAAACACTTTGAAATTTACAGGTCGAGTAATTAAACTGACTCAGAATTTTTCTCCCTACATAAATAATCAATATTCGCAAAAGAGAAAAATTAAAAAAAAAGAAGAAGAAATTTCAAATTAGAAACTAAAAGTATACATTGAAGATTTTCGTTCAGGCTGGGACTCGAACCCAGGGCCACTCGCTTGGAAGCCTAACACTCTAGCCATTAGTCTATGGGATCTCTGTCGGTGGGAGTTTTAAATATAATAAAAACAAAAAATGCACCTTGGTAATTGTTTATTTAAACACTTTGAAATCTTTGTGTCGAAAAATTAAACTGACTCAGAATTTTCTTCCCTACATAAATAATCAATAATTGCAAAGGAAAGAAATTGAAAAAAAAATAATTTTCAAATTAGAAAAGAAATATATACATTGAAGATATTCGCTCCGGCTGGGACTCGAAGCCAGGCCGCTCGCTTGGAAGACCAGCGGTCTAGCCATTAGGCTATCGGAGTTCTGTCGAGCGGAGTCTTACTGCCTGACTGATACTGCCTGACTGACAGACTGACTCACTGACTGACTGACTCACTGACTGACCGAGACTGACTGACTAACTGCCTGACTGACTGAGACTGGACTGACTGACTGACTGACTGACTGACTGACTAACTGACTGACTGAGACTGACTGACTGACTGCTTGACTCTCTGACTGGCTATTTCACTGACTGACTGAATGACTAAATGACTGACTGACACTGACTGACTGACTGCTTGACTACCTGACTGACTGCTTGACTACCTGACTGACTGCTTGACTGACTAACTGACTGGACAGGACTGACCGACTGACTGACTGACAGACTGACTGAATAAGGATGACTCACAGACTGACTGAATAAGCCTGACTGACTGACTGACTGACAGACTGACTGAATAAGGCTGACCGACTGACTGACTGCCTGACTGACTGACTGACTGAATGACTGACTGACTGACTGACCGAGACTGACTGACTGACTGACTGAGACTGGACTGGACTGACTGACTGACTGACTGACCGAGACTGACTGACTGCTTTAGTGACTAACTGACTGCACAGGACTGACCGACTGACTGACTGACTGACTGCCTGACTGACTAACTGACTGAATGACTGACTGACTGAGACTAAATGACTGACTGCTTGACTGACTGGCTGAAGGACTAACTGACTGACTGAGTGACTGACTGACTGGATTGACTGACTGAGACTGAACGACTGAGTGCTTGACTGATTGACTCTCAGACTGACTGACTGACTTCGCAAAAGGGAAAAATAAAAAAAAAAAGAATTATAAAATTAGAAAAAAATATTTGCATTTAAGCATTCCTTTCCGGCCGGGACTCGAACCCAGTACCACGCGCTAGGAACCCACCGGTCTAGCCATTAGGCTATCGGAGCTCTGTCGATGGAAGTCTTAAATATAATAAAAACAAAAAATGCACCTTGGTAATTATTGATTCAAACACTTTGAAATTTACAGGTCGAATAATTAAACTGACTCAGAATTTTTCTCTCTACATAAATAATCAATATTCGCAAAAGAGAAAAATTAAAAAAAAAAGAAGAAGAAATTTCAAATTAGAAACTAAAAGTATACATTGAAGATTTTCGTTCAGGCTGGGACTCGAACCCAGGGCCACTCGCTTGGAAGCCTAACACTCTAGCCATTAGTCTATGGGAGCTCTGTCGGTGGGAGTTTTAAATATAATAAAAACAAAAAATGCACCTTGGTAATTGTTTATTTAAACACTTTGAAATCTTCGTGTCGAAAAATTAAACTGACTCAGAATTTTCTTCCCTACATAAATAATCAATAATTGCAAAGGAAAGAAATTGAAAAAAAAAAAGAATTTTCAAATTAGAAAAGAAATATATACATTGAAGATATTCGCTCCGGCTGGGACTCGAACCCAGACCACTCGCTTGGAAGACCAGCGGTCTAGCCATTAGGCTATCGGAGTTCTGTCGAGCGGAGTCTTACTGCCTGACTGATACTGCCTGACTGACAGACTGACTCACTGACTGACTGATACTGACTGACTGACTCACTGACTGACCGAGACTGACTGACTAACTGCCTGACTGACTGAGACTGGACTGACTGACTGACTAACTGACTGACTGAGACTGACTGACTGACTGCTTGACTCTCTGACTGGCTATTTCACTGACTGACTGAATGACTAAATGACTGACTGACTGAATGACTAAATGACTGACTGACACTGACTGACTGACTGCTTGACTACCTGACTGACTGCTTGACTGACTAACTGACTGGACAGGACTGACCGACTGACTGACTGACAGACTGACTGAATAAGGATGACTGACAGACTGACTGAATAAGGCTGACTGACTGACTGACTGACAGACTGACTGAATAAGGCTGACCGACTGACTGACTGCCTGACTGACTGACTGACTGAATGACTGACTGACTGACTGACCGAGACTGACTGACTGACTGACTGAGACTGGACTGGACTGACTGACTGACTGAGACTGACTGACTGCTTTAGTGACTAACTGACTGCACAGGACTGACCGACTGACTGACTGACTGACTGCCTGACTGACTGACTGACTGAATGACTGACTGACTGAGACTAAATGACTGACTGCTTGACTGACTGGCTGAAGGACTAACTGACTGACTGAGTGACTGACTGACTGGACTGACTGACAGACTGAATGACTGAGTGCTTGACTGATTGACTGTCAGACTGACTGACTGACTTCGCAAAAGGGAAAAATAAAAAAAAAAGAATTATAAAATTAGAAAAAAATATTTGCATTTAAGATTTCCTTTCCGGCTGGGATTTGAACCCAGGGCGACACTCATGGAAGCCCAACGCTCTCGTCAATATACTATCGGATCTCTGTTGATCGGTGTCTTAATTATAATAAAAACAAAAAATGCACCTTAGTAATTATTGATCTAAAATCTTTGAAATCTAAAGGTCGAATGATTAGACTGACTCAGAATTTTCTTCCGTACATAAATAATCCATATTTGCAAAAGAAAGAAATAGAAAAAAAAAGAATCTTCAAATTAGAAGAGAAATATATACATGGAAGATTTTCGTTCCGGCCGGGACTCGAACCCAGTACCACGCGCTTGGAACCCAACGGTCTAGCCATTAGGCTATCGGAGCTCTGTCGATGGAAGTCTTAAATATAATAAAAACAAAAAATGCACCTTGGTAATTATTGATTCAAACACTTTGAAATTTACAGGTCGAATAATTAAACTGACTCAGAATTTTTCTCCCTACATAAATAATCAATATTCGCAAAAGAGAAAAATTAAAAAAAAAAAGAAGAAGAAATTTCAAATTAGAAACTAAAAGTATACATTGAAGATTTTCGTTCAGGCTGGGACTCGAACCCAGGGCCACTCGCTTGGAAGCCTAACACTCTTGCCATTAGTCTATGGGAGCTCTGTCGGTGGGAGTTTTAAATATAATAAAAACAAAAAATGCACCTTGGTAATTGTTTATTTAAACACTTTGAAATCTTCGTGTCGAAAAATTAAACTGACTCAGAATTTTCTTCCCTACATAAATAATCAATAATTGCAAAGGAAAGAAATTGAAAAAAAAAAAGAATTTTCAAATTAGAAAAGAAATACATACATTGAAGATATTCGCTCCGGCTGGGACTCGAACCCAGGCCACTCGCTTGGAAGACCAGCGGTCTAGCCATTAGGCTATCGGAGTTCTGTCGAGCGGAGTCTTACTGCCTGACTGATACTGCCTGACTGACAGACTGACTCACTGACTGACTGATACTGACTGACTGACTAACTGCCTGACTGACTGAGACTGGACTGACTGACTGACTGACTGACTGACTGACTAACTGACTGACTGAGACTGACTGACTGCTTGACTCTCTGACTGGCTATTTCACTGACTGACTGAATGACTAAATGACTGACTGACACTGACTGACTGACTGCTTGACTACCTGACTGACTGCTTGACTACCTGACTGACTGCTTGACTGACTAACTGACTGGACAGGACTGACCGACTGACTGACTGACAGACTGACTGAATAAGGATGACTGACAGACTGACTGAATAAGGCTGACTGACTGACTGACTGACAGACTGACTGAATAAGGCTGACCGACTGACTGACTGCCTGACTGACTGACTGACTGAATGACTGACTGACTGACTGACCGAGACTGACTGACTGACTGACTGAGACTGGACTGGACTGACTGACTGACTGAGACTGACTGACTGCTTTAGTGACTAACTGACTGCACAGGACTGACCGACTGACTGACTGACTGACTGAGTGACTGACTGACTGACTGAATGACTGACTGACTGAGACTAAATGACTGACTGCTTGACTGACTGGCTGAAGGACTAACTGACTGACTGAGTGACTGACTGACTGGATTGACTGACTGAGACTGAACGACTGAGTGCTTGACTGATTGACTCTCAGACTGACTGACTGACTTCGCAAAAGGGAAAAATAAAAAAAAAGAATTATAAAATTAGAAAAAAATATTTGCATTTAAGATTTCCTTTCCGGCCGGGACTCGAACCCAGTACCACGCGCTAGGAACCCAACGGTCTAGCCATTAGGCTATCGGAGCTCTGTCGATGGAAGTCTTAAATATAATAAAAACAAAAAATGCACCTTGGTAATTATTGATTCAAACACTTTGAAATTTACAGGTCGAATAATTAAACTGACTCAGAATTTTTCTCTCTACATAAATAATCAATATTCGCAAAAGAGAAAAATTTAAAAAAAAAGAAGAAGAAATTTCAAATTAGAAACTAAAAGTATACATTGAAGATTTTCGTTCAGGCTGGGACTCGAACCCAGGGCCACTCGCTTGAAAGCCTAACACTCTAGCCATTAGTCTATGGGAGCTCTGTCGGTGGGAGTTTTAAATATAATAAAAACAAAAAATGCACCTTGGTAATTGTTTATTTAAACACTTTGAAATCTTCGTGTCGAAAAATTAAACTGACTCAGAATTTTCTTCCCTACATAAATAATCAATAATTGCAAAGGAAAGAAATTGAAAAAAAAAAGAATTTTCAAATTAGAAAAGAAATATATACATTGAAGATATTCGCTCCGGCTGGGACTCGAACCCAGGCCACTCGCTTGGAAGACCAGCGGTCTAGCCATTAGGCTATCGGAGTTCTGTCGAGCGGAGTCTTACTGCCTGACTGATACTGCCTGACTGACAGACTGACTCACTGACTGACTGATACTGACTGACTGACTCACTGACTGACCGAGACTGACTGACTAACTGCCTGACTGACTGAGACTGGACTGACTGACTGACTGACTGACTGACTGACTAACTGACTGACTGAGACTGACTGACTGACTGCTTGACTCTCTGACTGGCTATTTCACTGACTGACTGAATGACTAAATGACTGACTGACACTGACTGACTGACTGCTTGACTACCTGACTGACTGCTTGACTGACTAACTGACTGGACAGGACTGACCGACTGACTGACTGACAGACTGACTGAATAAGGATGACTGACAGACTGACTGAATAAGGCTGACTGACTGACTGACAGACTGACTGAATAAGGCTGACCGACTGACTGACTGCCTGACTGACTGACTGACTGAATGACTGACTGACTGACTGACCGAGACTGACTGACTGACTGACTGAGACTGGACTGGACTGACTGACTGACTGACTGACTGAGACTGACTGACTGCTTTAGTGACTAACTGACTGCACAGGACTGACCGACTGACTGACTGACTGACTGCCTGACTGACTGACTGACTGAATGACTGACTGACTGAGACTAAATGACTGACTGCTTGACTGACTGGCTGAAGGACTAACTGACTGACTGAGTGACTGACTGACTGGACTGACTGACTGAGACTGAATGACTGAGTGCTTGACTGATTGACTGTCAGACTGACTGACTGACTTCGCAAAAGGGAAAAATAAAAAAAAAAGAATTATAAAATTAGAAAAAAATATTTGCATTTAAGATTTCCTTTCCGGCCGGGACTCGAACCCAGTACCACGCGCTAGGAACCCAACGGTCTAGCCATTAGGCTATCGGAGCTCTGTCGATGGAAGTCTTAAATATAATAAAAACAAAAAATGCACCTTGGTAATTATTGATTCAAACACTTTGAAATTTACAGGTCGAATAATTAAACTGACTCAGAATTTTTCTCCCTACATAAATAATCAATATTCGCAAAAGAGAAAAATTAAAAAAAAAGAAGAAGAAATTTCAAATTAGAAACTAAAAGTATACATTGAAGATTTTCGTTCAGGCTGGGACTCGAACCCAGGGCCACTCGCTTGGAAGCCTAACACTCTAGCCATTAGTCTATGGGAGCTCTGTCGGTGGGAGTTTTAAATATAATAAAAACAAAAAATGCATCTTGGTAATTGTTTATTTAAACACTTTGAAATCTTCGTGTCGAAAAATTAAACTGACTCAGAATTTTCTTCCCTACATAAATAATCAATAATTGCAAAGGAAAGAAATTGAAAAAAAAAAAAGAATTTTCAAATTAGAAAAGAAATATATACATTGAAGATATTCGCTCCGGCTGGGACTCGAACCCAGGCCACTCGCTTGGAAGACCAGCGGTCTAGCCATTAGGGTATCGGAGTTCTGTCGAGCGGAGTCTTACTGCCTGACTGATACTGCCTGACTGACAGACTGACTCACTGACTGACTGATACTGACTGACTGACTCACTGACTGACCGAGACTGACTGACTAACTGCCTGACTGACTGAGACTGGACTGACTGACTGACAGACTGACTGAATAAGGATGACTGGCAGACTGACTGAATAAGGCTGACTGACTGACTGACTGACAGATTGACTGAATAAGGCTGACCGACTGACTGACTGCCTGACTGACTGAATGACTGACTGACTGACTGACCGAGACTGACTGACTTACTGACTGAGACTGGACTGGACTGACTGACTGACTGACTGACTGACTGAGACTGACTGACTGCTTTAGTGACTAACTGACTGCACAGGACTGACCGACTGACTGACTGACTGACTGCCTGACTGACTGACTGACTGACTGACTGAATGACTGACTGACTGCGACTAAATGACTGACTGCTTGACTGACTGGCTGAAGGACTAACTGACTGACTGAGTGACTGACTGACTGGACTGACTGACTGAGACTGAATGACTGAGTGCTTGACTGATTGACTGTCAGACTGACTGACTGACCGAGACTGACTGACTAACTGCCTGACTGACTGAGACTGGACTGACTGACTGACTGACTGACTGCTTGACTCTCTGACTGGCTATTTCACTGACTGACTGAATGACTAAATGACTGACTGACACTGACTGACTGACTGCTTGACTACCTGACTGACTGCTTGACTACCTGACTGACTGCTTGACTGACTAACTGACTGGACAGGACTGACCGACTGACTGACTGACAGACTGACTGAATAAGGATGACTGACAGACTGACTGAATAAGGCTGACTGACTGACTGACTGACAGACTGACTGAATAAGGCTGACCGACTGACTGACTGCCTGACTGACTGACTGACTGAATGACTGACTGACTGACCGAGACTGACTGACTGACTGATTGAGACTGGACTGGACTGACTGACTGACTGACTGACTGAGACTGACTGACAGCTTTAGTGACTAACTGACTGCACAGGACTGACCGACTGACTGACTGACTGACTGCCTGACTGACTAACTGACTGAATGACTGACTGACTGAGACTAAATGACTGACTGCTTGACTGACTGGCTGAAGGACTAACTGACTGACTGAGTGACTGACTGACTGGATTGACTGACTGAGACTGAACGACTGAGTGCTTGACTGATTGACTCTCAGACTGACTGACTGACTTCGCAAAAGGGAAAAATAAAAAAAAAGAATTATAAAATTAGAAAAAAATATTTGCATTTAAGCATTCCTTTCCGGCCGGGACTCGAACCCAGTACCACGCGCTAGGAACCCACCGGTCTAGCCATTAGGCTATCGGAGCTCTGTCGATGGAAGTCTTAAATATAATAAAAACAAAAAATGCACCTTGGTAATTATTGATTCAAACACTTTGAAATTTACAGGTCGAATAATTAAACTGACTCAGAATTTTTCTCCCTACATAAATAATCAATATTCGCAAAAGAGAAAAATTAAAAAAAAAGAAGAAGAAATATCAAATTAGAAACTAAAAGTATACATTGAAGATTTTCGTTCAGGCTGGGACTCGAACCCAGGGCCACTCGCTTGGAAGCCTAACACTCTAGCCATTAGTCTATGGGAGCTCTGTCGGTGGGAGTTTTAAATATAATAAAAACAAAAAATGCATCTTGGTAATTGTTTATTTAAACACTTTGAAATCTTCGTGTCGAAAAATTAAACTGACTCAGAATTTTCTTCCCTACATAAATAATCAATAATTGCAAAGGAAAGAAATTGAAAAAAAAAAAGAATTTTCAAATTAGAAAAGAAATATATACATTGAAGATATTCGCTCCGGCTGGGACTCGAACCCAGGCCACTCGCTTGGAAGACCAGCGGTCTAGCCATTAGGGTATCGGAGTTCTGTCGAGCGGAGTCTTACTGCCTGACTGATACTGCCTGACTGACAGACTGACTCACTGACTGACTGATACTGACTGACTGACTCACTGACTGACCGAGACTGACTGACTAACTGCCTGACTGACTGAGACTGGACTGACTGACTGACAGACTGACTGAATAAGGATGACTGGCAGACTGACTGAATAAGGCTGACTGACTGACTGACTGACAGATTGACTGAATAAGGCTGACCGACTGACTGACTGCCTGACTGACTGAATGACTGACTGACTGACTGACCGAGACTGACTGACTTACTGACTGAGACTGGACTGGACTGACTGACTGACTGACTGACTGACTGAGACTGACTGACTGCTTTAGTGACTAACTGACTGCACAGGACTGACCGACTGACTGACTGACTGACTGCCTGACTGACTGACTGACTGACTGACTGACTGACTGACTGCGACTAAATGACTGACTGCTTGACTGACTGGCTGAAGGACTAACTGACTGACTGAGTGACTGACTGACTGGACTGACTGACTGAGACTGAATGACTGAGTGCTTGACTGATTGACTGTCAGACTGACTGACTGACCGAGACTGACTGACTAACTGCCTGACTGACTGAGACTGGACTGACTGACTGACTGACTGACTGACTGACTAACTGACTGACTGAGACTGACTGACTGACTGCTTGACTCTCTGACTGGCTATTTCACTGACTGACTGAATGACTAAATGACTGACTGACACTGACTGACTGACTGCTTGACTACCTGACTGACTGCTTGACTACCTGACTGACTGCTTGACTGACTAACTGACTGGACAGGACTGACCGACTGACTGACTGACAGACTGACTGAATAAGGATGACTGACAGACTGACTGAATAAGGCTGACTGACTGACTGACTGACAGACTGACTGAATAAGGCTGACCGACTGACTGACTGCCTGACTGACTGACTGACTGAATGACTGACTGACTGACCGAGACTGACTGACTGACTGACTGAGACTGGACTGGACTGACTGACTGACTGACTGACTGAGACTGACTGACAGCTTTAGTGACTAACTGACTGCACAGGACTGACCGACTGACTGACTGCCTGACTGACTAACTGACTGAATGACTGACTGACTGAGACTAAATGACTGACTGCTTGACTGACTGGCTGAAGGACTAACTGACTGACTGAGTGACTGACTGACTGGATTGACTGACTGAGACTGAACGACTGAGTGCTTGACTGATTGACTCTCAGACTGACTGACTGACTTCGCAAAAGGGAAAAATAAAAAAAAAAAGAATTATAAAATTAGAAAAAAATATTTGCATTTAAGCATTCCTTTCCGGCCGGGACTCGAACCCAGTACCACGCGCTAGGAACCCACCGGTCTAGCCATTAGGCTATCGGAGCTCTGTCGATGGAAGTCTTAAATATAATAAAAACAAAAAATGCACCTTGGTAATTATTGATTCAAACACTTTGAAATTTACAGGTCGAATAATTAAACTGACTCAGAATTTTTCTCCCTACATAAATAATCAATATTCGCAAAAGAGAAAAATTAAAAAAAAAGAAGAAGAAATTTCAAATTAGAAACTAAAAGTATACATTGAAGATTTTCGTTCAGGCTGGGACTCGAACCCAGGGCCACTCGCTTGGAAGCCTAACACTCTAGCCATTAGTCTATGGGAGCTCTGTCGGTGGGAGTTTTAAATATAATAAAAACAAAAAATGCATCTTGGTAATTGTTTATTTAAACACTTTGAAATCTTCGTGTCGAAAAATTAAACTGACTCAGAATTTTCTTCCCTACATAAATAATCAATAATTGCAAAGGAAAGAAATTGAAAAAAAAAAAAGAATTTTCAAATTAGAAAAGAAATATATACATTGAAGATATTCGCTCCGGCTGGGACTCGAACCCAGGCCACTCGCTTGGAAGACCAGCGGTCTAGCCATTAGGGTATCGGAGTTCTGTCGAGCGGAGTCTTACTGCCTGACTGATACTGCCTGACTGACAGACTGACTCACTGACTGACTGATACTGACTGACTGACTCACTGACTGACCGAGACTGACTGACTAACTGCCTGACTGACTGAGACTGGACTGACTGACTGACAGACTGACTGAATAAGGATGACTGGCAGACTGACTGAATAAGGCTGACTGACTGACTGACTGACAGATTGACTGAATAAGGCTGACCGACTGACTGACTGCCTGACTGACTGAATGACTGACTGACTGACTGACCGAGACTGACTGACTTACTGACTGAGACTGGACTGGACTGACTGACTGACTGACTGACTGACTGAGACTGACTGACTGCTTTAGTGACTAACTGACTGCACAGGACTGACCGACTGACTGACTGACTGACTGCCTGACTGACTGACTGACTGACTGACTGAATGACTGACTGACTGCGACTAAATGACTGACTGCTTGACTGACTGGCTGAAGGACTAACTGACTGACTGAGTGACTGACTGACTGGACTGACTGACTGAGACTGAATGACTGAGTGCTTGACTGATTGACTGTCAGACTGACTGACTGACCGAGACTGACTGACTAACTGCCTGACTGACTGAGACTGGACTGACTGACTGACTGACTGACTGCTTGACTCTCTGACTGGCTATTTCACTGACTGACTGAATGACTAAATGACTGACTGACACTGACTGACTGACTGCTTGACTACCTGACTGACTGCTTGACTACCTGACTGACTGCTTGACTGACTAACTGACTGGACAGGACTGACCGACTGACTGACTGACAGACTGACTGAATAAGGATGACTGACAGACTGACTGAATAAGGCTGACTGACTGACTGACTGACAGACTGACTGAATAAGGCTGACCGACTGACTGACTGCCTGACTGACTGACTGACTGAATGACTGACTGACTGACCGAGACTGACTGACTGACTGACTGAGACTGGACTGGACTGACTGACTGACTGACTGACTGAGACTGACTGACAGCTTTAGTGACTAACTGACTGCACAGGACTGACCGACTGACTGACTGACTGACTGCCTGACTGACTAACTGACTGAATGACTGACTGACTGAGACTAAATGACTGACTGCTTGACTGACTGGCTGAAGGACTAACTGACTGACTGAGTGACTGACTGACTGGATTGACTGACTGAGACTGAACGACTGAGTGCTTGACTGATTGACTCTCAGACTGACTGACTGACTTCGCAAAAGGGAAAAATAAAAAAAAAAAAGAATTATAAAATTAGAAAAAAATATTTGCATTTAAGCATTCCTTTCCGGCCGGGACTCGAACCCAGTACCACGCGCTAGGAACCCACCGGTCTAGCCATTAGGCTATCGGAGCTCTGTCGATGGAAGTCTTAAATATAATAAAAACAAAAAATGCACCTTGGTAATTATTGATTCAAACACTTTGAAATTTACAGGTCGAATAATTAAACTGACTCAGAATTTTTCTCCCTACATAAATAATCAATATTCGCAAAAGAGAAAAATTAAAAAAAAAGAAGAAGAAATTTCAAATTAGAAACTAAAAGTATACATTGAAGATTTTCGTTCAGGCTGGGACTCGAACCCAGGGCCACTCGCTTGGAAGCCTAACACTCTAGCCATTAGTCTATGGGAGCTCTGTCGGTGGGAGTTTTAAATATAATAAAAACAAAAAATGCATCTTGGTAATTGTTTATTTAAACACTTTGAAATCTTCGTGTCGAAAAATTAAACTGACTCAGAATTTTCTTCCCTACATAAATAATCAATAATTGCAAAGGAAAGAAATTGAAAAAAAAAAAAGAATTTTCAAATTAGAAAAGAAATATATACATTGAAGATATTCGCTCCGGCTGGGACTCGAACCCAGGCCACTCGCTTGGAAGACCAGCGGTCTAGCCATTAGGGTATCGGAGTTCTGTCGAGCGGAGTCTTACTGCCTGACTGATACTGCCTGACTGACAGACTGACTCACTGACTGACTGATACTGACTGACTGACTCACTGACTGACCGAGACTGACTGACTAACTGCCTGACTGACTGAGACTGGACTGACTGACTGACAGACTGACTGAATAAGGATGACTGGCAGACTGACTGAATAAGGCTGACTGACTGACTGACTGACAGATTGACTGAATAAGGCTGACCGACTGACTGACTGCCTGACTGACTGAATGACTGACTGACTGACTGACCGAGACTGACTGACTTACTGACTGAGACTGGACTGGACTGACTGACTGACTGACTGACTGACTGAGACTGACTGACTGCTTTAGTGACTAACTGACTGCACAGGACTGACCGACTGACTGACTGACTGACTGCCTGACTGACTGACTGACTGACTGACTGAATGACTGACTGACTGCGACTAAATGACTGACTGCTTGACTGACTGGCTGAAGGACTAACTGACTGACTGAGTGACTGACTGACTGGACTGACTGACTGAGACTGAATGACTGAGTGCTTGACTGATTGACTGTCAGACTGACTGACTGACCGAGACTGACTGACTAACTGCCTGACTGACTGAGACTGGACTGACTGACTGACTGACTGACTGACTGACTAACTGACTGACTGAGACTGACTGACTGACTGCTTGACTCTCTGACTGGCTATTTCACTGACTGACTGAATGACTAAATGACTGACTGACACTGACTGACTGACTGCTTGACTACCTGACTGACTGCTTGACTACCTGACTGACTGCTTGACTGACTAACTGACTGGACAGGACTGACCGACTGACTGACTGACAGACTGACTGAATAAGGATGACTGACAGACTGACTGAATAAGGCTGACTGACTGACTGACTGACAGACTGACTGAATAAGGCTGACCGACTGACTGACTGCCTGACTGACTGACTGACTGAATGACTGACTGACTGACCGAGACTGACTGACTGACTGACTGAGACTGGACTGGACTGACTGACTGACTGACTGACTGAGACTGACTGACAGCTTTAGTGACTAACTGACTGCACAGGACTGACCGACTGACTGACTGACTGACTGCCTGACTGACTAACTGACTGAATGACTGACTGACTGAGACTAAATGACTGACTGCTTGACTGACTGGCTGAAGGACTAACTGACTGACTGAGTGACTGACTGACTGGATTGACTGACTGAGACTGAACGACTGAGTGCTTGACTGATTGACTCTCAGACTGACTGACTGACTTCGCAAAAGGGAAAAATAAAAAAAAAAAAGAATTATAAAATTAGAAAAAAATATTTGCATTTAAGCATTCCTTTCCGGCCGGGACTCGAACCCAGTACCACGCGCTAGGAACCCACCGGTCTAGCCATTAGGCTATCGGAGCTCTGTCGATGGAAGTCTTAAATATAATAAAAACAAAAAATGCACCTTGGTAATTATTGATTCAAACACTTTGAAATTTACAGGTCGAATAATTAAACTGACTCAGAATTTTTCTCTCTACATAAATAATCAATATTCGCAAAAGAGAAAAATTAAAAAAAAAGAAGAAGAAATTTCAAATTAGAAACTAAAAGTATACATTGAAGATTTTCGTTCAGGCTGGGACTCGAACCCAGGGCCACTCGCTTGGAAGCCTAACACTCTAGCCATTAGTCTATGGGAGCTCTGTCGGTGGGAGTTTTAAATATAATAAAAACAAAAAATGCACCTTGGTAATTGTTTATTTAAACACTTTGAAATCTTCGTGTCGAAAAATTAAACTGACCCAGAATTTTCTTCCCTACATAAATAATCAATAATTGCAAAGGAAAGAAATTGAAAAAAAAAAGAATTTTCAAATTAGAAAAGAAATATATACATTGAAGATATTCGCTCCGGCTGGGACTCGAACCCAGGCCACTCGCTTGGAAGACCAGCGGTCTAGCCATTAGGCTATCGGAGTTCTGTCGAGCGGAGTCTTACTGCCTGACTGATACTGCCTGACTGACAGACTGACTCACTGACTGACTGATACTGACTGACTGACTCACTGACTGACCGAGACTGACTGACTAACTGCCTGACTGACTGAGACTGGACTGACTGACTGACTGACTGACTGACTGACTAACTGACTGACTGAGACTGACTGACTGACTGCTTGACTCTCTGACTGGCTATTTCACTGACTGACTGAATGACTAAATGACTGACTGACACTGACTGACTGACTGCTTGACTACCTGACTGACTGCTTGACTGACTAACTGACTGGACAGGACTGACCGACTGACTGACTGACAGACTGACTGAATAAGGATGACTGACAGACTGACTGAATAAGGCTGACTGACTGACTGACTGACAGACTGACTGAATAAGGCTGACCGACTGACTGAATAAGGCTGACCGACTGACTGACTGCCTGACTGACTGACTGACTGAATGACTGACTGACTGACTGACCGAGACTGACTGACTGACTGACTGAGACTGGACTGGACTGACTGACTGACTGACTGACTGAGACTGACTGACTGCTTTAGTGACTAACTGACTGCACAGGACTGACCGACTGACTGACTGACTGACTGCCTGACTGACTGACTGACTGAATGACTGACTGACTGAGACTAAATGACTGACTGCTTGACTGACTGGCTGAAGGACTAACTGACTGACTGAGTGACTGACTGACTGGACTGACTGACTGAGACTGAATGACTGAGTGCTTGACTGATTGACTGTCAGACTGACTGACTGACTTCGCAAAAGGGAAAAATAAAAAAAAAGAATTATAAAATTAGAAAAAAGTATTTGCATTTAAGATTTCCTTTCCGGCCGGGACTCGAACCCAGTACCACGCGCTAGGAACCCAACGGTCTAGCCATTAGGCTATCGGAGCTCTGTCGATGGAAGTCTTAAATATAATAAAAACAAAAAATGCACCTTGGTAATTATTGATTCAAACACTTTGAAATTTACAGGTCGAATAATTAAACTGACTCAGAATTTTTCTCCCTACATAAATAATCAATATTCGCAAAAGAGAAAAATTAAACAAAAATAATAAAAAAAATTTTAAAAACATGCTTTTCTTTTTTTCATTCAAAAAAATGAACTAAAAAGTGGAAAATAATTTTCTTTTATCACAAAAAATTTATCCTATATAACACATAAGTTAACATCAGACCTATTGTATTACGATACATTGAAATTATCATTTAAATTTCTGACTAAAAAGAAAAGCGTGGGCGCCGTATAACCCGTTTTATACTAATGAAAATTAAAAATTTAACATCATACACATGGAAAAGCAATTATTACCAGATGAATTAAATTTAAAGAAATAAATTGGTATGCATTAATTTATTATATTAGACTTAAGAAAATTAGAATAGAATTATAAAAAAAATCACATTAAAAATTAAAACATAAACATTGAATTGAAGATTAAATCATTAAGATGGATCAAGATTCATATAAAACTACAATAAAAATATTAAGAGTGTTATAAATACACACACCAGCATTATAATAAATTACTAAATTAATTTTTATTATATTACGGCTCTGAAGTATCATAAGTGTAAATTTTTTACTAATTTTTAATGTCTGATTTTAAAAAAATGTTTCCACTTGTAAAGAGAACCTTATTGCAAGGTACAGTGGTTATTGACACGTAAGTTTAGTAATATGAACAATAAATAGTAGTCGATTGAAAATTGAATTTTAATGTTCGCATGTACTTATTAATTATCCTTATAAGATAATCAAAAATATTTTCGATAACTTTATGATAAGGCGCCCACGCTTTTCTTTTGAGTCAGAAATTTAAATGATAATTTCAATGTATCGTAATACAATAGGTCTGATGTTAACTTATGTGTTATATAGGATAAATTTTTTGTGATAAAAGAAAATTATTTTCCACTTTTTAGTTCATTTTTTTGAATGAAAAAAAGAAAAGCATGTTTTTAAAATTTTTTTTATTATTTTTATTTTCTACTTTTTAGTTTTAATTACAAAATACCAATATTTCTAGTATATCACATCACTAGACACATGCAAAATGCTACTTTTTCCACACCACTTGAGAGGTAAATAGTCAGAAACGTTTTTTTTTTTTTTTTTTTAATTGTGGTTTGCCCAGTAGGTCTAGTCCACATTGAAAATTCAAGCATTTTTGACAGTACTATTTCGTATTCTTTCATCATTTTCACTGTACCTCCGCATTCTCTCCATTTCCACAAGAGCATCATTATTGCAAGGCTTCTTGCCAGTTAATTTTGTGCAGTCGAGCTCTTCTATCCGGAGTCCAGCAAGAGATCTTACTCTGCTCAAGTTTACGTACGCTTGTCCTTCAGCAAATAGTTTATTTCCAAGATAGACAACTGCATAGTCCACAGTACTTCCCTGCATTTTATGTACAGTTGAAGCCCACGAAAAAATCAACGGCAACATTCGCCTTTCGGCAGTTCCATAACTGTATAAAGCTGGAAATTGAATGGATTTCGGCTCGATTTTGTGTATGCCGTCTTTACCGAAATTGATGAGAACAGATGGTATGTCCTCGGCATACACTTGAGCTCTGCGAAAATATGGCCAAACAATCTCTTTTACAAATCCTATAGCTCCATTAACAAGACCTTTGGTGACGTCAATATTGGCTCTTAACATAACCTTAGCTCCTACGAAAATTTCTAATTCTCGCGGTAAACCTCCGGTCTTGTTAATGTCTTTTGAAATGATGCTATCGATACTTGTATTTTCGTTGAGTTTTTTTGTTGCATCGATTAGTTGATCTTGGGCACGAATTTTGTAGATACTAGTATTTTTGCTCCTGAAATACTGAAGAACTCGATTGTTATGTTCATCTACCTGCTTGTTAGTTGGGTAGATTCTTAAGGCTCTTTCAATGGAAAACTCTCCATCCATATCAGAACTTTCTCTCTCAAGTAAAACATCCATATGCTGTGCCGAGAGTTCACCAATTCTAAGAGCATTTAAGAGGTCAACGAACAACATGTCTCCTTGCTGTCTCATATTGTCCACCAATTCTACCAAAGAAAAAGGTTTCCATAAGTCAGTAGCAGGAATCATGTGCTCGGGCTGTTGGAATATTTGTCTTCCTCTCACAGGTGGAAGCTGCATTAGATCACCAAATACTAGAATGTTAAGGCCTCCAAAAAAATTGTCAGTGTTCTTTAATTGCCTCAAACGCGAGTCAATCATGCATAGCATCTCGTACGGTACCATGGATATTTCATCAATGAAGAAGAATTCAATGTCTGTCCAAAGTCGACGCATAGTTTGGAGAAATATTCCAGTTAGTAAAGGCATTTCCACAATACGACCATCTTTTTGAACTGGTAATTTCAACGAGTTGTGTAATGTGGATCCTCCAACCAATCGTGCAGCTACACCTGTTAAAGCACATACTTTGACTACTGGCTTGGCGTAACATCGGTTGACTTGATTTTTCAGTAGATTGAAAAGAAATGTTTTTCCAGTGCCAGCTTGGCCAGTGATGAAAAGTCTTTCTCGGTGTTGGCTGCCACCAAATTGGTCTTGAATACTTGATGTAATGTACTTGAATATGTCTTTTTGACGCAAGTTCATTGCTTGGACTGCATTTTGAAATTGAATGTCGTCCATTATTTGTTGTTCCAAAACTTCTTCGTCAACGTCTTCCTGCAATTCAAGCGGTTCTGCATCGAGTATTTCGAATGCGTGAGCTTGGTTAAAGGCATTCTCCAGTTGTCTATCTCGTTCTCGATATTCTTCCATTTGCTCGCTGTTTCTTTTTAAAGCCTCTTCTCGAGCAAGAAAGGCTTCTTTTGAAGAATTAAATCCTTCAAGTAGTTCTTGCTCCGAGCGGTAGGGCATGTATTGCAGAAGAAGACTATAGTAAAAATTCTCCGGATCAGTGGAGGCAACGAAGTATGGAACTCTTACAACAGCAGTTACATTTCTTATTTCTATTTTACAATTGTCCATCAAAGTAATCAATTCTTTTTTTTTTTTCTCTTATGGGGAACATTATCATTATAAACGTCAATGTCAATACTCTCCTCAACAAATTCTTTGCTTTGTGGTTTCGCGTAATATGGTTTAAATTTCATGGCGAATTCCATCAAGGTCATGTTCGCAAAGTTGAAATTTTGATGCTCCAGAGGTCTTTTTTCGTATCTATCAAAGATGTTTGCGCACAGTCCGGTGTTATCTCCCGCTTCGTTGAATTTTAATACTCTGTATCTTTGCTCGGGTTTTCTGGTGTTGAGGAAAACACATTGTCTTGAACTGTCTCGTAAATTTAAATGGCAGAGTCTAAAAACACACTCGCATGCCGAAACTTGTCGCTCACTCATTAGACGCATACATATTTTGAAAAGTTTGCGAGAAATATTTGTCTCATCTCGGCGGATTTGTTGAATCGCCTGTGCAATGCTGGAATTTAACTGTGTGGGTTCGGACTTGGATATGTACTTAGCGACGTAATATGCTATAGATTCATTGGAGCCACATGGTTGAATATCCATGTTTCCCTTCCATATCAAAAGAAGTGACTTATTATAGTTATTCACATAACTCTCTTTGGGTCGGCGTTTCAAGAGGCAAATTCTTCCACCGTTACGAATGAACTCATCTGATGCTGAAACTCAATTCATCAAAGATAAGGCAAAACAGGGGTTATTTTCAATGGTCCGTCGTTTGAAAGGATTAGTAGCTCGACGTATAGCTTGCTCAATCACAAAGCGAGCTTTATGTTTTTGATCGGATTCATTTGCTTCACGTTGAGAATTACTTTGACAATCTGATTCTTGGCGAGCTTTGCGTTCTTCAGAAATCTCGATTGAGCGAGATTGTGAATTTTTCAACCTGTTTGCTGCTAAGCAAACTTTACGTTCTGCAGGCGGTTTCTTTTAAACGACGTGGTCAAAAACGTTCCCGTTCTGTCACTTGGGTTGAACATCTTCATTATTATTAAGCTTCTTAGCTGTATATTTCACACGAGCCTTTTCCAACCTTCTTTTGCGCTGTGTTGCTGTTTCTCTTTTCGTTGTTAGTCACTTTTTTTGGCGGTTTAGAGTGTCTGTAAGAAGACTTTTTAATTTTAGTTACATATTATGTTTTTTTTTTTTTTTGACCCTCGAATATACCTGCCCGTCATCATCGAATTGGATGTCCAGGTCCAAAAATCATGATGGAACCTTGTATTGTCATCTAAGATGAATGTTTTTTTAAAAAAATTATCACCCTAAGATATCTGAAAGTTGGTTTAAAAAAAGTTGCAAGATAGGAAAAAATCTGGTCAAACAAACAAACAGACAAACAATTTTTTTTTCAGCATATACATGCATGTAAACATGTTTCCAGTACTCCAAACTGAAGGAAAAAGCGAAATTAAAAATTTACGTACAACGAGTGAAGTTAAAGAAGAGCATGTAACCCGCGAGTATACCGGTCCGTCATCATCGACCTGGTTATCCGGGTCCAAAACTCATGATGGAACCTTGTATTGTCATCCATGACGAGTGTTTTAAAAAACAAATAGTACCCTAGGACATCTGGAAGTTGGTTTAATCAAAGTTGCAAGATTTGAAAAAATCCGGTCATACAGACAAACAAACAAACAAGCAAACAAACAAACAAACAAACAAACAATTTTTTTTCAGTATATACATGTATGTAAACATGTTTCCAGCACTCCAAACTTTAGGAAAAAGCGAAAATAAAAAGTTACGTACAACGAGTGAAGTTAAAGAAAAGCATGTAAAAAAAAAAGAAGAAGAAATTTCAAATTAGAAACTAAAAGTATACATTGAAGATTTTCGTTCAGGCTGGGACTCGAACCCAGGGCCACTCGCTTGGAAGCCTAACACTCTAGCCATTAGTCTATGGGAGCTCTGTCGGTGGGAGTTTTAAATATAATAAAAACAAAAAATGCACCTTGGTAATTGTTTATTTAAACACTTTGAAATCTTCGTGTCGAAAAATTAAACTGACTCAGAATTTTCTTCCCTACATAAATAATCAATAATTGCAAAGGAAAGAAATTGAAAAAAAAAAGAATTTTCAAATTAGAAAAGAAATATATACATTGAAGATATTCGCTCCGGCTGGGACTCGAACCCAGGCCACTCGCTTGGAAGACCAGCGGTCTAGCCATTAGGCTATCGGAGTTCTGTCGAGCGGAGTCTTACTGCCTGACTGATACTGCCTGACTGACAGACTGACTCACTGACTGACTGATACTGACTGACTGACTCACTGACTGACCGAGACTGACTGACTAACTGCCTGACTGACTGAGACTGGACTGATTGACTGACAGACTGACTGAATAAGGATGACTGACAGACTGACTGAATAAGGCTGACTGACTGACTGACTGACAGATTGACTGAATAAGGCTGACCGACTGACTGACTGCCTGACTGACTGACTGACTGAATGACTGACTGACTGACTGACCGAGACTGACTGACTGACTGACTGAGACTGGACTGGACTGACTGACTGACTGACTGACTGAGACTGACTGACTGCTTTAGTGACTAACTGACTGCACAGGACTGACCGACTGACTGACTGACTGACTGCCTGACTGACTGACTGACTGACTGACTGAATGACTGACTGACTGCGACTAAATGACTGACTGCTTGACTGACTGGCTGAAGGACTAACTGACTGACTGAGTGACTGACTGACTGGACTGACTGACTGAGACTGAATGACTGAGTGCTTGACTGATTGACTGTCAGACTGACTGACTGACTTCGCAAAAGGGAAAAATAAAAAAAAAGAATTATAAAATTAGAAAAAAATATTTGCATTTAAGATTTCCTTTCCGGCCGGGACTCGAACCCAGTACCACGCGCTAGGAACCCAACGGTCTAGCCATTAGGCTATCGGAGCTCTGTCGATGGAAGTCTTAAATATAATAAAAACAAAAAATGCACCTTGGTAATTATTGATTCAAACACTTTGAAATTTACAGGTCGAATAATTAACCTGACTCAGAATTTTTCTCCCTACATAAATAATCAATATTCGCAAAAGAGAAAAATTAAAAAAAAAAGAAGAAGAAATTTCAAATTAGAAACTAAAAGTATACATTGAAGATTTTCGTTCAGGCTGGGACTCGAACCCAGGGCCACTCGCTTGGAAGCCTAACACTCTAGCCATTAGTCTATGGGAGCTCTGTCGGTGGGAGTTTTAAATATAATAAAAACAAAAAATGCACCTTGGTAATTGTTTATTTAAACACTTTGAAATCTTCGTGTCGAAAAATTAAACTGACTCAGAATTTTCTTCCCTACATAAATAATCAATAATTGCAAAGGAAAGAAATTGAAAAAAAAAAAGAATTTTCAAATTAGAAAAGAAATATATACATTGAAGATATTCGCTCCGGCTGGGACTCGAACCCAGGCCACTCGCTTGGAAGACCAGCGGTCTAGCCATTAGGCTATCGGAGTTCTGTCGAGCGGAGTCTTACTGCCTGACTGATACTGCCTGACTGACAGACTGACTCACTGACTGACTGATACTGACTGACTGACTCACTGACTGACCGAGACTGACTGACTAACTGCCTGACTGACTGAGACTGGACTGACTGACTGACAGACTGACTGAATAAGGATGACTGACAGACTGACTGAATAAGGCTGACTGACTGACTGACTGACAGATTGACTGAATAAGGCTGACCGACTGACTGACTGCCTGACTGACTGACTGACTGAATGACTGACTGACTGACTGACCGAGACTGACTGACTGACTGACTGAGACTGGACTGGACTGACTGACTGACTGACTGACTGAGACTGACTGACTGCTTTAGTGACTAACTGACTGCACAGGACTGACCGACTGACTGACTGACTGACTGCCTGACTGACTGACTGACTGACTGACTGAATGACTGACTGACTGCGACTAAATGACTGACTGCTTGACTGACTGGCTGAAGGACTAACTGACTGACTGAGTGACTGACTGACTGGACTGACTGACTGAGACTGAATGACTGAGTGCTTGACTGATTGACTGTCAGACTGACTGACTGACTTCGCAAAAGGGAAAAATAAAAAAAAAGAATTATAAAATTAGAAAAAAATATTTGCATTTAAGATTTCCTTTCCGGCCGGGACTCGAACCCAGTACCACGCGCTAGGAACCCAACGGTCTAGCCATTAGGCTATCGGAGCTCTGTCGATGGAAGTCTTAAATATAATAAAAACAAAAAATGCACCTTGGTAATTATTGATTCAAACACTTTGAAATTTACAGGTCGAATAATTAACCTGACTCAGAATTTTTCTCCCTACATAAATAATCAATATTCGCAAAAGAGAAAAATTAAAAAAAAAAGAAGAAGAAATTTCAAATTAGAAACTAAAAGTATACATTGAAGATTTTCGTTCAGGCTGGGACTCGAACCCAGGGCCACTCGCTTGGAAGCCTAACACTCTAGCCGTTAGTCTATGGGAGCTCTGTCGGTGGGAGTTTTAAATATAATAAAAACAAAAAATGCACCTTGGTAATTGTTTATTTAAACACTTTGAAATCTTCGTGTCGAAAAATTAAACTGACTCAGAATTTTCTTCCCTACATAAATAATCAATAATTGCAAAGGAAAGAAATTGAAAAAAAAAAGAATTTTCAAATTAGAAAAGAAATATATACATTGAAGATATTCGCTCCGGCTGGGACTCGAACCCAGGCCACTCGCTTGGAAGACCAGCGGTCTAGCCATTAGGCTATCGGAGTTCTGTCGAGCGGAGTCTTACTGCCTGACTGATACTGCCTGACTGACAGACTGACTCACTGACTGACTGATACTGACTGACTGACTCACTGACTGACCGAGACTGACTGACTAACTGCCTGACTGACTGAGACTGGACTGACTGACTGACTGACTGACTGACTGACTATCTGACTGACTGAGACTGACTGACTGACTGCTTGACTCTCTGACTGGCTATTTTACTGACTGACTGAATGACTAAATGACTGACTGACACTGACTGACTGACTGCTTGACTACCTGACTGACTGCTTGACTGACTAACTGACTGGACAGGACTGACCGACTGACTGACTGACAGACTGACTGAATAAGGATGACTGACAGACTGACTGAATAAGGCTGACTGACTGACTGACTGACAGACTGACTGAATAAGGCTGACCGACTGACTGACTGCCTGACTGACTGACTGACTGAATGACTGACTGACTGACTGACCGAGACTGACTGACTGAGACTGGACTGGACTGACTGACTGACTGACTGACTGAGACTGACTGACTGCTTTAGTGACTAACTGACTGCACAGGACTGACCGACTGACTGACTGACTGACTGCCTGACTGACTGACTGACTGAATGACTGACTGACTGAGACTAAATGACTGACTGCTTGACTGACTGGCTGAAGGACTAACTGACTGACTGAGTGACTGACTGACTGGACTGACTGACTGAGACTGAATGACTGAGTGCTTGACTGACTGACTGTCAGACTGACTGACTAACTTCGCAAAAGGGAAAAATTTAAAAAAAAAAGAATTATAAAATTAGAAAAAAAATATTTGCATTTAAGATTTCCTTTCCGGCCGCGACTCGAACCCAGTACCACGCGCTAGGAACCCAACGGTCTAGCCATTAGGCTATCGGAGCTCTGTCGATGGAAGTCTTAAATATAATAAAAACAAAAAATGCACCTTGGTAATTATTGATTCAAACACTTTGAAATTTACAGGTCGAATAATTAAACTGACTCAGAATTTTTCTCCCTACATAAATAATCAATATTCGCAAAAGAGAAAAATTTAAAAAAAAGAAGAAGAAATTTCAAATTAGAAACTAAAAGTATACATTGAAGATTTTCGTTCAGGCTGGGACTCGAACCCAGGGCCACTCGCTTGGAAGCCTAACACTCTAGCCATTAGTCTATGGGAGCTCTGTCGGTGGGAGTTTTAAATATAATAAAAACAAAAAATGCACCTTGGTAATTGTTTATTTAAACACTTTGAAATCTTCGTGTCGAAAAATTAAACTGACTCAGAATTTTCTTCCCTACATAAATAATCAATAATTGCAAAGGAAAGAAATTGAAAAAAAAAAGAATTTTCAAATTAGAAAAGAAATATATACATTGAAGATATTCGCTCCGGCTGGGACTCGAACCCTGGCCACTCGCTTGGAAGACCAGCGGTCTAGCCATTAGGCTATCGGAGTTCTGTCGAGCGGAGTCTTACTGCCTGACTGATACTGCCTGACTGACAGACTGACTCACTGACTGACTGATACTGACTGACTGACTCACTGACTGACCGAGACTGACTGACTAACTGCCTGACTGACTGAGACTGGACTGACTGACTGACTGACTGACTGACTGACTAACTGACTGACTGTGACTGACTGCTTGACTCTCTGACTGGCTATTTCACTGACTGACTGAATGACTAAATGACTGACTGACACTGACTGACTGACTGCTTGACTACCTGACTGACTGCTTGACTGACTAACTGACTGGACAGGACTGACCGACTGACTGACTGACAGACTGACTGAATAAGGCTGACTGACTGACTGACTGACAGACTGACTGAATAAGGCTGACCGACTGACTGACTGCCTGACTGCCTGACTGACTGACTGACTGAATGACTGACTGACTTAGACTAAATGACTGACTGCTTGACTGACTGGCTGAAGGACTAACTGACTGACTGAGTGACTGACTGACTGGACTGACTGACTGAGACTGAATGACTGAGTGCTTGACTGATTGACTGTCAGACTGACTGACTGACTTCGCAAAAGGGAAAAATAAAAAAAAAGAATTATAAAATTAGAAAAAAATATTTGCATTTAAGATTTCCTTTCCGGCTGGGATTTGAACCCAGGGCGACACTCATGGAAGCCCAACGCTCTCGCCAATATACTATCGGATCTCTGTTGATCGGTGTCTTAATTATAATAAAAAACAAAAAATGCACCTTAGTAATTATTGATCTAAAATCTTTGAAATCTAAAGGTCGAATGATTAAACTGACTCAGAATTTTCTTCCGTACATAAATAATCCATATTTGCAAAAGAAAGAAATTGAAAAAAAAGAATCTTCAAATTAGAAGAGAAATATATACATGGAAGATTTTCGTTCCGGCCGGGACTCGACCCCAGTACCACGCGCTTGGAACCCAACGGTCTAGCCATTAGGCTATCGGAGCTCTGTCGATGGAAGTCTTAAATATAATAAAAACAAAAAATGCACCTTGGTAATTATTGATTCAAACACTTTGAAATTTACAGGTCGAATAATTAAACTGACTCAGAATTTTTCTCCCTACATAAATAATCAATATTCGCAAAAGAGAAAAATTAAAAAAAAAGAAGAAGAAATTTCAAATTAGAAACTAAAAGTATACATTGAAGATTTTCGTTCAGGCTGGGACTCGAACCCAGGGCCACTCGCTTGGAAGCCTAACACTCTAGCCATTAGTCTATGGGAGCTCTGTCGGTGGGACTTTTAAATATAATAAAAACAAAAAATGCACCTTGGTAATTGTTTATTTAAACACTTTGAAATCTTCGTGTCGAAAAATTAAACTGACTCAGAATTTTCTTCCCTACATAAATAATCAATAATTGCAAAGGAAAGAAATTGAAAAAAAAAAAGAATTTTCAAATTAGAAAAGAAATATATACATTGAAGATATTCGCTCCGGCTGGGACTCGAACCCAGGCCACTCGCTTGGAAGACCAACGGTCTAGCCATTAGGCTATCGGAGTTCTGTCGAGCGGAGTCTTACTGCCTGACTGACAGACTGACTCACTGACTGACTGATACTGACTGACTGACTCACTGACTGATCGAGACTGACTGACTAACTGCCTGACTGAGTGAGACTGGACTGACTGACTGACTGACTGACTGAGACTGACTGACTGCTTTAGTGACTAACTGACTGCACAGGACTGACCGACTGACTGACTGACTAACTGCCTGACTGACTGACTGACTGACTGAGACTAAATGACTGACTGCTTGACTGACTGGCTAAAGGACTAACTGACTGACTGAGTGACTGACTGACTGGACTGACTGACTGAGACTGAATGACTGAGTGCTTGACTGATTGACTGTCAGACTGACTGACTGACTTCGCAAAAGGGAAAAATAAAAAAAAAAAAGAATTATAAAATTAGAAAAAAATATTTGCATTTAAGATTTCCTTTCCGGCTGGGATTTGAATCCAGGGCGACACTCATGGAAGCCCAACGCTCTCGCCAATATACTATCGGATCTCTGTTGATCGGTGTCTTAATTATAATTAAAACAAAAAATGCACCTTAGTAATTATTGATCTAAAATCCTTGAAATCTAAAGGTCGAATGATTAAACTGACTCAGAATTTTCTTCCGTACATAAATAATCCATATTTGCAAAAGAAAGAAATTGAAAAAAAAAAAAGAATCTTCAAATTAGAAGAGAAATATATACATGGAAGATTATCGTTCCGGCCGGGACTCGAACCCAGTACCACGCGCTTGGAACCCAACGGTCTAGCCATTAGGCTATCGGAGCTCTGTCGATGGAAGTCTTAAATATAATAAAAACAAAAAATGCACCTTGGTAATTATTGATTCAAACACTTTGAAATTTACAGGTCGAAAAATTAAACTGACTCAGAATTTTTCTCCCTACATAAATAATCAATATTCGCAAAAGAGAAAAATTAAAAAAAAAAAGAAGAAGAAATTTCAAATTAGAAACTAAAAGTATACATTGAAGATTTTCGTTCAGGCTGGGACTCGAACCCAGGGCCACTCGCTTGGAAGCCTAACACTCTAGCCATTAGTCTATGGGAGCTCTGTCGGTGGGAGTTTTAAATATAATAAAAACAAAAAATGCACCTTGGTAATTGTTTATTTAAACACTTTGAAATCTTCGTGTCGAAAAATTAAACTGACTCAGAATTTTCTTCCCTACATAAATAATCAATAATTGCAAAGGAAAGAAATTGAAAAAAAAAAGAATTTTCAAATTAGAAAAGAAATATATACATTGAAGATATTCGCTCCGGCTGGGACTCGAACCCAGGCCACTCGCTTGGAAGACCAGCGGTCTAGCCATTAGGCTATCGGAGTTCTGTCGAGCGGAGTCTTACTGCCTGACTGATACTGCCTGACTGACAGACTGACTCACTGACTGACTGATACTGACTGACTGACTCACTGACTGACCGAGACTGACTGACTAACTGCCTGACTGACTGAGACTGGACTGACTGACTGACTGACTGACTGACTGACTAACTGACTGACTGAGACTGACTGACTGACTGCTTGACTCTCTGACTGGCTATTTCACTGACTGACTGAATGACTAAATGACTGACTGACACTGACTGACTGACTGCTTGACTACCTGACTGACTGCTTGACTGACTAACTGACTGGACAGGACTGACCGACTGACTGACTGACAGACTGACTGAATAAGGATGACTGACAGACTGACTGAATAAGGCTGACTGACTGACAGACTGACTGAATAAGGCTGACCGACTGACTGACTGCCTGACTGACTGACTGACTGAATGACTGACTGACTGACTGACCGAGACTGACTGACTGACTGACTGAGACTGGACTGGACTGACTGACTGACTGACTGACTGAGACTGACTGACTGCTTTAGTGACTAACTGACTGCACAGGACTGACCGACTGACTGACTGACTGCCTGACTGACTGACTGACTGAATGACTGACTGACTGAGACTAAATGACTGACTGCTTGACTGACTGGCTGAAGGACTAACTGACTGACTGAGTGACTGACTGACTGGACTGACTGACTGAGACTGAATGACTGAGTGCTTGACTGATTGACTGTCAGACTGACTGACTGACTTCGCAAAAGGGAAAAATAAAAAAAAAGAATTATAAAATTAGAAAAAAATATTTGCATTTAAGATTTCCTTTCCGGCCGGGACTCGAACCCAGTACCACGCGCTATGAACCCAACGGTCTAGCCATTAGGCTATCGGAGCTCTGTCGATGGAAGTCTTAAATATAATAAAAACAAAAAATGCACCTTGGTAATTATTGATTCAAACATTTTGAAATTTACAGGTCGAATAATTAAACTGACTCAGAATTTTTCTCCCTACATAAATAATCAATATTCGCAAAAGAGAAAAATTAAAAAAAAAAGAAGAAGAAATTTCAAATTAGAAACTAAAAGTATACATTGAAGATTTTCGTTCAGGCTGGGACTCGAACCCAGGGCCACTCGCTTGGAAGCCTAACACTCTAGCCATTAGTCTATGGGAGCTCTGTCGGTAGGAGTTTTAAATATAATAAAAACAAAAAAATGCACCTTGGTAATTGTTTATTTAAACACTTTGAAATCTTCGTGTCGAAAAATTAAACTGACTCAGAATTTTCTTCCCTACATAAATAATCAATAATTGCAAAGGAAAGAAATTGAAAAAAAAAAGAATTTTCAAATTAGAAAAGAAATATATACATTGAAGATATTCGCTCCGGCTGGGACTCGAACCCAGGCCACTCGCTTGGAAGACCAGCGGTCTAGCCATTAGGCTATCGGAGTTCTGTCGAGCGGAGTCTTACTGCCTGACTGATACTGCCTGACTGACAGACTGACTCACTGACTGACTGATACTGACTGACTGACTCACTGACTGACCGAGACTGACTGACTAACTGCCTGACTGACTGAGACTGGACTGACTGACTGACTGACTGACTGACTGACTAACTGACTGACTGAGACTGACTGACTGACTGCTTGACTCTCTGACTGGCTATTTCACTGACTGACTGAATGACTAAATGACTGACTGACACTGACTGACTGACTGCTTGACTACCTGACTGACTGCTTGACTGACTAACTGACTGGACAGGACTGACCGACTGACTGACTGACAGACTGACTGAATAAGGATGACTGACAGACTGACTGAATAAGGCTGACTGACTGACTGACTGACAGACTGACTGAATAAGGCTGACCGACTGACTGACTGCCTGACTGACTGACTGACTGAATGACTGACTGACTGACTGACCGAGACTGACTGACTGACTGACTGAGACAGGACTGGACTGACTGACTGACTGACTGACTGAGACTGACTGACTGCTTTAGTGACTAACTGACTGCACAGGACTGACCGACTGACTGACTGACTGCCTGACTGACTGACTGACTGAATGACTGACTGACTGAGACTAAATGACTGACTGCTTGACTGACTGGCTGAAGGACTAACTGACTGACTGAGTGACTGACTGACTGGACTGACTGACTGAGACTGAATGACTGAGTGCTTGACTGATTGACTGTCAGACTGACTGACTGACTTCGCAAAAGGGAAAAATAAAAAAAAAAGAATTATAAAATTAGAAAAAAATATTTGCATTTAAGATTTCCTTTCCGGCTGGGATTTGAACCCAGGGCGACACTCATGGAAGCCCAACGCTCTCGCCAATATACTATCGGATCTCTGTTGATCGGTGTCTTAATTATAATTAAAACAAAAAATGCACCTTAGTAATTATTGATCTAAAATCTTTGAAATCTAAAGGTCGAATGATTAAACTGACTCAGAATTTTCTTCCGTACATAAATAATCCATATTTGCAAAAGAAAGAAATTGAAAAAAAAAGAATCTTCAAATTAGAAGAGAAATATATACATGGAAGATTTTCGTTCCGGCCGGGACTCGAACCCAGTACCACGCGCTTGGAACCCAACGGTCTAGCCATTAGGCTATCGGAGCTCTGTCGATGGAAGTCTTAAATATAATAAAAACAAAAAATGCACCTTGGTAATTATTGATTCAAACACTTTGAAATTTACAGGTCGAATAATTAAACTGACTCAGAATTTTTCTCCCTACATAAATAATCAATATTCGCAAAAGAGAAAAATTAAAAAAAAAAAGAAGAAGAAATTTCAAATTAGAAACTAAAAGTATACATTGAAGATTTTCGTTCAGGCTGGGACTCGAACCCAGGGCCACTCGCTTGGAAGCCTAACACTCTAGCCATTAGTCTATGGGAGCTCTGTCGGTGGGAGTTTTAAATATAATAAAAACAAAAAATGCACCTTGGTAATTGTTTATTTAAACACTTTGAAATCTTTGTGTCGAAAAATTAAACTGACTCAGAATTTTCTTCCCTACATAAATAATCAATAATTGCAAAGGAAAGAAATTGAAAAAAAAAAAGAATTTTCAAATTAGAAAAGAAATATATACATTGAAGATATTCGCTCCGGCTGAGACTCGAACCCAGGCCACTCGCTTGGAAGACCAGCGGTCTAGCCATTAGGCTATCGGAGTTCTGTCGAGCGGAGTCTTACTGCCTGACTGATACTGCCTGACTGACAGACTGACTCACTGACTGACTGATACTGACTGACTGACTCACTGACTGACCGAGACTGACTGACTAACTGCCTGACTGACTGAGACTGGACTGACTGACTGACTGACTGACTGACTGACTAACTGACTGACTGAGACTGACTGACTGACTGCTTGACTCTCTGACTGGCTATTTCACTGACTGACTGAATGACTAAATGACTGACTGACACTGACTGACTGACTGCTTGACTACCTGACTGACTGCTTGACTGACTAACTGACTGGACAGGACTGACCGACTGACTGACTGACAGACTGACTGAATAAGGATGACTGACAGACTGACTGAATAAGGCTGACTGACTGACTGACTGACAGACTGACTGAATAAGGCTGACCGACTGACTGACTGCCTGACTGACTGACTGACTGAATGACTGACTGACTGACTGACCGAGACTGACTGACTGACTGACTGAGACAGGACTGGACTGACTGACTGACTGACTGACTGAGACTGACTGACTGCTTTAGTGACTAACTGACTGCACAGGACTGACCGACTGACTGACTGACTGCCTGACTGACTGACTGACTGAATGACTGACTGACTGAGACTAAATGACTGACTGCTTGACTGACTGGCTGAAGGACTAACTGACTGACTGAGTGACTGACTGACTGGACTGACTGACTGAGACTGAATGACTGAGTGCTTGACTGATTGACTGTCAGACTGACTGACTGACTTCGCAAAAGGGAAAAATAAAAAAAAAAAAGAATTATAAAATTAGAAAAAAATATTTGCATTTAAGATTTCCTTTCCGGCTGGGATTTGAACCCAGGGCGACACTCATGGAAGCCCAACGCTCTCGCCAATATACTATCGGATCTCTGTTGATCGGTGTCTTAATTATAATTAAAACAAAAAATGCACCTTAGTAATTATTGATCTAAAATCTTTGAAATCTAAAGGTCGAATGATTAAACTGACTCAGAATTTTCTTCCGTACATAAATAATCCATATTTGCAAAAGAAAGAAATTGAAAAAAAAAAGAATCTTCAAATTAGAAGAGAAATATATACATGGAAGATTTTCGTTCCGGCCGGGACTCGAACCCAGTACCACGCGCTTGGAACCCAACGGTCTAGCCATTAGGCTATCGGAGCTCTGTCGATGGAAGTCTTAAATATAATAAAAACAAAAAATGCACCTTGGTAATTATTGATTCAAACACTTTGAAATTTACAGGTCGAATAATTAAACTGACTCAGAATTTTTCTCCCTACATAAATAATCAATATTCGCAAAAGAGAAAAATTAAAAAAAAAAGAAGAAGAAATTTCAAATTAGAAACTAAAAGTATACATTGAAGATTTTCGTTCAGGCTGGGACTCGAACCCAGGGCCACTCGCTTGGAAGCCTAACACTCTAGCCATTAGTCTATGGGAGCTCTGTCGGTGGGAGTTTTAAATATAATAAAAACAAAAAATGCACCTTGGTAATTGTTTATTTAAACACTTTGAAATCTTCGTGTCGAAAAATTAAACTGACTCAGAATTTTCTTCCCTACATAAATAATCAATAATTGCAAAGGAAAGAAATTGAAAAAAAAAAGAATTTTCAAATTAGAAAAGAAATATATACATTGAAGATATTCGCTCCGGCTGGGACTCGAACCCAGGCCACTCGCTTGGAAGACCAGCGGTCTAGCCATTAGGCTATCGGAGTTCTGTCGAGCGGAGTCTTACTGCCTGACTGATACTGCCTGACTGACAGACTGACTCACTGACTGACTGATACTGACTGACTGACTCACTGACTGACCGAGACTGACTGACTAACTGCCTGACTGACTGAGACTGGACTGACTGACTGACTGACTGACTGACTGACTAACTGACTGACTGAGACTGACTGACTGACTGCTTGACTCTCTGACTGGCTATTTCACTGACTGACTGAATGACTAAATGACTGACTGACACTGACTGACTGACTGCTTGACTACCTGACTGACTAACTGACTGGACAGGACTGACCGACTGACTGACTGACAGACTGACTGAATAAGGATGACTGACAGACTGACTGAATAAGGCTGACTGACTGACTGACTGACAGACTGACTGAATAAGGCTGACCGACTGACTGACTGCCTGACTGACTGACTGACTGAATGAATGACTGACTGACTGACTGACCGAGACTGACTGACTGACTGACTGAGACTGGACTGGACTGACTGACTGACTGACTGACTGAGACTAACTGACTGCTTTAGTGACTAACTGACTGCACAGGACTGACCGACTGACTGACTGACTGCCTGACTGACTGACTGACTGAATGACTGACTGACTGAGACTAAATGACTGACTGCTTGACTGACTGGCTGAAGGACTAACTGACTGACTGAGTGACTGACTGACTGGACTGACTGACTGAGACTGAATGACTGAGTGCTTGACTGATTGACTGTCAGACTGACTGACTGACTTCGCAAAAGGGAAAAATAAAAAAAAAGAATTATAAATTAGAAAAAAATATTTGCATTTAAGATTTCCTTTCCGGCCGGGACTCGAACCCAGTACCACGCGCTTGGAACCCAACGGTCTAGCCATTAGGCTATCGGAGCTCTGTCGATGGAAGTCTTAAATATAATAAAAACAAAAAAAGCACCTTGGTAATTATTGATTCAAACACTTTGAAATTTACAGGTCGAATAATTAAACTGACTCAGAATTTTTCTCCCTACATAAATAATCAATATTCGCAAAAGAGAAAAAATAAAAAAAAAAGAAGAAGACATTTCAAATTAGAAACTAAAAGTATACATTGAACATTTTCGTTTAGGCTGGGACTCGAACCCAGGGCCACTCGCTTGGAAGCCTAACACTCTAGCCATTAGTCTATGGGAGCTCTGTCGGTGGGAGTTTTAAATATAATAAAAACAAAAAATGCACCTTGGTAATTGTTTATTTAAACACTTTGAAATCTTCGTGTCGAAAAATTAAACTGACTCAGAATTTTCTTCCCTACATAAATAATCAATAATTGCAAAGGAAAGAAATTGAAAAAAAAAGAATTTTCAAATTAGAAAAGAAATATATACATTGAAGATATTCGCTCCGGCTGGGACTCGAACCCAGGCCACTCGCTTGGAAGACCAGCGGTCTAGCCATTAGGCTATCGGAGTTCTGTCGAGCGGAAACTTACTGCCTGACTGATACTGCCTGACTGACAGACTGACTCACTGACTGACTGATACTGACTGACTGACTCACTGACTGACCGAGACTGACTGACTAACTGCCTGACTGACTGAGACTGGACTGACTGACAGACTGACTGACTGACTGACTAACTGACTGACTGAGACTGACTGACTGACTGCTTGACTCTCTGACTGGCTATTTCACTGACTTACTGAATGACTAAATGACTGACTGACACTGTCTGACTGACTGCTTGACTACCTGACTGACTGCTTGACTGACTAACTGACTGGACAGGACTGACCGACTGACTGACTGACAGACTGACTGAATAAGGATGACTGACAGACTGACTGAATAAGGCTGACTGACTGACTGACTGACAGACTGACTGAATAAGGCTGACCGACTGACTGACTGCCTGACTGACTGACTGACTGAATGACTGACTGACTGACTGACCGAGACTGACTGACTGACTGACTGAGACTGGACTGGACTGACTGACTGACTGACTGACTGAGACTGACTGACTGCTTTAGTGACTAACTGACTGCACAGGACTGACCGACTGACTGACTGACTGCCTGACTGACTGACTGACTGAATGACTGACTAACTGAGACTAAATGACTGACTGCTTGACTGACTGGCTGAAGGACTAACTGACTGACTGAGTGACTGACTGACTGGACTGACTGACTGAGACTGAATGACTGAGTGCTTGACTGATTGACTGTCAGACTGACTGACTGACTTCGCAAAAGGGAAAAATAAAAAAAAAGAATTATAAAATTAGAAAAAAATATTTGCATTTAAGATTTCCTTTCCGGCCGGGACTCGAACCCAGTACCACGCGCTATGAACCCAACGGTCTAGCCATTAGGCTATCGGAGCTCTTTCGATGGAAGTCTTAAATATAATAAAAACAAAAAATGCACCTTGGTAATTATTGATTCAAACATTTTGAAATTTAGAGGTCGAATAATTAAACTGACTCAGAATTTTTCTCCCTACATAAATAATCAATATTCGCAAAAGAGAAAAATTAAAAAAAAAAGAAGAAGAAATTTCAAATTAGAAACTAAAAGTATACATTGAAGATTTTCGTTCAGGCTGGGACTCGAACCCAGGGCCACTCGCTTGGAAGCCTAACACTCTAGCCATTAGTCTATGGGAGCTCTGTCGGTAGGAGTTTTAAATATAATAAAAACAAAAAATGCACCTTGGTAATTGTTTATTTAAACACTTTGAAATCTTCGTGTCGAAAAATTAAACTGACTCAGAATTTTCTTCCCTACATAAATAATCAATAATTGCAAAGGAAAGAAATTGAAAAAAAAAAGAATTTTCAAATTAGAAAAGAAATATATACATTGAAGATATTCGCTCCGGCTGGGACTCGAACCCAGGCCACTCGCTTGGAAGACCAGCGGTCTAGCCATTAGGCTATCGGAGTTCTGTCGAGCGGAGTCTTACTGCCTGACTGATACTGCCTGACTGACAGACTGACTCACTGACTGACTGATACTGACTGACTGACTCACTGACTGACCGAGACTGACTAACTAACTGCCTGACTGACTGAGACTGGACTGACTGACTGACTGACTGACTGACTGACTAACTGACTGACTGAGACTGACTGACTGACTGCTTGACTCTCTGACTGGCTATTTCACTGACTGACTGAATGACTAAATGACTGACTGACACTGACTGACTGACTGCTTGACTACCTGACTGACTGCTTGACTGACTAACTGACTGGACAGGACTGACCGACTGACTGACTGACAGACTGACTGAATAAGGATGACTGACAGACTGACTGAATAAGGCTGACTGACTGACTGACTGACAGACTGACTGAATAAGGCTGACCGACTGACTGACTGCCTGACTGACTGACTGACTGAATGAATGACTGACTGACTGACTGACCGAGACTGACTGACTGACTGACTGAGACTGGACTGGACTGACTGACTGACTGACTGACTGAGACTAACTGACTGCTTTAGTGACTAACTGACTGCACAGGACTGACCGACTGACTGACTGACTGCCTGACTGACTGACTGACTGAATGACTGACTGACTGAGACTAAATGACTGACTGCTTGACTGACTGGCTGAAGGACTAACTGACTGACTGAGTGACTGACTGACTGGACTGACTGACTGAGACTGAATGACTGAGTGCTTGACTGATTGACTGTCAGACTGACTGACTGACTTCGCAAAAGGGAAAAATAAAAAAAAAGAATTATAAAATTAGAAAAAAATATTTGCATTTAAGATTTCCTTTCCGGCCGGGACTCGAACCCAGTACCACGCGCTTGGAACCCAACGGTCTAGCCATTAGGCTATCGGAGCTCTGTCGATGGAAGTCTTAAATATAATAAAAACAAAAAAAGCACCTTGGTAATTATTGATTCAAACACTTTGAAATTTACAGGTCGAATAATTAAACTGACTCAGAATTTTTCTCCCTACATAAATAATCAATATTCGCAAAAGAGAAAAAATAAAAAAAAAAGAAGAAGACATTTCAAATTAGAAACTAAAAGTATACATTGAAGATTTTCGTTTAGGCTGGGACTCGAACCCAGGGCCACTCGCTTGGAAGCCTAACACTCTAGCCATTAGTCTATGGGAGCTCTGTCGGTGGGAGTTTTAAATATAATAAAAACAAAAAATGCACCTTGGTAATTGTTTATTTAAACACTTTGAAATCTTCGTGTCGAAAAATTAAACTGACTCAGAATTTTCTTCCCTACATAAATAATCAATAATTGCAAAGGAAAGAAATTGAAAAAAAAAAGAATTTTCAAATTAGAAAAGAAATATATACATTGAAGATATTCGCTCCGGCTGGGACTCGAACCCAGGCCACTCGCTTGGAAGACCAGCGGTCTAGCCATTAGGCTATCGGAGTTCTGTCGAGCGGAGTCTTACTGCCTGACTGATACTGCCTGACTGACAGACTGACTCACTGACTGACTGATACTGACTGACTGACTCACTGACTGACCGAGACTGACTGACTAACTGCCTGACTGACTGAGACTGGACTGACTGACTGACTGACTGACTGACTGACTAACTGACTGACTGAGACTGACTGACTGACTGCTTGACTCTCTGACTGGCTATTTCACTGACTTACTGAATGACTAAATGACTGACTGACACTGTCTGACTGACTGCTTGACTACCTGACTGACTGCTTGACTGACTAACTGACTGGACAGGACTGACCGACTGACTGACTGACAGACTGACTGAATAAGGATGACTGACAGACTGACTGAATAAGGCTGACTGACTGACTGACTGACAGACTGACTGAATAAGGCTGACCGACTGACTGACTGCCTGACTGACTGACTGACTGAATGACTGACTGACTGACTGACCGAGACTGACTGACTGACTGACTGAGACTGGACTGGACTGACTGACTGACTGAGACTGGACTGGACTGACTGACTGCTTTAGTGACTAACTGACTGCACAGGACTGACCGACTGACTGACTGACTGCCTGACTGACTGACTGACTGAATGACTGACTGACTGAATGACTGACTGACTGAGACTAAATGACTGACTGCTTGACTGACTGGCTGAAGGACTAACTGACTGACTGAGTGACTGAGACTGAATGACTGAGTGCTTGACTGATTGACTGTCAGACTGACTGACTGACTTCGCAAAAGGGAAAAATAAAAAAAAAAGAATTATAAAATTAGAAAAAAATATTTGCATTTAAGATTTCCTTTCCGGCCGGGACTCGAACCCAGTACCACGCGCTATGAAACCAACGGTCTAGCCATTAGGCTATCGGAGCTCTTTCGATGGAAGTCTTAAATATAATAAAAACAAAAAATGCACCTTGGTAATTATTGATTCAAACATTTTGAAATTTACAGGTCGAATAATTAAACTGACTCAGAATTTTTCTCCCTACATAAATAATCAATATTCGCAAAAGAGAAAAATTAAAAAAAAAAGAAGAAGAAATTTCAAATTAGAAACTAAAAGTATACATTGAAGATTTTCGTTCAGGCTGGGACTCGAACCCAGGGCCACTCGCTTGGAAGCCTAACACTCTAGCCATTAGTCTATGGGAGCTCTGTCGGTAGGAGTTTTAAATATAATAAAAACAAAAAATGCACCTTGGTAATTGTTTATTTAAACACTTTGAAATCTTCGTGTCGAAAAATTAAACTGACTCAGAATTTTCTTCCCTACATAAATAATCAATAATTGCAAAGGAAAGAAATTGAAAAAAAAAAGAATTTTCAAATTAGAAAAGAAATATATACATTGAAGATATTCGCTCCGGTTGGGACTCGAACCCAGGCCACTCGCTTGGAAGACCAGCGGTCTAGCCATTAGGCTATCGGAGTTCTGTCGAGCGGAGTCTTACTGCCTGACTGATACTGCCTGACTGACAGACTGACTCACTGACTGACTGATACTGACTGACTGACTCACTGACTGACCGAGACTGACTGACTAACTGCCTGACTGACTGAGACTGGACTGACTGACTGACTGACTGACTAACTGACTGACTGAGACTGACTGACTGACTGCTTGACTCTCTGACTGGCTATTTCACTGACTGACTGAATGACTAAATGACTGACTGACACTGACTGACTGACTGCTTGACTACCTGACTGACTGCTTGACTGACTAACTGACTGGACAGGACTGACCGACTGACTGACTGACAGACTGACTGAATAAGGATGACTGACAGACTGACTGAATAAGGCTGACTGACTGACTGACTGACAGACTGACTGAATAAGGCTGACCGACTGACTGACTGCCTGACTGACTGACTGACTGAATGACTGACTGACTGACTGACCGAGACTGACTGACTGACTGACTGAGACTGGACTGGACTGACTGACTGACTGACTGACTGAGACTGACTGACTGCTTTAGTGACTAACTGACTGCACAGGACTGACCGACTGACTGACTGACTGCCTGACTGACTGACTGACTGAATGACTGACTGACTGAGACTAAATGACTGACTGCTTGACTGACTGGCTGAAGGACTAACTGACTGACTGAGTGACTGACTGACTGGACTGACTGACTGAGACTGAATGACTGAGTGCTTGACTGATTGACTGTCAGACTGACTGACTGACTTCGCAAAAGGGAAAAATAAAAAAAAAAGAATTATAAAATTAGAAAAAAATATTTGCATTTAAGATTTCCTTTCCGGCCGGGACTCGAACCCAGTACCACGCGCTATGAACCCAACGGTCTAGCCATTAGGCTATCGGAGCTCTGTCGATGGAAGTCTTAAATATAATAAAAACAAAAAATGCACCTTGGTAATTATTGATTCAAACACTTTGAAATTTACAGGTCGAATAATTAAACTGACTCAGAATTTTTCTCCCTACATAAATAATCAATATTCGCAAAAGAGAAAAATTAAAAAAAAAAGAAGAAGAAATTTCAAATTAGAAACTAAAAGTATACATTGAAGATTTTCGTTCAGGCTGGGACTCGAATCCAGGGCCACTCGCTTGGAAGCCTAACACTCTAGCCATTAGTCTATGGGAGCTCTGTCGGTAGGAGTTTTAAATATAATAAAAACAAAAAATGCACCTTGGTAATTGTTTATTTAAACACTTTGAAATCTTCGTGTCGAAAAATTAAACTGACTCAGAATTTTCTTCCCTACATAAATAATCAATAATTGCAAAGGAAAGAAATTGAAAAAAAAAAGAATTTTCAAATTAGAAAAGAAATATATACATTGAAGATATTCGCTCCGGCTGGGACTCGAACCCAGGCCACTCGCTTGGAAGACCAGCGGTCTAGCCATTAGGCTATCGGAGTTCTGTCGAGCGGAGTCTTACTGCCTGACTGATACTGCCTGACTGACAGACTGACTCACTGACTGACTGATACTGACTGACTGACTCACTGACTGACCGAGACTGACTGACTAACTGCCTGACTGACTGAGACTGGACTGACTGACTGACTGACTAACTGACTGACTGAGACTGACTGACTGACTGCTTGACTCTCTGACTGGCTATTTCACTGACTGACTGAATGACTAAATGACTGACTGACACTGACTGACTGACTGCTTGACTACCTGACTGACTGCTTGACTGACTAACTGACTGGACAGGACTGACCGACTGACTGACTGACAGACTGACTGAATAAGGATGACTGACAGACTGACTGAATAAGGCTGACTGACTGACTGACTGACAGACTGACTGAATAAGGCTGACCGACTGACTGACTGCCTGACTGACTGACTGACTGAATGACTGACTGACTGACTGACCGAGACTGACTGACTGACTGACTGAGACTGGACTGGACTGACTGACTGACTGACTGACTGAGACTGACTGACTGCTTTAGTGACTAACTGACTGCACAGGACTGACCGACTGACTGACTGACTGCCTGACTGACTGACTGACTGAATGACTGACTGACTGAGACTAAATGACTGACTGCTTGACTGACTGGCTGAAGGACTAACTGACTGACTGAGTGACTGACTGACTGGACTGACTGACTGAGACTGAATGACTGAGTGCTTGACTGATTGACTGTCAGACTGACTGACTTACTTCGCAAAAGGGAAAAATAAAAAAAAAGAATTATAAAATTAGAAAAAAATATTTGCATTTAAGATTTCCTTTCCGGCCGGGACTCGAACCCAGTACCACGCGCTATGAACCCAACGGTCTAGCCATTAGGCTATCGGAGCTCTGTCGATGGAAGTCTTAAATATAATAAAAACAAAAAATGCACCTTGGTAATTATTGATTCAAACACTTTGAAATTTACAGGTCGAATAATTAAACTGACTCAGAATTTTTCTCCCTACATAAATAATCAATATTCGCAAAAGAGAAAAATTAAAAAAAAAAGAAGAAGAAATTTCAAATTAGAAACTAAAAGTATACATTGAAGATTTTCGTTTAGGCTGGGACTCGAACCCAGGGCCACTCGCTTGGAAGCCTAACACTCTAGCCATTAGTCTATGGGAGCTCTGTCGGTGGGAGTTTTAAATATAATAAAAACAAAAAATGCACCTTGGTAATTGTTTATTTAAACACTTTGAAATCTTCGTGTCGAAAAATTAAACTGACTCAGAATTTTCTTCCCTACATAAATAATCAATAATTGCAAAGGAAAGAAATTGAAAAAAAAAAGAATTTTCAAATTAGAAAAGAAATATATACATTGAAGATATTCGCTCCGGCTGGGACTCGAACCCAGGCCACTCGCTTGGAAGACCAGCGGTCTAGCCATTAGGCTATCGGAGTTCTGTCGAGCGGAGTCTTACTGCCTGACTGATACTGCCTGACTGACAGACTGACTCACTGACTGACTGATACTGACTGACTGACTCACTGACTGACCGAGACTGACTGACTAACTGCCTGACTGACTGAGACTGGACTGACTGACTGACTGACTGACTGACTGACTAACTGACTGACTGAGACTGACTGACTGACTGCTTGACTCTCTGACTGGCTATTTCACTGACTTACTGAATGACTAAATGACTGACTGCTTGACTACCTGACTGACTGCTTGACTGACTAACTGACTGGACAGGACTGACCGACTGACTGACTGACAGACTGACTGAATAAGGATGACTGACAGACTGACTGAATAAGGATGACTGACTGACTGACTGACAGACTGACTGAATAATTCTGACCGACTGACTGACTGCCTGACTGACTGACTGACTGAATGACTGACTGACTGACTGACCGAGACTGACTGACTGACTGACTGAGACTGGACCGGACTGACTGACTGACTGACTGACTGAGACTGACTGACTGCTTTAGTGACTAACTGACTGCACAGGACTGACCGACTGACTGACTGACTGACTGCCTGACTGACTGACTGACTGAATGACTGAGACTAAATGACTGACTGCTTGACTGACTGGCTGAAGGACTAACTGACTGACTGAGTGACTGACTGACTGGACTGACTGACTGAGACTGAATGACTGACTGCTTGACTGACTAACTGACTGGACAGGACTGACCGACTGACTGACTGACTGACAGACTGACTGAATAAGGCTGACTGACTGACTGACTGACAGACTGACTGAATAAGGCTGACCGACTGACTGACTGCCTGACTGACTGACTGACTGAATGACTGACTGACTGACTGACCGAGACTGACTGACTGACTGACTGAGACTGGACTGGACTGACTGACTGACTGACTGACTGAGACTGACTGACTGCTTTAGTGACTAACTGACTGCACAGGACTGACCGACTGACTGACTGACTGACTGCCTGACTGACTGACTGACTGAATGACTGACTGACTGAGACTAAATGACTGACTGCTTGACTGACTGGCTGAAGGACTAACTGACTGACTGAGTGACTGACTGACTGGACTGACTGACTGAGACTGAATGACTGAGTGCTTGACTGATTGACTGTCAGACTGACTGACTGACTTCGCAAAAGGGAAAAATAAAAAAAAAAGAATTATAAAATTAGAAAAAAATATTTGCATTTAAGATTTCCTTTCCGGCCGGGACTCGAACCCAGTACCACGCGCTAGGAACCCAACGGTCAAGCCATTAGGCTATCGGAGCTCTGTCGATGGAAGTCTTAAATATAATAAAAACAAAAAATGCACCTTGGTAATTATTGATTCAAACACTTTGAAATTTACAGGTCGAATAATTAAACTGACTCAGAATTTTTCTCCCTACATAAATAATCAATATTCGCAAAAGAGAAAAATTAAAAAAAAAAGAAGAAGAAATTTCAAATTAGAAACTAAAAGTATACATTGAAGATTTTCGTTCAGGCTGGGACTCGAACCCAGGGCCACTCGCTTGGAAGCCTAACACTCTAGCCATTAGTCTATGGGAGCTCTGTCGGTGGGAGTTTTAAATATAATAAAAACAAAAAATGCACCTTGGTAATTGTTTATTTAAACACTTTGAAATCTTCGTGTCGAAAAATTAAACTGACTCAGAATTTTCTTCCCTACATAAATAATCAATAATTGCAAAGGAAAGAAATTGAAAAAAAAAAAGAATTTTCAAATTAGAAAAGAAATACATACATTGAAGATATTCGCTCCGGCTGGGACTCGAACCCAGGCCACTCGCTTGGACGACCAGCGGTCTAGCCATTAGGCTATCGGAGTTCTGTCGAGCGGAGTCTTACTGCCTGACTGATACTGCCTGACTGACAGACTGACTCACTGACTGACTGATACTGACTGACTGACTCACTGACTGACCGAGACTGACTGACTAACTGCCTGACTGACTGAGACTGGACTGACTGACTGACTGACTGACTGACTGACTAACTGACTGACTGAGACTGACTGACTGACTAACTGACTGACTGAGACTGACTGACTGACTGCTTGACTCTCTGACTGGCTATTTCACTGACTGACTGAATGACTAAATGACTGACTGACACTGACTGACTGACTGCTTGACTACCTGACTGACTGCTTGACTGACTAAATGACTGGACAGGACTGACCGACTGACTGACTGACAGACTGACTGAATAAGGATGACTGACAGACTGACTGAATAAGGCTGACTGACTGACTGACTGACAGACTGACTGAATAAGGCTGACCGACTGACTGACTGCCTGACTGACTGACTGACTGAATGACTGACTGACTGACTGACCGAGACTGACTGACTGACTGACTGACTGCTTTAGTGACTAACTGACTGCACAGGACTGACCGACTGACAGACTGACTGACTGCCTGACTGACTGACTGACTGAATGACTGACTGACTGAGACTAAATGACTGACTGCTTGACTGACTGGCTGAAGGACTAACTGACTGACTGAGTGACTGACTGACTGGACTGACTGACTGAGACTGAATGACTGAGTGCTTGACTGATTGACTGTCAGACTGACTGACTGACTTCGCAAAAGGGAAAAATAAAAAAAAAAAGAATTATAAAAAAATATTTGCATTTAAGATTTCCTTTCCGGCCGGGACTCGAACCCAGTACCACGCGCTAGGAACCCAACGGTCTAGCCATTAGGCTATCGGAGCTCTGTCGATGGAAGTCTTAAATATAATAAAAACAAAAAATGCACCTTGGTAATTATTGATTCAAACACTTTGAAATTTACAGGTCGAATAATTAAACTGACTCAGAATTTTTCTCCCTACATAAATAATCAATATTCGCAAAAGAGAAAAATTAAAAAAAAAAGAAGAAGAAATTTCAAATTAGAAACTAAAAGTATACATTGAAGATATTCGTTTAGGCTGGGACTCGAACCCAGGGCCACTCGCTTGGAAGCCTAACACTCTAGCCATTAGTCTATGGGAGCTCTGTCGGTGGGAGTTTTAAATATAATAAAAACAAAAAATGCACCTTGGTAATTGTTTATTTAAACACTTTGAAATCTTCGTGTCGAAAAATTAAACTGACTCAGAATTTTCTTCCCTACATAAATAATCAATAATTGCAAAGGAAAGAAATTGAAAAAAAAAGAATTTTCAAATTAGAAAAGAAATATATACATTGAAGATATTCGCTCCGGCTGGGACTCGAACCCAGGCCACTCGCTTGGAAGACCAGCGGTCTAGCCATTAGGCTATCGGAGTTCTGTCGAGCGGAGTCTTACTGTCTGACTGATACTGCCTGACTGACAGACTGACTCACTGACTGACTGATACTGACTGACTGACTCACTGACTGACCGAGACTGACTGACTAACTGCCTGACTGACTGAGACTGGACTGACTGACTGACTGACTGACTGACTGACTAACTGACTGACTGAGACTGACTGACTGACTGCTTGACTCTCTGACTGGCTATTTCACTGACTTACTGAATGACTAAATGACTGACTGCTTGACTACCTGACTGACTGCTTGACTGACTAACTGACTGGACAGGACTGACCGACTGACTGACTGACAGACTGACTGAATAAGGATGACTGACAGACTGACTGAATAAGGATGACTGACTGACTGACTGACAGACTGACTGAATAATTCTGACCGACTGACTGACTGCCTGACTGACTGACTGACTGAATGACTGACTGACTGACTGACCGAGACTGACTGACTGACTGACTGAGACTGGACCGGACTGACTGACTGACTGACTGACTGAGACTGACTGACTGCTTTAGTGACTAACTGACTGCACAGGACTGACCGACTGACTGACTGACTGACTGCCTGACTGACTGACTGACTGAATGACTGAGACTAAATGACTGACTGCTTGACTGACTGGCTGAAGGACTAACTGACTGACTGAGTGACTGACTGACTGGACTGACTGACTGAGACTGAATGACTGACTGCTTGACTGACTAACTGACTGGACAGGACTGACCGACTGACTGACTGACTGACAGACTGACTGAATAAGGCTGACTGACTGACTGACTGACAGACTGACTGAATAAGGCTGACCGACTGACTGACTGCCTGACTGACTGACTGACTGAATGACTGACTGACTGACTGACCGAGACTGACTGACTGACTGACTGAGACTGGACTGGACTGACTGACTGACTGACTGACTGAGACTGACTGACTGCTTTAGTGACTAACTGACTGCACAGGACTGACCGACTGACTGACTGACTGACTGCCTGACTGACTGACTGACTGAATGACTGACTGACTGAGACTAAATGACTGACTGCTTGACTGACTGGCTGAAGGACTAACTGACTGACTGAGTGACTGACTGACTGGACTGACTGACTGAGACTGAATGACTGAGTGCTTGACTGATTGACTGTCAGACTGACTGACTGACTTCGCAAAAGGGAAAAATAAAAAAAAAAGAATTATAAAATTAGAAAAAAATATTTGCATTTAAGATTTCCTTTCCGGCCGGGACTCGAACCCAGTACCACGCGCTAGGAACCCAACGGTCAAGCCATTAGGCTATCGGAGCTCTGTCGATGGAAGTCTTAAATATAATAAAAACAAAAAATGCACCTTGGTAATTATTGATTCAAACACTTTGAAATTTACAGGTCGAATAATTAAACTGACTCAGAATTTTTCTCCCTACATAAATAATCAATATTCGCAAAAGAGAAAAATTAAAAAAAAAAGAAGAAGAAATTTCAAATTAGAAACTAAAAGTATACATTGAAGATTTTCGTTCAGGCTGGGACTCGAACCCAGGGCCACTCGCTTGGAAGCCTAACACTCTAGCCATTAGTCTATGGGAGCTCTGTCGGTGGGAGTTTTAAATATAATAAAAACAAAAAATGCACCTTGGTAATTGTTTATTTAAACACTTTGAAATCTTCGTGTCGAAAAATTAAACTGACTCAGAATTTTCTTCCCTACATAAATAATCAATAATTGCAAAGGAAAGAAATTGAAAAAAAAAGAATTTTCAAATTAGAAAAGAAATATATACATTGAAGATATTCGCTCCGGCTGGGACTCGAACCCAGGCCACTCGCTTGGAAGACCAGCGGTCTAGCCATTAGGCTATCGGAGTTCTGTCGAGCGGAGTCTTACTGTCTGACTGATACTGCCTGACTGACAGACTGACTCACTGACTGACTGATACTGACTGACTGACTCACTGACTGACCGAGACTGACTGACTAACTGCCTGACTGACTGAGACTGGACTGACTGACTGACTGACTGACTGACTGACTAACTGACTGACTGAGACTGACTGACTGACTGCTTGACTCTCTGACTGGCTATTTCACTGACTTACTGAATGACTAAATGACTGACTGCTTGACTACCTGACTGACTGCTTGACTGACTAACTGACTGGACAGGACTGACCGACTGACTGACTGACAGACTGACTGAATAAGGATGACTGACAGACTGACTGAATAAGGATGACTGACTGACTGACTGACAGACTGACTGAATAATTCTGACCGACTGACTGACTGCCTGACTGACTGACTGACTGAATGACTGACTGACTGACTGACCGAGACTGACTGACTGACTGACTGAGACTGGACCGGACTGACTGACTGACTGACTGACTGAGACTGACTGACTGCTTTAGTGACTAACTGACTGCACAGGACTGACCGACTGACTGACTGACTGACTGCCTGACTGACTGACTGACTGAATGACTGAGACTAAATGACTGACTGCTTGACTGACTGGCTGAAGGACTAACTGACTGACTGAGTGACTGACTGACTGGACTGACTGACTGAGACTGAATGACTGACTGCTTGACTGACTAACTGACTGGACAGGACTGACCGACTGACTGACTGACTGACAGACTGACTGAATAAGGCTGACTGACTGACTGACTGACAGACTGACTGAATAAGGCTGACCGACTGACTGACTGCCTGACTGACTGACTGACTGAATGACTGACTGACTGACTGACCGAGACTGACTGACTGACTGACTGAGACTGGACTGGACTGACTGACTGACTGACTGACTGAGACTGACTGACTGCTTTAGTGACTAACTGACTGCACAGGACTGACCGACTGACTGACTGACTGACTGCCTGACTGACTGACTGACTGAATGACTGACTGACTGAGACTAAATGACTGACTGCTTGACTGACTGGCTGAAGGACTAACTGACTGACTGAGTGACTGACTGACTGGACTGACTGACTGAGACTGAATGACTGAGTGCTTGACTGATTGACTGTCAGACTGACTGACTGACTTCGCAAAAGGGAAAAATAAAAAAAAAAGAATTATAAAATTAGAAAAAAATATTTGCATTTAAGATTTCCTTTCCGGCCGGGACTCGAACCCAGTACCACGCGCTAGGAACCCAACGGTCAAGCCATTAGGCTATCGGAGCTCTGTCGATGGAAGTCTTAAATATAATAAAAACAAAAAATGCACCTTGGTAATTATTGATTCAAACACTTTGAAATTTACAGGTCGAATAATTAAACTGACTCAGAATTTTTCTCCCTACATAAATAATCAATATTCGCAAAAGAGAAAAATTAAAAAAAAAGAAGAAGAAATTTCAAATTAGAAACTAAAAGTATACATTGAAGATTTTCGTTCAGGCTGGGACTCGAACCCAGGGCCACTCGCTTGGAAGCCTAACACTCTAGCCATTAGTCTATGGGAGCTCTGTCGGTGGGAGTTTTAAATATAATAAAAACAAAAAATGCACCTTGGTAATTGTTTATTTAAACACTTTGAAATCTTCGTGTCGAAAAATTAAACTGACTCAGAATTTTCTTCCCTACATAAATAATCAATAATTGCAAAGGAAAGAAATTGAAAAAAAAAAAAGAATTTTCAAATTAGAAAAGAAATACATACATTGAAGATATTCGCTCCGGCTGGGACTCGAACCCAGGCCACTCGCTTGGACGACCAGCGGTCTAGCCATTAGGCTATCGGAGTTCTGTCGAGCGGAGTCTTACTGCCTGACTGATACTGCCTGACTGACAGACTGACTCACTGACTGACTGATACTGACTGACTGACTCACTGACTGACCGAGACTGACTGACTAACTGCCTGACTGACTGAGACTGGACTGACTGACTGACTGACTGACTGACTGACTAACTGACTGACTGAGACTGACTGACTGACTAACTGACTGACTGAGACTGACTGACTGACTGCTTGACTCTCTGACTGGCTATTTCACTGACTGACTGAATGACTAAATGACTGACTGACACTGACTGACTGACTGACTGCTTGACTGACTAAATGACTGGACAGGACTGACCGACTGACTGACTGACAGACTGACTGAATAAGGATGACTGACAGACTGACTGAATAAGGCTGACTGACTGACTGACTGACAGACTGACTGAATAAGGCTGACCGACTGACTGACTGCCTGACTGACTGACTGACTGAATGACTGACTGACTGACTGACCGAGACTGACTGACTGACTGACTGACTGCTTTAGTGACTAACTGACTGCACAGGACTGACCGACTGACAGACTGACTGACTGCCTGACTGACTGACTGACTGAATGACTGACTGACTGAGACTAAATGACTGACTGCTTGACTGACTGGCTGAAGGACTAACTGACTGACTGAGTGACTGACTGACTGGACTGACTGACTGAGACTGAATGACTGAGTGCTTGACTGATTGACTGTCAGACTGACTGACTGACTTCGCAAAAGGGAAAAATAAAAAAAAAAAGAATTATAAAAAAATATTTGCATTTAAGATTTCCTTTCCGGCCGGGACTCGAACCCAGTACCACGCGCTAGGAACCCAACGGTCTAGCCATTAGGCTATCGGAGCTCTGTCGATGGAAGTCTTAAATATAATAAAAACAAAAAATGCACCTTGGTAATTATTGATTCAAACACTTTGAAATTTACAGGTCGAATAATTAAACTGACTCAGAATTTTTCTCCCTACATAAATAATCAATATTCGCAAAAGAGAAAAATTAAAAAAAAAAGAAGAAGAAATTTCAAATTAGAAACTAAAAGTATACATTGAAGATTTTCGTTTAGGCTGGGACTCGAACCCAGGGCCACTCGCTTGGAAGCCTAACACTCTAGCCATTAGTCTATGGGAGCTCTGTCGGTGGGAGTTTTAAATATAATAAAAACAAAAAATGCACCTTGGTAATTGTTTATTTAAACACTTTGAAATCTTCGTGTCGAAAAATTAAACTGACTCAGAATTTTCTTCCCTACATAAATAATCAATAATTGCAAAGGAAAGAAATTGAAAAAAAAAGAATTTTCAAATTAGAAAAGAAATATATACATTGAAGATATTCGCTCCGGCTGGGACTCGAACCCAGGCCACTCGCTTGGAAGACCAGCGGTCTAGCCATTAGGCTATCGGAGTTCTGTCGAGCGGAGTCTTACTGTCTGACTGATACTGCCTGACTGACAGACTGACTCACTGACTGACTGATACTGACTGACTGACTCACTGACTGACCGAGACTGACTGACTAACTGCCTGACTGACTGAGACTGGACTGACTGACTGACTGACTGACTGACTAACTGACTGACTGAGACTGACTGACTGACTGCTTGACTCTCTGACTGGCTATTTCACTGACTTACTGAATGACTAAATGACTGACTGCTTGACTACCTGACTGACTGCTTGACTGACTAACTGACTGGACAGGACTGACCGACTGACTGACTGACAGACTGACTGAATAAGGATGACTGACAGACTGACTGAATAAGGATGACTGACTGACTGACTGACAGACTGACTGAATAATTCTGACCGACTGACTGACTGCCTGACTGACTGACTGACTGAATGACTGACTGACTGACTGACCGAGACTGACTGACTGACTGACTGAGACTGGACCGGACTGACTGACTGACTGACTGACTGAGACTGACTGACTGCTTTAGTGACTAACTGACTGCACAGGACTGACCGACTGACTGACTGACTGACTGCCTGACTGACTGACTGACTGAATGACTGAGACTAAATGACTGACTGCTTGACTGACTGGCTGAAGGACTAACTGACTGACTGAGTGACTGACTGACTGGACTGACTGACTGAGACTGAATGACTGACTGCTTGACTGACTAACTGACTGGACAGGACTGACCGACTGACTGACTGACTGACAGACTGACTGAATAAGGCTGACTGACTGACTGACTGACAGACTGACTGAATAAGGCTGACCGACTGACTGACTGCCTGACTGACTGACTGACTGAATGACTGACTGACTGACTGACCGAGACTGACTGACTGACTGACTGAGACTGGACTGGACTGACTGACTGACTGACTGACTGAGACTGACTGACTGCTTTAGTGACTAACTGACTGCACAGGACTGACCGACTGACTGACTGACTGACTGCCTGACTGACTGACTGACTGAATGACTGACTGACTGAGACTAAATGACTGACTGCTTGACTGACTGGCTGAAGGACTAACTGACTGACTGAGTGACTGACTGACTGGACTGACTGACTGAGACTGAATGACTGAGTGCTTGACTGATTGACTGTCAGACTGACTGACTGACTTCGCAAAAGGGAAAAATAAAAAAAAAAGAATTATAAAATTAGAAAAAAATATTTGCATTTAAGATTTCCTTTCCGGCCGGGACTCGAACCCAGTACCACGCGCTAGGAACCCAACGGTCTAGCCATTAGGCTATCGGAGCTCTGTCGATGGAAGTCTTAAATATAATAAAAACAAAAAATGCACCTTGGTAATTATTGATTCAAACACTTTGAAATTTACAGGTCGAATAATTAAACTGACTCAGAATTTTTCTCCCTACATAAATAATCAATATTCGCAAAAGAGAAAAATTAAAAAAAAAAAAAGAAGAAATTTCAAATTAGAAACTAAAAGTATACATTGAAGATTTTCGTTCAGGCTGGGACTCGAACCCAGGGCCACTCGCTTGGAAGCCTAACACTCTAGCCATTAGTCTATGGGAGCTCTGTCGGTGGGAGTTTTAAATATAATAAAAACAAAAAATGCACCTTGGTAATTGTTTATTTAAACACTTTGAAATCTTCGTGTCGAAAAATTAAACTGACTCAGAATTTTCTTCCCTATATAAATAATCAATAATTGCAAAGGAAAGAAATTGAAAAAAAAAGAATTTTCAAATTAGAAAAGAAATATATACATTGAAGATATTCGCTCCGGCTGGGACTCGAACCCAGGCCACTCGCTTGGAAGACCAGCGGTCTAGCCATTAGGCTATCGGAGTTCTGTTGAGCGGAGTCTTACTGCCTGACTGATACTGCCTGACTGACAGACTGACTCACTGACTGACTGATACTGACTGACTGACTCACTGACTGACCGAGACTGACTGACTAACTGCCTGACTGACTGAGACTGGACTGACTGACTGACTGACTGACTGACTGACTAACTGACTGACTGACTGCTTGACTCTCTGACTGGCTATTTCACTGACTGACTGAATGACTAAATGACTGACTGACACTGACTGACTGACTGCTTGACTACCTGACTGACTGCTTGACTGACTAACTGACTGGACAGGACTGACCGACTGACTGACTGACAGACTGACTGAATAAGGATGACTGACAGACTGACTGAATAAGGCTGACTGACTGACTGACTGACAGACTGACTGAATAAGGCTGAACGACTGACTGACTGCCTGACTGACTGAATGACTGACTGACTGACTGACCGAGACTGACTGACTGACTGACTGAGACTGGACTGGACTGACTGACTGACTGACTGAAAAATAAAAAAAAAGAATTATAAAATTAGAAAAAAATATTTGCATTTAAGATTTCCTTTCCGGCCGGGACTCGAACCCAGTACCACGCGCTAGGAACCCAACGGTCTAGCCATTAGGCTATCGGAGCTCTGTCGATGGAAGTCTTAAATATAATAAAAACAAAAAATGCACCTTGGTAATTATTGATTCAAACACTTTGAAATTTACAGGTCGAATAATTAAACTGACTCAGAATTTTTCTCCCTACATAAATAATCAATATTCGCAAAAGAGAAAAATTAAAAAAAAAAGAAGAAATTTCAAATTAGAAACTAAAAGTATACATTGAAGATTTTCGTTCAGGCTGGGACTCGAACCCAGGGCCACTCGCTTGGAAGCCTAACACTCTAGCCATTAGTCTATGGGAGCTCTGTCGGTGGGAGTTTTAAATATAATAAAAACAAAAAATGCACCTTGGTAATTGTTTATTTAAACACTTTGAAATCTTCGTGTCGAAAAATTAAACTGACTCAGAATTTTCTTCCCTACATAAATAATCAATAATTGCAAAGGAAAGAAATTGAAAAAAAAAGAATTTTCAAATTAGAAAAGAAATATATACATTGAAGATATTCGCTCCGGCTGGGACTCGAACCCAGGCCCGCTTGGAAGACCAGCGGTCTAGCCATTAGGCTATCGGAGTTCTGTCGAGCGGAGTCTTACTGCCTGACTGATACTGCCTGACTGACAGACTGACTCACTGACTGACTGATACTGACTGACTGACTCACTGACTGACCGAGACTGACTGACTAACTGCCTGACTGACTGAGACTGGACTGACTGACTGACTGACTGACTAACTGACTGACTGAGACTGACTGACTGACTGCTTGACTCTCTGACTGGCTATTTCACTGACTGACTGAATGACTAAATGACTGACTGACACTGACTGACTGACTGCTTGACTACCTGACTGACTGCTTGACTGACTAACTGACTGGACAGGACTGACCGACTGACTGACTGACAGACTGACTGAATAAGGATGACTGACAGACTGACTGAATAAGGCTGACTGACTGACTGACTGACAGACTGACTGAATAAGGCTGAACGACTGACTGACTGCCTGACTGACTGAATGACTGACTGACTGACTGACCGAGACTGACTGACTGACTGACTGAGACTGGACTGGACTGACTGACTGACTGACTGACTGAGACTGACTGACTGCTTTAGTGACTAACTGACTGCACAGGACTGACCGACTGACTGACTGACTGACTGCCTGACTGACTGACTGACTGAATGACTGACTGACTGAGACTAAATGACTGACTGCTTGACTGACTGGCTGAAGGACTAACTGACTGACTGAGTGACTGACTGACTGGACTGACTGACTGAGACTGAATGACTGAGTGCTTGACTGATTGACTGTCAGACTGACTGACTGACTTCGCAAAAGGGAAAAATAAAAAAAAAGAATTATAAAAAAATATTTGCATTTAATATTTCCTTTCCGGCCGGGACTCGAACCCAGTACCACGCGCTAGGAACCCAACGGTCTAGCCATTAGGCTATCGGAGTTCTGTCGATGGAAGTCTTAAACATAATAAAAACAAAAAATGCACCTTGGTAATTATTGATTCAAACACTTTGAAATTTACAGGTCGAATAATTAAACTGACTCAGAATTTTTCTCCCTACATAAATAATCAATATTCGCAAAAGAGAAAAATTAAAAAAAAAAGAAGAAGAAATTTCAAATTAGAAACTAAAAGTATACATTGAAGATTTTCGTTCAGGCTGGGACTCGAACCCAGGGCCACTCGCTTGGAAGCCTGACACTCTAGCCATTAGTCTATGGGAGCTCTGTCGGTGGGAGTTTTAAATATAATAAAAACAAAAAATGCACCTTGGTAATTGTTTATTTAAACACTTTGAAATCTTTGTGTCGAAAAATTAAACTGACTCAGAATTTTCTTCCCTACATAAATAATCAATAATTGCAAAGGAAAGAAATTGAAAAAAGAAGAATTTTCAAATTAGAAAAGAAATATATACATTGAAGATATTCGCTCCGGCTGGGACTCGAACCCAGGCCACTCGCTTGGAAGACCAGCGGTCTAGCCATTAGGCTATCGGAGTTCTGTCGAGCGGAGTCTTACTGCCTGACTGATACTGCCTGACTGACAGACTGACTCACTGACTGACTGATACTGACTGACTGACTCACTGACTGACCGAGACTGACTGACTAACTGCCTGACTGACTGAGACTGGACTGACTGACTGACTGACTGACTGACTGACTAACTGACTGACTGAGACTGACTGACTGACTGCTTGACTCTCTGACTGGCTATTTCACTGACTGACTGAATGACTAAATGACTGACTGACACTGACTGACTGACTGCTTGACTACCTGACTGACTGCTTGACTGACTAACTGACTGGACAGGACTGACCGACTGACTGACTGACAGACTGACTGAATAAGGATGACTGACAGACTGACTGAATAAGGCTGACTGACTGACTGACTGACAGACTGACTGAATAAGGCTGAACGACTGACTGACTGCCTGACTGACTGAATGACTGACTGACTGACTGACCGAGACTGACTGACTGACTGACTGAGACTGGACTGGACTGACTGACTGACTGACTGACTGAGACTGACTGACTGCTTTAGTGACTAACTGACTGCACAGGACTGACCGACTGACTGACTGACTGACTGCCTGACTGACTGACTGACTGAATGACTGACTGACTGAGACTAAATGACTGACTGCTTGACTGACTGGCTGAAGGACTAACTGACTGACTGAGTGACTGACTGACTGGACTGACTGACTGAGACTGAATGACTGAGTGCTTGACTGATTGACTGTCAGACTGACTGACTGACTTCGCAAAAGGGAAAAATAAAAAAAAAGAATTATAAAATTAGAAAAAAATATTTGCATTTAAGATTTCCTTTCCGGCCGGGACTCGAACCCAGTACCACGCGCTAGGAACCCAACGGTCTAGCTATTAGGCTATCGGAGCTCTGTCGATGGAAGTCTTAAATATAATAAAAACAAAAAATGCACCTTGGTAATTATTGATTCAAACACTTTGAAATTTACAGGTCGAATAATTAAACTGACTCAGAATTTTTCTCCCTACATAAATAATCAATATTCGCAAAAGAGAAAAATTAAAAAAAAAAGAAGAAGAAATTTCAAATTAGAAACTAAAAGTATACATTGAAGATTTTCGTTCAGGCTGGGACTCGAACCCAGGGCCACTCGCTTGGAAGCCTAACACTCTAGCCATTAGTCTATGGGAGCTCTGTCGGTGGGAGTTTTAAATATAATAAAAACAAAAAATGCACCTTGGTAATTGTTTATTTAAACACTTTGAAATCTTCGTGTCGAAAAATTAAACTGACTCAGAATTTTCTTCCCTACAAAAATAATCAATAATTGCAAAGGAAAGAAATTGAAAAAAAAAAGAATTTTCAAATTAGAAAAGAAATATATACATTGAAGATATTCGCTCTGGCTGGGACTCGAACCCAGGCCACACGCTTGGAAGACCAGCGGTCTAGCCATTAGGCTATCGGAGTTCTGTCGAGCGGATTCTTACTGCCTGACTGATACTGCCTGACTGACAGACTGACTCACTGACTGACTGATACTGACTGACTGACTCACTGACTGACCGAGACTGACTGACTAACTGCCTGACTGACTGAGACTGGACTGACTGACTGACTGACTGACTGACTAACTGACTGACTGAGACTGACTGACTGACTGCTTGACTCTCTGACTGGCTATTTCACTGACTGACTGAATGACTAAATGACTGACTGACACTGACTGACTGACTGCTTGACTACCTGACTGACTGCTTGACTGACTAACTGACTGGACAGGACTGACCGACTGACTGACTGACAGACTGACTGAATAAGGATGACTGACAGACTGACTGAATAAGGCTGACTGACTGACTGACTGACAGACTGACTGAATAAGGCTGACCGACTGACTGACTGCCTGACTGACTGACTGACTGAATGTCTGACTGACTGACTGACCGAGACTGACTGACTGACTGACTGAGACTGGACTGGACTGACTGACTGACTGAGACTGACTGACTGCTTTAGTGACTAACTGACTGCACAGTACTGACCGACTGACTGACTGACTGACTGCCTGACTGACTGACTGACTGAATGACTGACTGACTGAGACTAAATGACTGACTGCTTGACTGACTGGCTGAAGGACTAACTGACTGACTGAGTGACTGACTGACTGGACTGACTGACTGAGACTGAATGACTGAGTGCTTGACTGATTGACTGTCAGACTGACTGACTGACTTCGCAAAAGGGAAAAATAAAAAAAAAGAATTATAAAATTAGAAAAAAATATTTGCATTTAAGATTTCCTTTCCGGCCGGGACTCGAACCCAGTACCACGCGCTAGGAACCCAACGGTCTAGCCATTAGGCTATCGGAGCTCTGTCGATGGAAGTCTTAAATATAATAAAAACAAAAAATGCACCTTGGTAATTATTGATTCAAACACTTTGAAATTTACAAATCGAATAATTAAACTGACTCAGAATTTTTCTCCCTACATAAATAATCAATATTCGCAAAAGAGAAAAATTAAAAAAAAAAGAAGAAGAAATTTCAAATTAGAAACTAAAAGTATACATTGAAGATTTTCGTTCAGGCTGGGACTCTAACCCAGGGCCACTCGCTTGGAAGCCTAACACTCTAGCCATTAGTCTATGGGAGCTCTGTCGGTGGGAGTTTTAAATATAATAAAAACAAAAAATGCACCTTGGTAATTGTTTATTTAAACACTTTGAAATCTTCGTGTCGAAAAATTAAACTGACTCAGAATTTTCTTCCCTACATAAATAATCAATAATTGCAAAGGAAAGAAATTGAAAAAAAAAGAATTTTCAAATTAGAAAAGAAATATATACATTGAAGATATTCGCTCCGGCTGGGACTCGAACCCAGGCCACTCGCTTGGAAGACCAGCGGTCTAGCCATTAGGCTATCGGAGTTCTGTCGAGCGGAGTCTTACTGCCTGACTGATACTGCCTGACTGACAGACTGACTCACTGACTGACTGATACTGACTGACTGACTCACTGACTGACCGAGACTGACTGACTAACTGCCTGACTGACTGAGACTGGACTGACTGACTGACTGACTGACTGACTAACTGACTGACTAAGACTGACTGACTGACTGCTTGACTCTCTGACTGGCTATTTCACTGACTGACTGAATGACTAAATGACTGACTGACACTGACTGACTGACTGCTTGACTACCTGACTGACTGCTTGACTACCTGACTGACTGCTTGACTGACTAACTGACTGGACAGGACTGACCGACTGACTGACTGACAGACTGACTGAATAAGGATGACTGACAGACTGACTGAATAAGGCTGACTGACTGACTGACTGACAGACTGACTGAATAAGGCTGACCGACTGACTGACTGCCTGACTGACTGACTGACTGAATGACTGACTGACTGACTGACCGAGACTGACTGACTGACTGAGACTGGACTGGACTGACTGACTGACTGACTGACTGAGACTGACTGACTGCTTTAGTGACTGACTGCACAGGACTGACCGACTGACTGACTGACTGACTGCCTGACTGACTGACTGACTGAATGACTGACTGACTGAGACTAAATGACTGACTGCTTGACTGACTGGCTGAAGGACTAACTGACTGACTGAGTGACTGAGTGACTGGACTGACTGACTGAGACTGAATGACTGAGTGCTTGACTGATTGACTGTCAGACTGACTGACTGACTTCGCAAAAGGGAAAAATAAAAAAAAAGAATTATAAAATTAGAAAAAAATATTTGCATTTAAGATTTCCTTTCCGGCCGGGACTCGAACCCAGTACCACGCGCTAGGAACCCAACGGTCTAGCCATTAGGCTATCGGAGCTCTGTCGATGGAAGTCTTAAATATAATAAAAACAAAAAATGCACCTTGGTAATTATTGATTCAAACACTTTGAAATTTACAGGTCGAATAATTAAACTGACTCAGAATTTTTCTCCCTACATAAATAATCAATATTCGCAAAAGAGAAAAATTAAAAAAAAAAAAGAAGAAATTTCAAATTAGAAACTAAAAGTATACATTGAAGATTTTCGTTCAGGCTGGGACTCGAACCCAGGGCCACTCGCTTGGAAGCCTAACACTCTAGCCATTAGTCTATGGGAGCTCTGTCGGTGGGAGTTTTAAATATAATAAAAACAAAAAATGCACCTTGGTAATTGTTTATTTAAACACTTTGAAATCTTCGTGTCGAAAAATTAAACTGACTCAGAATTTTCTTCCCTACATAAATAATCAATAATTGCAAAGGAAAGAAATTGAAAAAAAAAAGAATTTTCAAATTAGAAAAGAAATATATACATTGAAGATATTCGCTCCGGCTGGGACTCGAACCCAGGCCACTCGCTTGGAAGACCAGCGGTCTAGCCATTAGGCTATCGGAGTTCTGTCGAGCGGAGTCTTACTGCCTGACTGATACTGCCTGACTGACAGACTGACTCACTGACTGACTGATACTGACTGACTGACTCACTGACTGACCGAGACTGACTGACTAACTGCCTGACTGACTGAGACTGGACTGACTGACTGACTGACTGACTGACTGACTAACTGACTGACTGAGACTGACTGACTGACTGCTTGACTCTCTGACTGGCTATTTCACTGACTGACTGAATGACTAAATGACTGACTGACACTGACTGACTGACTGCTTGACTACCTGACTGACTGCTTGACTGACTAACTGACTGGACAGGACTGACCGACTGACTGACTGACAGACTGACTGAATAAGGATGACTGACAGACTGACTGAATAAGGCTGACTGACTGACTGACAGACTGACTGAATAAGGCTGAACGACTGACTGACTGCCTGACTGACTGACTGACTGAATGACTGACTGACTGACTGACTGACTGAGACTGGACTGACTGACTGACTGACTGACTGACTGACTGACTGAGACTGGACTGGACTGACTGACTGACTGACTGACTGAGACTGACTGACTGCTTTAGTGACTAACTGACTGCACAGGACTGACCGACTGACTGACTGACTGACTGCCTGACTGACTGACTGACTGAATGACTGACTGACTGAGACTAAATGACTGACTGCTTGACTGACTGGCTGAAGGACTAACTGACTGACTGACTGACTGAGACTGAATGACTGAGTGCTTGACTGAGTGCTTGACTGATTGACTGTCAGACTGACTGACTGACTTCGCAAAAGGGAAAAATAAAAAAAAAAGAATTATAAAATTAGAAAAAAAATATGTGCATTTAAGATTTCCTTTCCGGCCGGGACTCGAACCCAGTACCACGCGCTAGGAACCCAACGGTCTAGCTATTAGGCTATCGGAGCTCTGTCGATGGAAGTCTTAAATATAATAAAAACAAAAAATGCACCTTGGTAATTATTGATTCAAACACTTTGAAATTTACAGGTCGAATAATTAAACTGACTCAGAATTTTTCTCCCTACATAAATAATCAATATTCGCAAAAGAGAAAAATTAAAAAAAAAAGAAGAAGAAATTTCAAATTAGAAACTAAAAGTATACATTGAAGATTTTCGTTCAGGCTGGGACTCGAACCCAGGGCCACTCGCTTGGAAGCCTAACACTCTAGCCATTAGTCTATGGGAGCTCTGTCGGTGGGAGTTTTAAATATAATAAAAACAAAAAATGCACCTTGGTAATTGTTTATTTAAACACTTTGAAGTCTTCGTGTCGAAAAATTAAACTGACTCAGAATTTTCTTCCCTACAAAAATAATCAATAATTGCAAAGGAAAGAAATTGAAAAAAAAAAGAATTTTCAAATTAGAAAAGAAATATATACATTGAAGATATTCGCTCTGGCTGGGACTCGAACCCAGGCCACTCGCTTGGAAGACCAGCGGTCTAGCCATTAGGCTATCGGAGTTCTGTCGAGCGGAGTCTTACTGCCTGACTGATACTGCCTGACTGACAGACTGACTCACTGACTGACTGATACTGACTGACTGACTCACTGACTGACCGAGACTGACTGACTAACTGCCTGACTGACTGAGACTGGACTGACTGACTGACTGACTGACTGACTGACTAACTGACTGACTGAGACTGACTGACTGACTGCTAGACTCTCTGACTGGCTATTTCACTGACTGACTGAATGACTAAATGACTGACTGACACTGACTGACTGACTGCTTGACTACCTGACTGACTGCTTGACTGACTAACTGACTGGACAGGACTGACCGACTGACTGACTGACAGACTGACTGAATAAGGATGACTGACAGACTGACTGAATAAGGCTGACTGACTGACTGACTGACAGACTGACTGAATAAGGCTGACCGACTGACTGCCTGACTGACTGACTGACTGACCGAGACTGACTGACTGACTGACTGAGACTGGACTGGACTGACTGACTGACTGAGACTGACTGACTGCTTTAGTGACTAACTGACTGCACAGTACTGACCGACTGACTGACTGACTGACTGCCTGACTGACTGACTGACTGAATGACTGACTGACTGAGACTAAATGACTGACTGCTTGACTGACAGGCTGAAGGACTAACTGACTGACTGAGTGACTGACTGACTGGACTGACTGACTGAGACTGAATGACTGAGTGCTTGACTGATTGACTGTCAGACTGACTGACTGACTTCGCAAAAGGGAAAAATAAAAAAAAAGAATTATAAAATTAGAAAAAAGTATTTGCATTTAAGACTTCCTTTCCGGCCGGGACTCGAACCCAGTACCACGCGCTATGAACCCAACGGTCTAGCCATTAGGCTATCGGAGCTCTTTCGATGGAAGTCTTAAATATAATAAAAACAAAAAATGCACCTTGGTAATTATTGATTCAAACACTTTGAAATTTACAGGTCGAATAATTAAACTGACTCAGAATTTTTCTCCCTACATAAATAATCAATATTCGCAAAAGAGAAAAATTAAAAAAAAAAGAAGAAGAAATTTCAAATTAGAAACTAAAAGTATACATTGAAGATTTTCGTTCAGGCTGGGACTCGAACCCAGAGCCACTCGCTTGGAAGCCTAACACTCTAGCCATTAGTCTATGGGAGCTCTGTCGGTTGGAGTTTTAAATATAATAAAAACAAAAAATGCACCTTGGTAATTGTTTATTTAAACACTTTGAAATCTTCGTGTCAAAAAATTAAACTGACTCAGAATTTTCTTCCCTACATAAATAATCAATAATTGCAAAGGAAAGAAATTGAAAAAAAAAAGAATTTTCAAATTAGAAAAGAAATATATACATTGAAGATATTCGCTCCGGCTGGGACTCGAACCCAGGCCACTCGCTTGGAAGACCAGCGGTCTAGCCATTAGGCTATCGGAGTTCTGTCGAGCGGAGTCTTACTGCCTGACTGATACTGCCTGACTGACAGACTGACTCACTGACTGACTGATACTGACTGACTGACTCACTGACTGACCGAGACTGACTGACTGACTGACTGACTGACTAACTGACTGACTGAGACTGACTGACTGACTGCTTGACTCTCTGACTGGCTATTTCACTGACTGACTGAATGACTAAATGACTGACTGACACTGACTGACTGACTGACTGCTTGACTCTCTGACTGGCTATTTCACTGACTGACTGAATGACTAAATGACTGACTGACACTGACTGACTGACTGCTTGACTACCTGACTGACTGCTTGACTGACTAACTGACTGGACAGGACTGACCGACTGACTGACTGACAGACTGACTGAATAAGGATGACTGACAGACTGACTGAATAAGGCTGACTGACTGACTGACTGACAGACTGACTGAATAAGGCTGACCGACTGACTGACTGCCTGACTGACTGACTGACTGAATGACTGACTGACTGACTGACCGAGACTGACTGACTGACTGACTGAGACTGGACTGGACTGACTGACTGACTGACTGACTGAGACTGACTGACTGCTTTAGTGACTAACTGACTGCACAGGACTGACCGACTGACTGACTGACTGACTGCCTGACTGACTGACTGACTGAATGACTGACTGACTGAGACTAAATGACTGACTGCTTGACTGACTGGCTGAAGGACTAACTGACTGACTGAGTGACTGACTGACTGGACTGACTGACTGAGACTGAATGACTGAGTGCTTGACTGATTGACTGTCAGACTGACTGACTGACTTCGCAAAAGGGAAAAATAAAAAAAAAGAATTATAAAATTAGAAAAAAATATTTGCATTTAAGATTTCCTTTCCGGCTGGGATTTGAACCCAGGGGGACACTCATGGAAGCCCAACGCTCTCGCCAATATACTATCGGATCTCTGTTGATCGGTGTCTTAATTATAATAAAAACAAAAAATGCACCTTAGTAATTATTGATCTAAAATCTTTGAAATCTAAAGGTCGAATGATTAAACTGACTCAGAATTTTCTTCCGTACATAAATAATCCATATTTGCAAAAGAAAGAAATTGAAAAAAAAAGAATCTTCAAATTAGAAGAGAAATATATACATGGAAGATTTTCGTTCCGGCCGGGACTCGAACCCAGTACCACGCGCTTGGAACCCAACGGTCTAGCCATTAGGCTATCGGAGCTCTGTCGATGGGAGTCTTAAATATAATAAAAACAAAAAATGCACCTTGGTAATTATTGATTCAAACACTTTGAAATTTACAGGTCGAATAATTAAACTGACTCAGAATTTTTCTCCCTACATAAATAATCAATATTCGCAAAAGAGAAAAATTAAAAAAAAAAGAAGAAGAAATTTCAAATTAGAAACTAAAAGTATACATTGAAGATTTTCGTTCAGGCTGGGACTCGAACCCAGGGCCACTCGCTTGGAAGCCTAACACTCTAGCCATTAGTCTATGGGAGCTCTGTCGGTGGGAGTTTTAAATATAATAAAAACAAAAAATGCACCTTGGTAATTGTTTATTTAAACACTTTGAAATCTTCGTGTCGAAAAATTAAACTGACTCAGAATTTTCTTCCCTACATAAATAATCAATAATTGCAAAGGAAAGAAATTGAAAAAAAAAAAGAATTTTCAAAGTAGAAAAGAAATATATACATTGAAGATATTCGCTCCGGCTGGGACTCGAACCCAGGCCACTCGCTTGGAAGACCAGCGGTCTAGCCATTAGGCTATCGGAGTTCTGTCGCGCGGAGTCTTACTGCCTGACTGATACTGCCTGACTGACAGACTGACTCACTGACTGACTGATACTGACTGACTGACTCACTGACTGACCGAGACTGACTGACTAACTGCCTGACTGACTGAGACTGGACTGACTGACTGACTGACTGACTAACTGACTGACTGAGACTGACTGACTGACTGCTTGACTCTCTGACTGGCTATTTCACTGACTGACTGAATGACTAAATGACTGACTGACACTGACTGACTGACTGCTTGACTACCTGACTGACTGCTTGACTGACTAACTGACTGGACAGGACTGACCGACTGACTGACTGACAGACTGACTGAATAAGGATGACTGACTGACTGACTGACAGACTGACTGAATAAGGCTGACCGACTGACTGACTGCCTGACTGACTGACTGACTGAATGACTGACTGACTGACTGACCGAGACTGACTGACTGACTGACTGAGACTGGACTGGACTGGACTGACTGACTGACTGACTGACTGAGACTGACTGACTGCTTTAGTGACTAACTGACTGCACAGGACTGACCGACTGACTGACTGACTGACTGACTGACTGACTGACTGACTGAATGACTGACTGACTGAGACTAAATGACTGACTGCTTGACTGACTGGCTGAAGGACTAAATGACTGACTGCTTGACTGACTGGCTGAAGGACTAACTGACTGACTGAGTGACTGACTGTCTGGACTGACTGACTGAGACTGAATGACTGAGTGCTTGACTGATTGACTGTCAGACTGACTGACTGACTTCGCAAAAGGGAAAAATAAAAAAAAAAAGAATTATAAAATTAGAAAAAAATATTTGCATTTAAGATTTCCTTTCCGGCCGGGACTCGAACCCAGTACCACGCGCTAGGAACCCAACGGTCTAGCCATTAGGCTATCGGAGCTCTGTCGATGGAAGTCTTAAATATAATAAAAACAAAAAATGCACCTTGGTAATTATTGATTCAAATACTTTGAAATTTACAGGTCGAATAATTAAACTGACTCAGAATTTTTCTCCCTACATAAATAATCAATATTCGCAAAAGAGAAAAATTAAAAGAAAAAGAAGAAGAAATTTCAAATTAGAAGCTAAAAGTATTCATTGAAGATTTTCGTTCAGGCTGGGACTCGAACCCAGGGCCACTCGCTTGGAAGCCTAACACTCTATCCATTAGTCTATGGGAGCTCTGTCGGTGGGAGTTTTAAATATAATAAAAACAAAAAATGCACCTTGGTAATTGTTTATTTAAACACTTTGAAATCTTCGTGTCGAAAAATTAAACTGACTCAGAATTTTCTTCCCTACATAAATAATCAATAATTGCAAAGGAAAGAAATTGAAAAAAAAAAAGAATTTTCAAATTAGAAAAGAAATATATACATTGAAGATATTCGCTCCGGCTGGGACTCGAACCCAGGCCACTCGCTTGGAAGACCAGCGGTCTAGCCATTAGGCTATCGGAGTTCTATCGAGCGGAGTCTTACTGCCTGACTGATACTGCCTGACTGACAGACTGACTGACTGACTGCCTGACTGACTGACTGACTGAATGACTGACTGACTGAGACTAAATGACTGACTGCTTGACTGACTGGCTGAAGGACTAACTGACTGACTGAGTGACTAACTGACTGGACTGACTGACTGAGACTGAATGACTGAGTGCTTGACTGATTGACTGTCAGACTGACTGACTGACTTCGCAAAAGGGAAAAATAAAAAAAAAAGAATTATAAAATTAGAAAAAAATATTTGCATTTAAGATTTCCTTTCCGGCTGGGATTTGAACCCAGGGCGACACTCATGGAAGCCCAACGCTCTCGCCAATATACTATCGGATCTCTGTTGATCGGTGTCTTAATTATAATAAAAACAAAAAATGCACCTTAGTAATTATTGATCTAAAATCTTTGAAATCTAAAGGTCGAATGATTAAACTGACTCAGAATTTTCTTCCGTACATAAATAATCCATATTTGCAAAAGAAAGAAATTGAAAAAAAAAAGAATCTTCAAATTAGAAGAGAAATATATACATGGAAGATTTTCGTTCCGGCCGGGACTCGAACCCAGTACCACGCGCTTGGAACCCAACGGTCTAGCCATTAGGCTATCGGAGCTCTGTCGATGGAAGTCTTAAATATAATAAAAACAAAAAATGCACCTTGGTAATTATTGATTCAAACACTTTGAAATTTACAGGTCGAAAAATTAAACTGACTCAGAATTTTCTTCCCTACATAAATAATCAATAATTGCAAAGGAAAGAAATTGAAAAAAAAAAGAATTTTCAAATTAGAAAAGAAATATATACATTGAAGATATTCGCTCCGGCTGGGACTCGAACCCAGGCCACTCGCTTGGAAGACCAGCGGTCTAGCCATTAGGCTATCGGAGTTCTGTCGAGCGTAGTCTTACTGCCTGACTGATACTGCCTGACTGACAGACTGACTCACTGACTGACTGACTCACTGACTGACCGAGACTGACTGACTAACTGCCTGACTGACTGAGACTGGACTGACTGACTGACTGACTGACTGACTGACTAACTGACTGACTGAGACTGACTGACTGACTGCTTGACTCTCTGACTGGCTATTTCACTGACTGACTGAATGACTAAATGACTGACTGACACTGACTGACTGACTGCTTGACTACCTGACTGACTGCTTGACTGACTAACTGACTGGACAGGACTGACCGACTGACTGACTGACAGACTGACTGAATAAGGATGACTGACAGACTGACTGAATAAGGCTGACTGACTGACTGACTGACAGACTGACTGAATAAGGCTGACCGACTGACTGACTGCCTGACTGACTGACTGACTGAATGACTGACTGACTGACTGACCGAGACTGACTGACTGACTGACTGAGACTGGACTGGACTGACTGACTGAGACTGACTGACTAACTGACTGCACAGTGACTAACTGACTGACTGACTGACTGACTGCCTGACTGACTGACTGACTGAATGACTGACTGACTAACTGCTTTAGTGACTAACTGACTGCACAGGACTGACCGACTGACTGACTGACTGACTGCCTGACTGACTGACTGACTGAATGACTGACTGACTGACTGACTGAATGACTGACTGACTGAGACTAAATGACTGAAGGACTAACTGACTGACTGAGTGACTGACTGACTGGACTGACTGACTGAGACTGAATGACTGAGTGCTTGACTGATTGACTGTCAGACTGACTGACTGACTTCGCAAAATGGAAAAATAAAAAAAAAGAATTATAAAATTAGAAAAAAATATTTGCATTTAAGATTTCCTTTCCGGCCGGGACTCGAACCCAGTACCACGCGCTAGGAACCCAACGGTCTAGCCATTAGGCTATCGGAGCTCTGTCGATGGAAGTCTTAAATATAATAAAAACAAAAAATGCACCTTGGTAATTATTGATTCAAACACTTTGAAATTTACAGGTCGAATAATTAAACTGACTCAGAATTTTTCTCCCTACATAAATAATCAATATTCGCAAAAGAGAAAAATTTAAAAAAAAGAAGAAGAAATTTCAAATTAGAAACTAAAAGTATACATTGAAGATTTTCGTTCAGGCTGGGACTCGAACCCAGGGCCACTCGCTTGGAAGCCTAACACTCTAGCCATTAGTCTATGGGAGCTCTGTCGGTGGGAGTTTTAAATATAATAAAAACAAAAAATGCACCTTGGTAATTGTTTATTTAAACACTTTGAAATCTTCGTGTCGAAAAATTAAACTGACTCAGAATTTTCTTCCCTACATAAATAATCAATAATTGCAAAGGAAAGAAATTGAAAAAAAAAAGAATTTTCAAATTAGAAAAGAAATATATACATTGAAAATATTCGCTCCGGCTGGGACTCGAACCCAGGCCACTCGCTTGGAAGACCAGCGGTCTAGCCATTAGGCTATCGGAGTTCTGTCGAGCGGAGTCTTACTGCCTGACTGATACTGCCTGACTGACAGACTGACTCACTGACTGACTGATACTGACTGACTGACTCACTGACTGACCGAGACTGACTGACTAACTGCCTGACTGACTGAGACTGGACTGACTGACTGACTGACTGACTGACTGACTAACTGACTGACTGAGACTGACTGACTGACTGCTTGACTCTCTTACTGGCTATTTCACTGACTGACTGAATGACTAAATGACTGACTGACACTGACTGACTGACTGCTTGACTACCTGACTGACTGCTTGACTGACTAACTGACTGGACAGGACTGACCGACTGACTGACTGACAGACTGACTGAATAAGGATGACTGACAGACTGACTGAATAAGGCTGACTGACTGACTGACTGACAGACTGACTGAATAAGGCTGACCGACTGACTGACTGCCTGACTGACTGACTGACTGAATGACTGACTGACTGACTGACCGAGACTGACTGACTGACTGACTGAGACTGGACTGGACTGACTGACTGACTGACTGACTGAGACTGACTGACTGCTTTAGTGACTAACTGACTGCACAGGACTGACCGACTGACTGACTGACTGACTGCCTGACTGACTGACTGACTGAATGACTGACTGACTGAGACTAAATGACTGACTGCTTGACTGACTGGCTGAAGGACTAACTGACTGACTGAGTGACTGACTGACTGGACTGACTGACTGAGACTGAATGACTGAGTGCTTGACTGATTGACTGTCAGACTGACTGACTGACTTCGCAAAAGGGAAAAATAAAACAAAAAAGAATTATAAAATTAGAAAAAAATATTTGCACTTAAGATTTCCTTTCCGGCTGGGATTTGAACCCAGGGCGACACTCATGGAAGCCCAACGCTCTCGCCAATATACTATCGGATCTCTGTTGATCGGTGTCTTAATTATAATAAAAACAAAAAATGCACCTTAGTAATTATTGATCTAAAATCTTTGAAATCTAAAGGTCGAATGATTAAACTGACTCAGAATTTTCTTCCGTACATAAATAATCCATATTTGCAAAAGAAAGAAATTGAAAAAAAAAAAGAATCTTCAAATTAGAAGAGAAATATATACATGGAAGATTTTCGTTCCGGCCGGGACTCGAACCCAGTACCACGCGCTTGGAACCCAACGGTCTAGCCATTAGGCTATCGGAGCTCTGTCGATGGAAGTCTTAAATATAATAAAAACAAAAAATGCACCTTGGTAATTATTGATTCAAACACATTGAAATTTACAGGTCGAATAATTAAACTGACTCAGAATTTTTCTCCCTACATAAATAATCAATATTCGCAAAAGAGAAAAATTTAAAAAAAAAAGAAGAAATTTCAAATTAGAAACTAAAAGTATACATTGAAGATTTTCGTTCAGGCTGGGACTCGAACCCAGGGCCACTCGCTTCGAAGCCTATCTCTCTAGCCATTAGTCTATGGGAGCTCTGTCGGTGGGAGTTTTAAATATAATAAAAACAAAAAATGCACCTTGGTAATTGTTTATTTAAACACTTTGAAATCTTCGTGTCGAAAAATTAAACTGACTCAGAATTTTCTTCCCTACATAAATAATCAATAATTGCAAAGGAAAGAAATTGAAAAAAAAAAGAATTTTCGAATTAGAAAAGAAATATATACATTGAAGATATTCGCTCCGGCTGGGACTCGAACCCAGGGCACTCGCTTGAAAGACCAGCGGTCTAGCCATTAGGCTATCGGAGTTCTGTCGAGCGGAGTCTTACTGCCTGACTGATACTGCCTGACTGACAGACTGACTCACTGACTGACTGATACTGACTGACTGACTCACTGACTGACCGAGACTGACTGACTAACTGCCTAACTGACTGAGACTGGACTGACTGACTGACTGACTGACTCACTGACTAACTGACTGACTGAGACTGACTGACTGACTGCTTGACTCTCTGACTGGCTATTTCACTGACTGACTGAATGACTAAATGACTGACTGACTGCTTGACTACCTGACTGACTGCTTGACTAACTAACTGACTGGACAGGACTGACCGACTGACTGACTGACAGACTGACTGAATAAGGATGACTGACAGACTGACTGAATAAGGCTGACTGACTGACTGACTGACAGACTGACTGAATAAGGCTGACCGACTGACTGACTGACTGACTGACCGAGACTGACTGACTGACTGACTGAGACTGGACTGGACTGACTGACTGACTGACTGACTGAGACTGACTGACTGCTTTAGTGACTAACTGACTGCACAGGACTGACCGACTGACTGACTGACTGACTGCCTGACTGACTGACTGAGACTAAATGACTGACTGCTTGACTGACTGGCTGAAGGACTAACTGACTGACTGAGTGACTGACTGACTGGACTGACTGACTGAGACTGAATGACTGAGTGCTTGACTGATTGACTGTCAGACTGACTGACTGACTTCGCAAAAGGGAAAAATAAAAAAAAAAAAGAATTATAAAATTAGAAAAAAATATTTGCATTTAAGATTTCCTTTCCGGCCGGGACTCGAACCCAGTACCACGCGCTAGGAACCCAACGGTCTAGCCATTAGGCTATCAGAGCTCTGTCGATGGCAGTCTTAAATATAATAAAAACAAAAAATGCACCTTGGTAATTATTGATTCAAACACTTTGAAATTTACAGGTCGAATAATTAAACTGACTCAGAATTTTTCTCCCTACATAAATAATCAATATTCGCAAAAGAGAAAAATTAAAAAAAAAAGAAGAAGAAATTTCAAATTAGAAACTAAAAGTATACATTGAAGATTTTCGTTCAGGCTGGGACTCGAACCCAGGGCCACTCGCTTGGAAGCCTAACACTCTAGCCATTAGTCTATGGGAGCTCTGTCGGTGGGAGTTTTAAATATAATAAAAACAAAAAATGCACCTTGGTAATTGTTTATTTAAACACTTTGAAATCTTCGTGTCGAAAAATTAAACTGACTCAGAATTTTCTTCCCTACATAAATAACCAATAATTGCAAAGGAAAGAAATTGAAAAAAAAAAGAATTTTCAAATTAGAAAAGAAATATATACATTGAAGATATTCGCTCCGGCTGGGACTCGAACCCAGGCCACTCGCTTGGAAGACCAGCGGTCTAGCCATTAGGCTATCGGAGTTCTGTCGAGCGGAGTCTTACTGCCTGACTGATACTGCCTGACTGACAGACTGACTCACTGACTGACTGATACTGACTGACTGACTCACTGACTGACCGAGACTGACTGACTAACTGCCTGACTGACTGAGACTGGACTGACTGACTGACTGACTGACTGACTGACTGACTAACTGACTGACTGAGACTGACTGACTGACTGCTTGACTCTCTGACTGGCTATTTTACTGACTGACTGAATGACTAAATGACTGACTGACACTGACTGACTGACTGCTTGACTACCTGACTGACTGCTTGACTGACTAACTGACTGGACAGGACTGACCGACTGACTGACTGACAGACTGACTGAATAAGGATGACTGACAGACTGACTGAATAAGGCTGACTGACTGACTGACTGACAGACTGACTGAATAAGGCTGACCGACTGACTGACTGCCTGACTGACTGAATGACTGACTGACTGACTGACCGAGACTGACTGACTGACTGACTGAGACTGGACTGGACTGACTGACTGACTGACTGACTGAGACTGACTGACTGCTTTAGTGACTAACTGACTGCACAGGACTGACCGACTGACTGACTGACTGACTGCCTGACTGACTGACTGACTGAATGACTGACTGACTGAGACTAAATGACTGACTGCTTGACTGACTGGCTGAAGGACTAACTGACTGACTGAGTGACTGACTGACTGGACTGACTGACTGAGACTGAATGACTGAGTGCTTGACTGATTGACTGTCAGACTGACTGACTGACTTCGCAAAAGGGAAAAATAAAAAAAAAGAATTATAAAATTAGAAAAAAATATTTGCATTTAAGATTTCCTTTCCGGCCGGGACTCGAACCCAGTACCACGCGCTAGGAACTCAACGGTCTAGCCATTAGGCTATCGGAGCTCTGTCGATGGAAGTCTTAAATATAATAAAAACAAAAAATGCACCTTGGTAATTATTGATTCAAACACTTTGAAATTTACAGGTCGAATAATTAAACTGACTCAGAATTTTTCTCCCTACATAAATAATCAATATTCGCAAAAGAGAAAAATTAAAAAAAAAAGAAGAAGAAATTTGAAATTAGAAACTAAAAGTATACATTGAAGATTTTCGTTTAGGCTGGGACTCGAACCCAGGGCCACTCGCTTGGAAGCCTAACACTCTAGCCATTAGTCTATGGGAGCTCTGTCGGTGGGAGTTTTAAATATAAGAAAAACAAAAAATGCACCTTGGTAATTGTTTATTTAAACACTTTGAAATCTTCGTGTCGAAAAATTAAACTGACTCAGAATTTTCTTCCCTACATAAATAATCAATAATTGCAAAGGAAAGAAATTGAAAAAAAAAAGAATTTTCAAATTAGAAAAGAAATATATACATTGAAGATATTCGCTCCGGCTGGGACTCGAACCCAGGCCACTCGCTTGGAAGACCAGCGGTCTAGCCATTAGGCTATCGGAGTTCTGTCGAGCGGAGTCTTACTGCCTGACTGATACTGCCTGACTGACAGACTGACTCACTGACTGACTGATACTGACTGACTGACTCACTGACTGACCGAGACTGACTGACTAACTGCCTGACTGACTGAGACTGGACTGACTGACTGACTGACTGACTGACTGACTAACTGACTGACTGAGACTGACTGACTGACTGCTTGACTCTCTGACTGGCTATTTCACTGACTGACTGAATGACTAAATGACTGACTGACACTGACTGACTGACTGCTTGACTACCTGACTGACTGCTTGACTGACTAACTGACTGGACAGGACTGACCGACTGACTGACTGACAGACTGACTGAATAAGGATGACTGACAGACTGACTGAATAAGGCTGACTGACTGACTGACTGACAGACTGACTGAATAAGGCTGACCGACTGACTGACTGCCTGACTGACTGACTGACTGAATGACTGACTGACTGACTGACCGAGACTGACTGACTGACTGACTGAGACTGGACTGGACTGACTGACTGACTGACTGACTGAGACTGACTGACTGCTTTAGTGACTAACTGACTGCACAGGACTGACCGACTGACTGACTGACTGACTGCCTGACTGACTGACTGAGACTAAATGACTGACTGCTTGACTGACTGGCTGAAGGACTAACTGACTGACTGAGTGACTGACTGACTGGACTGACTGACTGAGACTGAATGACTGAGTGCTTGACTGATTGACTGTCAGACTGACTGACTGACTTCGCAAAAGGGAAAAATAAAAAAAAAAGAATTATAAAATTAGAAAAAAATATTTGCATTTAAGACTTCCTTTCCGGCCGGGACTCGAACCCAGTACCACGCGCTAGGAACCCAACGGTCTAGCCATTAGGCTATCAGAGCTCTGTCGATGGAAGTCTTAAATATAATAAAAACAAAAAATGCACCTTGGTAATTATTGATTCAAACACTTTGAAATTTACAGGTCGAATAATTAAACTGACTCAGAATTTTTCTCCCTACATAAATAATCAATATTCGCAAAAGAGAAAAATTAAAAAAAAAAGAAGAAGAAATTTCAAATTAGAAACTAAAAGTATACATTGAAGATTTTCGTTCAGGCTGGGACTCGAACCCAGGGCCACTCGCTTGGAAGCCTAACACTCTAGCCATTAGTCTATGGGAGCTCTGTCGGTGGGAGTTTTAAATATAATAAAAACAAAAAATGCACCTTGGTAATTGTTTATTTAAACACTTTGAAATCTTCGTGTCGAAAAATTAAACTGACTCAGAATTTTCTTCCCTACATAAATAATCAATAATTGCAAAGGAAAGAAATTGAAAAAAAAAAAGAATTTTCAAATTAGAAAAGAAATATATACATTGAAGATATTCGCTCCGGCTGGGACTCGAACCCAGGCCACTCGCTTGGAAGACCAGCGGTCTAGCCATTAGGCTATCGGAGTTCTGTCGAGCGGAGTCTTACTGCCTGACTGATACTGCCTGACTGACAGACTGACTCACTGACTGACTGATACTGACTGCCTGACTCACTGACTGACCGAGACTGACTGACTAACTGCCTGACTGACTGAGACTGGACTGACTGACTGACTGAATGACTAACTGACTGACTGAGACTGACTGACTGACTGCTTGACTCTCTGACTGGCTATTTCACTGACTGACTGAATGACTAAATGACTGACTGACACTGACTGACTGACTGCTTGACTACCTGACTGACTGCTTGACTGACTAACTGACTGGACAGGACTGACCGACTGACTGACTGACAGACTGACTGAATAAGGATGACTGACAGACTGACTGAATAAGGCTGACTGACTGACTGACTGACAGACTGACTGAATAAGGCTGACCGACTGACTGACTGCCTGACTGACTGACTGACTGAATGACTGACTGACTGACTGACCGAGACTGACTGACTGACTGACTGAGACTGGACTGAACTGACTGACTGACTGACTGACTGAGACTGACTGACTGCTTTAGTGACTAACTGACTGCACAGGACTGACCGACTGACTGACTGACTGACTGCCTGACTGACTGATTGAATGAATGACTGACTGACTGAGACTAAATGACTGACTGCTTGACTGACTGGCTGAAGGACTAACTGACTGACTGAGTGACTGACTGACTGGACTGACTGACTGAGACTGAATGACTGAGTGCTTGACTGATTGACTGTCAGACTGACTGACTGACTTCGCAAAAGGGAAAAATAAAAAAAAAGAATTATAAAATTAGAAAAAAATATTTGCATTTAAGATTTCCTTTCCGGCCGGGACTCGAACCCAGTACCACGCGCTAGGAACCCAACGGTCTAGCCATTAGGCTATCGGAGCGCTGTCGATGGAAGTCTTAAATATAATAAAAACAAAAAATGCACCTTGGTAATTATTGATTCAAACACTTTGAAATTTACAGGTCGAATAATTAAACTGACTCAGAATTTTTATCCCTACATAAATAATCAATATTCGCAAAAGAGAAAAATTAAAAAAAAAAGAAGAAGAAATTTCAAATTAGAAACTAAAAGTACACATTGAAGATTTTCGTTCAGGCTGGGACTCGAACCCAGGGCCACTCGCTTGGAAGCCTAACACTCTAGCCATTAGTCTATGGGAGCTCTGTCGGTGGGAGTTTTAAATATAATAAAAACAAAAAATGCACCTTGGTAATTGTTTATTTAAACACTTTGAAATCTTCGTGTCGAAAAATTAAACTGACTCAGAATTTTCTTCCCTACATAAATAATCAATAATTGCAAAGGAAAGAAATTGAAAAAAAAAAGAATTTTCAAATTAGAAAAGAAATATATACATTGAAGATATTCGCTCCGGCTGGGACTCGAACCCAGGCCACTCGCTTGGAAGACCAGCGGTCTAGCCATTAGGCTATCGGAGTTCTGTCGAGCGGAGTCTTACTGCCTGACTGATACTGCCTGACTGACAGACTGGTTCACTGACTGACTGATACTGACTGACTGACTCACTGACTGACCGAGACTGACTGACTAACTGCCTGACTGACTGAGACTGGACTGACTGACTGACTGACTGACTAACTGACTGACTGAGACTGACTGACTGACTGCTTGACTCTCTGACTGGCTATTTCACTGACTGACTGAATGACTAAATGACTGACTGACACTGACTGACTGACTGCTTGACTACCTGACTGACTGCTTGACTGACTAACTGACTGGACAGGACTGACTGACTGACTGACTGACAGACTGACTGAATAAGGATGACTGACAGACTGACTGAATAAGGCTGACTGACTGACTGACTGACAGACTGACTGAATAAGGCTGACCGACTGACTGACTGCCTGACTGACTGACTGACTGAATGACTGACTGACTGACTGACGAGACTGACTGACTGCTTTAGTGACTAACTGACTGCACAGGACTGACCGACTGACTGACTGACTGACTGCCTGACTGACTGACTGACTGAATGACTGACTGACTGAGACTAAATGACTGACTGCTTGACTGACTGGCTGAAGGACTAACTGACTGACTGAGTGACTGACTGACTGGACTGACTGACTGAGACTGAATGACTGAGTGCTTGACTGATTGACTGTCAGACTGACTGACTGACTTCGCAAAAGGGAAAAATAAAAAAAAAGAATTATAAAATTAGAAAAAAATATTTGCATTTAAGATTTCCTTTCCGGCTGGGATTTGAACCCAGGGCGACACTCATGGAAGCCCAACGCTCTCGCCAATATACTATCGGATCTCTGTTGATCGGTGTCTTAATTATAATAAAAACAAAAAATGCACCTTAGTAATTATTGATCTAAAATCTTTGAAATCTAAAGGTCGAATGATTAAACTGACTCAGAATTTTCTTCCGTACATAAATAATCCATATTTGCAAAAGAAAGAAATTGAAAAAAAAAAGAATCTTCAAATTAGAAGAGAAATATATACATGGAAGATTTTCGTTCCGGCCGGGACTCGAACCCAGTACCACGCGCTTGGAACCCAACGGTCTAGCCATTAGGCTATCGGAGCTCTGTCGATGGAAGTCTTAAATATAATAAAAACAAAAAATGCACCTTGGTAATTATTGATTCAAACACTTTGAAATTTACAGGTCGAATAATTAAACTGACTCAGAATTTTTCTCCCTACATAAATAATCAATATTCGCAAAAGAGAAAAATTAAAAAAAAAAGAAGAAGAAATTTCAAATTAGAAACTAAAAGTATACATTGAAGATTTTCGTTCAGGCTGGGACTCGAACCCAGGGCCACTCGCTTGGAAGCCTAACACTCTAGCCATTAGTCTACGGGAGCTCTGTCGGTGGGAGTTTTAAATATAATAAAAACAAAAAATGCACCTTGGTAATTGTTTATTTAAACACTTTGAAATCTTCGTGTCGAAAAATTAAACTGACTCAGAATTTTCTTCCCTACATAAATAATCAATAATTGCAAAGGAAAGAAATTGAAAAAAAAAAGAATTTTCAAATTAGAAAAGAAATATATACATTGAAGATATTCGCTCCGGCTGGGACTCGAACCCAGACCACTCGCTTGGAAGACCAGCGGTCTAGCCATTAGGCTATCGGAGTTCTGCCGAGCGGAGTCTTACTGCCTGACTGATACTGCCTGACTGACAGACTGACTCACTGACTGAATGATACTGACTGACTGACTCACTGACTGACCGAGACTGACTGACTAACTGCCTGACTGACTGAGACTGGACTGACTGACTGACTGACTGACTGACTGACTAACTGACTGACTGAGAATGACTGACTGACTGCTTGACTCTCTGACTGGCTATTTCACTGACTGACTGAATGACTAAATGACTGACTGACACTGACTGACTGACTGCTTGACTACCTGACTGACTGCTTGACTGACTAACTGACTGGACAGGACTGACCGACTGACTGACTGACAGACTGACTGAATAAGGATGACTGACAGACTGACTGAATAAGGCTGACTGACTGACTGACTGACAGACTGACTGAATAAGGCTGACCGACTGACTGACTGCCTGACTGACTGACTGACTGACTGACTGACTGACCGAGACTGACTGACTGACTGACTGAGACTGGACTGGACTGACTGACTGACTGACTGACTGAGACTGACTGACTGCTTTAGTGACTAACTGACTGCACAGGACTGACCGACTGACTGACTGACTGACTGAATGACTGACTGACTGACTGAATGACTGACTGACTGAGACTAAATGACTGACTGCTTGACTGACTGGCTGAAGGACTAACTGACTGACTGAGTGACTGACTGACTGGACTGACTGACTGAGACTGAATGACTGAGTGCTTGACTGATTGACTGTCAGACTGACTGACTGACTTCGCAAAAGGGAAAAATAAAAAAAAAAGAATTATAAAATTAGAAAAAAATATTTGCATTTAAGATTTCCTTTCCGGCTGGGATTTGAACCCAGGGCGACACTCATGGAAGCCCAACGCTCTCGCCAATATACTATCGGATCTCTGTTGATCGGTGTCTTAATTATAATAAAAACAAAAAATGCACCTTAGTAATTATTGATCTAAAATCTTTGAAATCTAAAGGTCGAATGATTAAACTGACTCAGAATTTTCTTCCGTACATAAATAATCCATATTTGCAAAAGAAAGAAATTGAAAAAAAAAAGAATCTTCAAATTAGAAGAGAAATATATACATAGAAGATTTTTGTTCCGGCCGGGACTCGAACCCAGTACCACGCGCTTGGAACCCAACGGTCTAGCCATTAGGCTATCGGAGCTCTGTCGATGGAAGTCTTAAATATAATAAAAACAAAAAATGCACCTTGGTAATTATTGATTCAAACACTTTGAAATTTACAGTTCGAGTAATTAAACTGACTCAGAATTTTTCTCCCTACATAAATAATCAATATTCGCAAAAGAGAAAAATTAAAAAAAAAGAAGAAGAAATTTCAAATTAGAAACTAAAAGTATACATTGAAGATTTTCGTTCAGGCTGGGACTCGAACCCAGGGCCACTCGCTTGGAAGCCTAACACTCTAGCCATTAGTCTACGGGAGCTCTGTCGGTGGGAGTTTTAAATATAATAAAAACAAAAAATGCACCTTGGTAATTGTTTATTTAAACACTTTGAAATCTTCGTGTCGAAAAATTAAACTGACTCAGAATTTTCTTCCCTACATAAATAATCAATAATTGCAAAGGAAAGAAATTGAAAAAAAAAAAGAATTTTCAAATTAGAAAAGAAATATATACATTGAAGATATTCGCTCCGGCTGGGACTCGAACCCAGGCCACTCGCTTGGAAGACCAGCGGTCTAGCCATTAGGCTATAGGAGTTCTGTCGAGCGGAGTCTTACTGCCTGACTGATACTGCCTGACTGACAGACTGACTCACTGACTGACTGATACTGACTGACTGACTCACTGACTGACCGAGACTGACTGACTAACTGCCTGACTGACTGAGACTGGACTGACTGACTGACTGACTGACTGACTGACTAACTGACTGACTGAGACTGACTGACTGACTGCTTGACTCTCTGACTGGCTATTTCACTGACTGACTGAATGACTAAATGACTGACTGACACTGACTGACTGACTGCTTGACTACCTGACTGACTGCTTGACTGACTAACTGACTGGACAGGACTGACCGACTGACTGACTGACAGACTGACTGAATAAGGATGACTGACAGACTGACTGAATAAGGCTGACTGACTGACTGACAGACTGACTGAATAAGGCTGACCGACTGACTGACTGCCTGACTGACTGACTGACTGACTGACTGACTGACCGACTGACTGACTGACTGAGACTGGACTGGACTGACTGACTGACTGACTGACTGAGACAGACTGACTGCTTTAGTGACTAACTGACTGCACAGGACTGACCGACTGACTGACTGACTGACTGCCTGACTGACTGACTGACTGAATGACTGACTGACTGAGACTAAATGACTGACTGCTTGACTGACTGGCTGAAGGACTAACTGACTGACTGAGTGACTGACTGACTGGACTGAGACTGAATGACTGAGTGCTTGACTGATTGACTGTCAGACTGACTGACTGACTTCGCAAAAGGGAAAAATAAAAAAAAAAGAATTATAAAATTAGAAAAAAATATTTGCATTTAAGATTTCCTTTCCGGCCGGGACTCGAACCCAGTACCACGCGCTAGGAACCCAACGGTCTAGCCATTAGGCTATCGGAGCTCTGTCGATGGAAGTCTTAAATATAATAAAAACAAAAAATGCACCTTGGTAATTATTGATTCAAACACTTTGAAATTTACAGGTCGAATAATTAAACTGACTCAGAATTTTCTTCCCTACATAAATAATCAATAATTGCAAAGGAAAGAAATTGAAAAAAAAATAATTTTCAAATTAGAAAAGAAATATATACATTGAAGATATTCGCTCCGGCTGGGACTCGAAGCCAGGCCACTCGCTTGGAAGACCAGCGGTCTAGCCATTAGGCTATCGGAGTTCTGTCGAGCGGAGTCTTACTGCCTGACTGATACTGCCTGACTGACAGACTGACTCACTGACTGACTGACTCACTGACTGACCGAGACTGACTGACTAACTGCCTGACTGACTGAGACTGGACTGACTGACTGACTGACTGACTGACTGACTAACTGACTGACTGAGACTGACTGACTGACTGCTTGACTCTCTGACTGGCTATTTCACTGACTGACTGAATGACTAAATGACTGACTGACACTGACTGACTGACTGCTTGACTACCTGACTGACTGCTTGACTGACTAACTGACTGGACAGGACTGACCGACTGACTGACTGACAGACTGACTGAATAAGGATGACTGACAGACTGACTGAATAAGGCTGACTGACTGATTGACTGACAGACTGACTGAATAAGGCTGACCGACTGACTGACTGCCTGACTGACTGACTGACTGAATGACTGACTGACTGACTGACCGCGACTGACTGACTGACTGACTGAGACTGGACTGGACTGACTGACTGACTGACTGACTGAGACTGACTGACTGCTTTAGTGACTAACTGACTGCACAGGACTGACCGACTGACTGACTGACTGACTGCCTGACTGACTGACTGACTGAATGACTGACTGACTGAGACTAAATGACTGACTGCTTGACTGACTGGCTGAAGGACTAACTGACTGACTGAGTGACTGACTGACTGGACTGACTGACTGAGACTGAATGACTGAGTGCTTGACTGATTGACTGTCAGACTGACTGACTGACTTCGCAAAAGGGAAAAATAAAAAAAAAAGAATTATAAAATTAGAAAAAAATATTTGCATTTAAGATTTCCTTTCCGGCTGGGATTTGAACCCAGGGCGACACTCATGGAAGCCCAACGCTCTCGCCAATATACTATCGGATCTCTGTTGATCGGTGTCTTATGTATAATAAAAACAAAAAATGCACCTTAGTAATTATTGATCTAAAATCTTTGAAATCTAAAGGTCGAATGATTAAACTGACTCAGAATTTTCTTCCGTACATAAATAATCCATATTTGCAAAAGAAAGAAATTGAAAAAAAAAAGAATCTTCAAATTAGAAGAGAAATATATACATGGAAGATTTTCGTTCCGGCCGGGACTCGAACCCAGTACCACGCGCTCGGAACCCAACGGTCTAGCCATTAGGCTATCGGAGCTCTGTCGATGGAAGTCTTAAATATAATAAAAACAAAAAATGCACCTTGGTAATTATTGATTCAAACACTTTGAAATTTACAGGTCGAATAACTAAACTGACTCAGATTTTTTCTCCCTACATAAATAATCAATATTCGCAAAAGAGAAAAATAAAAAAAAAGAAGAAGAAATTTCAAATTAGAAACTAAAAGTATACATTGAAGATTTTCGTTCAGGCTGGGACTCGAACCCAGGGCCACTCGCTTGGAAGCCTAACACTCTAGCCATTAGTCTACGGGAGCTCTGTCGGTGGGAGTTTTAAATATAATAAAAACAAAAAATGCACCTTGGGTAATTGTTTATTTAAACACTTTGAAATCTTCGTGTCGAAAAATTAAACTGACTCAGAATTTTCTTCCCTACATAAATAATCAATAATTGCAAAGGAAAGAAATTGAAAAAAAAAAGAATTTTCAAATTAGAAAAGAAATATATACATTGAAGATATTCGCTCCGGCTGGGACTCGAACCCAGGCCACTCGCTTGGAAGACCAGCGGTCTAGCCATTAGGCTATCGGAGTTCTGCCGAGCGGAGTCTTACTGCCTGACTGATACTGCCTGACTGACAGACTGACTCACTGACTGAATGATACTGACTGACTGACTCACTGACTGACCGAGACTGACTGACTAACTGCCTGACTGACTGAGACTGGACTGACTGACTGACTGACTGACTGACTGACTAACTGACTGACTGAGAATGACTGACTGACTGCTTGACTCTCTGACTGGCTATTTCACTGACTGACTGAATGACTAAATGACTGACTGACACTGACTGACTGACTGCTTGACTACCTGACTGACTGCTTGACTGACTAACTGACTGGACAGGACTGACCGACTGACTGACTGACAGACTGACTGAATAAGGATGACTGACAGACTGACTGAATAAGGCTGACTGACTGACTGACAGACTGACTGAATAAGGCTGACCGACTGACTGACTGCCTGACTGACTGACTGACTGACTGACTGACTGACCGAGACTGACTGACTGACTGACTGAGACTGGACTGGACTGACTGACTGACTGACTGACTGAGACTGACTGACTGCTTTAGTGACTAACTGACTGCACAGGACTGACCGACTGACTGACTGACTGACTGCCTGACTGACTGACTGACTGAATGACTGACTGACTGAGACTAAATGACTGACTGCTTGACTGACTGGCTGAAGGACTAACTGACTGACTGAGTGACTGACTGACTGGACTGACTGACTGAGACTGAATGACTGAGTGCTTGACTGATTGACTGTCAGACTGACTGACTGACTTCGCAAAAGGGAAAAATAAAAAAAAAAGAATTATAAAATTAGAAAAAAATATTTGCATTTAAGATTTCCTTTCCGGCTGGGATTTGAACCCAGGGCGACACTCATGGAAGCCCAACGCTCTCGCCAATATACTATCGGATCTCTGTTGATCGGTGTCTTAATTATAATAAAAACAAAAAATGCACCTTAGTAATTATTGATCTAAAATCTTTGAAATCTAAAGGTCGAATGATTAAACTGACTCAGAATTTTCTTCCGTACATAAATAATCCATATTTGCAAAAGAAAGAAATTGAAAAAAAAAAGAATCTTCAAATTAGAAGAGAAATATATACATAGAAGATTTTTGTTCCGGCCGGGACTCGAACCCAGTACCACGCGCTTGGAACCCAACGGTCTAGCCATTAGGCTATCGGAGCTCTGTCGATGGAAGTCTTAAATATAATAAAAACAAAAAATGCACCTTGGTAATTATTGATTCAAACACTTTGAAATTTACAGGTCGAGTAATTAAACTGACTCAGAATTTTTCTCCCTACATAAATAATCAATATTCGCAAAAGAGAAAAATTAAAAAAAAAGAAGAAGAAATTTCAAATTAGAAACTAAAAGTATACATTGAAGATTTTCGTTCAGGCTGGGACTCGAACCCAGGGCCACTCGCTTGGAAGCCTAACACTCTAGCCATTAGTCTATGGGAGCTCTGTCGGTGGGAGTTTTAAATATAATAAAAACAAAAAATGCACCTTGGTAATTGTTTATTTAAACACTTTGAAATCTTCGTGTCGAAAAATTAAACTGACTCAGAATTTTCTTCCCTACATAAATAATCAATAATTGCAAAGGAAAGAAATTGAAAAAAAAAAAAGAATTTTCAAATTAGAAAAGAAATATATACATTGAAGATATTCGCTCCGGCTGGGACTCGAACCCAGGCCACTCGCTTGGAAGACCAGCGGTCTAGCCATTAGGCTATAGGAGTTCTGTCGAGCGGAGTCTTACTGCCTGACTGATACTGCCTGACTGACAGACTGACTCACTGACTGACTGATACTGACTGACTGACTCACTGACTGACCGAGACTGACTGACTAACTGCCTGACTGACTGAGACTGGACTGACTGACTGACTGACTGACTGACTGACTAACTGACTGACTGAGACTGACTGACTGACTGCTTGTCTCTCTGACTGGCTATTTCACTGACTGACTGAATGACTAAATGACTGACTGACACTGACTGACTGACTGCTTGACTACCTGACTGACTGCTTGACTGACTAACTGACTGGACAGGACTGACCGACTGACTGACTGACAGACTGACTGAATAAGGATGACTGACAGACTGACTGAATAAGGCTGACTGACTGACTGACAGACTGACTGAATAAGGCTGACCGACTGACTGACTGCCTGACTGACTGACTGACTGACTGACTGACTGACCGACTGACTGACTGACTGAGACTGGACTGGACTGACTGACTGACTGACTGACTGAGACAGACTGACTGCTTTAGTGACTAACTGACTGCACAGGACTGACCGACTGACTGACTGACTGACTGCCTGACTGACTGACTGACTGAATGACTGACTGACTGAGACTAAATGACTGAGTGCTTGACTGATTGACTGTCAGACTGACTGACTGACTTCGCAAAAGGGAAAAATAAAAAAAAAAGAATTATAAAATTAGAAAAAAATATTTGCATTTAAGATTTCCTTTCCGGCCGGGACTCGAACCCAGTACCACGCGCTAGGAACCCAACGGTCTAGCCATTAGGCTATCGGAGCTCTGTCGATGGAAGTCTTAAATATAATAAAAACAAAAAATGCACCTTGGTAATTATTGATTCAAACACTTTGAAATTTACAGGTCGAATAATTAAACTGACTCAGAATTTTTCTCCCTACATAAATAATCAATATTCGCAAAAGAGAAAAATTAAAAAAAAAGAAGAAGAAATTTCAAATTAGAAACTAAAAGTATACATTGAAGATTTTCGTTCAGGCTGGGACTCGAACCCAGGGCCACTCGCTTGGAAGCCTAACACTCTAGCCATTAGTCTATGGGATCTCTGTCGGTGGGAGTTTTAAATATAATAAAAACAAAAAATGCACCTTGGTAATTGTTTATTTAAACACTTTGAAATCTTCGTGTCGAAAAATTAAACTGACTCAGAATTTTCTTCCCTACATAAATAATCAATAATTGCAAAGGAAAGAAATTGAAAAAAAAAAAGAATTTTCAAATTAGAAAAGAAATATATACATTGAAGATATTCGCTCCGGCTGGGACTCGAACCCAGGCCACTCGCTTGGAAGACCAGCGGTCTAGCCATTAGGCTATAGGAGTTCTGTCGAGCGGAGTCTTACTGCCTGACTGATACTGCCTGACTGACAGACTGACTCACTGACTGACTGATACTGACTGACTGACTCACTGACTGACCGAGACTGACTGACTAACTGCCTGACTGACTGAGACTGGACTGACTGACTGACTGACTGACTGACTGACTAACTGACTGACTGAGACTGACTGACTGACTGCTTGTCTCTCTGACTGGCTATTTCACTGACTGACTGAATGACTAAATGACTGACTGACACTGACTGACTGACTGCTTGACTACCTGACTGACTGCTTGACTGACTAACTGACTGGACAGGACTGACCGACTGACTGACTGACAGACTGACTGAATAAGGATGACTGACAGACTGACTGAATAAGGCTGACTGACTGACTGACAGACTGACTGAATAAGGCTGACCGACTGACTGACTGCCTGACTGACTGACTGACTGACTGACTGACTGACCGACTGACTGACTGACTGAGACTGGACTGGACTGACTGACTGACTGACTGACTGAGACAGACTGACTGCTTTAGTGACTAACTGACTGCACAGGACTGACCGACTGACTGACTGACTGACTGCCTGACTGACTGACTGACTGAATGACTGACTGACTGAGACTAAATGACTGAGTGCTTGACTGATTGACTGTCAGACTGACTGACTGACTTCGCAAAAGGGAAAAATAAAAAAAAAAGAATTATAAAATTAGAAAAAAATATTTGCATTTAAGATTTCCTTTCCGGCCGGGACTCGAACCCAGTACCACGCGCTAGGAACCCAACGGTCTAGCCATTAGGCTATCGGAGCTCTGTCGATGGAAGTCTTAAATATAATAAAAACAAAAAATGCACCTTGGTAATTATTGATTCAAACACTTTGAAATTTACAGGTCGAATAATTAAACTGACTCAGAATTTTTCTCCCTACATAAATAATCAATATTCGCAAAAGAGAAAAATTAAAAAAAAAGAAGAAGAAATTTCAAATTAGAAACTAAAAGTATACATTGAAGATTTTCGTTCAGGCTGGGACTCGAACCCAGGGCCACTCGCTTGGAAGCCTAACACTCTAGCCATTAGTCTATGGGATCTCTGTCGGTGGGAGTTTTAAATATAATAAAAACAAAAAATGCACCTTGGTAATTGTTTATTTAAACACTTTGAAATCTTCGTGTCGAAAAATTAAACTGACTCAGAATTTTCTTCCCTACATAAATAATCAATAATTGCAAAGGAAAGAAATTGAAAAAAAAATAATTTTCAAATTAGAAAAGAAATATATACATTGAAGATATTCGCTCCGGCTGGGACTCGAAGCCAGGCCACTCGCTTGGAAGACCAGCGGTCTAGCCATTAGGCTATCGGAGTTCTGTCGAGCGGAGTCTTACTGCCTGACTGATACTGCCTGACTGACAGACTGACTCACTGACTGACTGACTCACTGACTGACCGAGACTGACTGACTAACTGCCTGACTGACTGAGACTGGACTGACTGACTGACTGACTGACTGACTGACTAACTGACTGACTGAGACTGACTGACTGACTGCTTGACTACCTGACTGACTGCTTGACTGACTAACTGACTGGACAGGACTGACCGACTGACTGACTGACAGACTGACTGAATAAGGATGACTGACAGACTGACTGAATAAGGCTGACTGACTGACTGACTGACAGACTGACTGAATAAGGCTGACCGACTGACTGACTGCCTGACTGACTGACTGACTGAATGACTGACTGACTGACTGACCGCGACTGACTGACTGACTGACTGAGACTGGACTGGACTGACTGACTGACTGACTGACTGAGACTGACTGACTGCTTTAGTGACTAACTGACTGCACAGGACTGACCGACTGACTGACTGACTGACTGCCTGACTGACTGACTGACTGAATGACTGACTGACTGAGACTAAATGACTGACTGCTTGACTGACTGGCTGAAGGACTAACTGACTGACTGAGTGACTGACTGACTGGACTGACTGACTGAGACTGAATGACTGAGTGCTTGACTGATTGACTGTCAGACTGACTGACTGACTTCGCAAAAGGGAAAAATAAAAAAAAAAGAATTATAAAATTAGAAAAAAATATTTGCATTTAAGATTTCCTTTCCGGCTGGGATTTGAACCCAGGGCGACACTCATGGAAGCCCAACGCTCTCGCCAATATACTATCGGATCTCTGTTGATCGGTGTCTTAATTATAATAAAAACAAAAAATGCACCTTAGTAATTATTGATCTAAAATCTTTGAAATCTAAAGGTCGAATGATTAAACTGACTCAGAATTTTCTTCCGTACATAAATAATCCATATTTGCAAAAGAAAGAAATTGAAAAAAAAAAGAATCTTCAAATTAGAAGAGAAATATATACATGGAAGATTTTCGTTCCGGCCGGGACTCGAACCCAGTACCACGCGCTTGGAACCCAACGGTCTAGCCATTAGGCTATCGGAGCTCTGTCGATGGAAGTCTTAAATATAATAAAAACAAAAAATGCACCTTGGTAATTATTGATTCAAACACTTTGAAACTTACAGGTCGAATAACTAAACTGACTCAGATTTTTTCTCCCTACATAAATAATCAATATTCGCAAAAGAGAAAAATAAAAAAAAAGAAGAAGAAATTTCAAATTAGAAACTAAAAGTATACATTGAAGATTTTCGTTCAGGCTGGGACTCGAACCCAGGGCCACTCGCTTGGAAGCCTAACACTCTAGCCATTAGTCTATGGGAGCTCTGTCGGTGGGAGTTTTAAATATAATAAAAACAAAAAATGCACCTTGGTAATTGTTTATTTAAACACTTTGAAATCTTTGTGTCGAAAAATTAAACTGACTCAGAATTTTCTTCCCTACATAAATAATCAATAATTGCAAAGGAAAGAAATTGAAAAAAAAAGAATTTTCAAATTAGAAAAGAAATATATACATTGAAGATATTCGCTCCGGCTGGGACTCGAACCCAGGCCACTCGCTTGGAAGACCAGCGGTCTAGCCATTAGGCTATCGGAGTTCTGTCGAGCGGAGTCTTACTGCCTGACTGATACTGCCTGACTGACAGACTGACTCACTGACTGACTGATACTGACTGACTGACTCACTGACTGACCGAGACTGACTGACTAACTGCCTGACTGACTGAGACTGGACTGACTGACTGACTGACTGACTGATTGACTAACTGACTGACTGAGACTGACTGACTGACTGCTTGACTCTCTGACTGGCTATTTCACTGACTGACTGAATGACTAAATGACTGACTGACACTGACTGACTGACTGCTTGACTACCTGACTGACTGCTTGACTGACTAACTGACTGGACAGGACTGACCGACTGACTGACTGACAGACTGACTGAATAAGGATGACTGACAGACTGACTGAATAAGGCTGACTGACTGACTGACAGACTGACTGAATAAGGCTGACCGACTGCCTGACTGACTGACTGACTGAATGACTGACTGACTGACTGACCGAGACTGACTGACTGACTGACTGACTGACTGAGACTGACTGACTGCTTTAGTGACTAACTGACTGCACAGGACTGACCGACTGACTGAATGACTGACTGCCTGACTGACTGACTGACTGAATGACTGACTGACTGAGACTAAATGACTGACTGCTTGACTGACTGGATGAAGGACTAACTGACTGACTGAGTGACTGACTGACTGGACTGACTGACTGAGACTGAATGACTGAGTGCTTGACTGATTGACTGTCAGACTGACTGACTGACTTCGCAAAAGGGAAAAATAAAAAAAAAAGAATTATAAAATTAGAAAAAAATATTTGCATTTAAGATTTCCTTTCCGGCTGGGATTTGAACCCAGGGCGACACTCATGGAAGCCCAACGCTCTCGCCAATATACTATCGGATCTCTGTTGATCGGTGCCTTAATTATAATAAAAACAAAAAATGCACCTTAGTAATTATTGATCTAAAATCTTTGAAATCTAAAGGTCGAATGATTAAACTGACTCAGAATTTTCTTCCGTACATAAATAATCCATATTTGCAAAAGAAAGAAATTGAAAAAAAAAAGAATCTTCAAATTAGAAGAGAAATATATACATGGAAGATTTTCGTTCCGGCCGGGACTCGAACCCAGTACCACGCGCTTGGAACCCAACGGTCTAGCCATTAGGCTATCGGAGCTCTGTCGATGGAAGTCTTAAATATAATAAAAACAAAAAATGCACCTTGGTAATTATTGATTCAAACACTTTGAAATTTACAGGTCGAATAATTAAACTGACTCAGAATTTTTCTCCCTACATAAATAATCAATATTCGCAAAAGAGAAAAATTAAAAAAAAAAGAAGAAGAAATTTCAAATTAGAAACTAAAAGTATACATTGAAGATTTTCGTTCAGGGTGGGACTCGAACCCAGGGCCACTCGCTTGGAAGCCTAACACTCTAGCCATTAGTCTATGGGAGCTCTGTCGGTGGGAGTTTTAAATATAATAAAAACAAAAAATGCACCTTGGTAATTGTTTATTTAAACACTTTGAAATCTTCGTGTCGAAAAATTAAACTGACTCAGAATTTTCTTCCCTACATAAATAATCAATAATTGCAAAGGAAAGAAATTGAAAAAAAAAAAAGAATTTTCAAATTAGAAAAGAAATATATACATTGAAGATATTCGCTCCGACTGGGACTCGAACCCAGGCCACTCGCTTGGAAGACCAGCGGTCTAGCCATTAGGCTATCGGAGTTCTGTCGAGCGGAGTCTTACTGCCTGACTGATACTGCCTGACTGACAGACTGACTCACTGACTGACTGATACTGACTGACTGACTCACTGACTGACCGAGACTGACTGACTAACTGCCTGACTGACTGAGACTGGACTGACTGACTGACTGACTGACTGACTGACTAACTGACTGACTGAGACTGACTGACTGACTGCTTGACTCTCTGACTGGCTATTTCACTGACTGACTGAATGACTAAATGACTGACTGACACTGACTGACTGACTGCTTGACTACCTGACTGACTGCTTGACTGACTAACTGACTGGACAGGACTGACCGACTGACTGACTGACAGACTGACTGAATAAGGATGACTGACAGACTGACTGAATAAGGCTGACTGACTGACTGACTGACAGACTGACTGAATAAGGCTGACCGACTGACTGACTGCCTGACTGACTGACTGACTGAATGACTGACTGACTGACTGACCGAGACTGACTGACTGACTGACTGAGACTGGACTGGACTGACTGACTGACTGACTGACTGAGACTGACTGACTGCTTTAGTGACTAACTGACTGCACAGGACTGACCGACTGACTGACTGACTGACTGCCTGACTGACTGACTGACTGAATGACTGACTGACTGAGACTAAATGACTGACTGCTTGACTGACTGGCTGAAGGACTAACTGACTGACTGAGTGACTGACTGACTGGACTGACTGACTGAGACTGAATGACTGAGTGCTTGACTGATTGACTGTCAGACTGACTGACTGACTTCGCAAAAGGGAAAAATAAAAAAAAAGAATTATAAAATTAGAAAAAATATTTGCATTTAAGATTTCCTTTCCGGCCGGGACTCGAACCCAGTACCACGCGCTAGGAATCCAACGGTCTAGCCATTAGGCTATCGGAGCTCTGTCGATGGAAGTCTTAAATATAATAAAAACAAAAAATGCACCTTGGTAATTATTGATTCAAACACTTTGAAATTTACAGGTCGAATAATTAAACTGACTCAGAATTTTTCTCCCTACATAAATAATCAATATTCGCAAAAGAGAAAAATTAAAAAAAAAAGAAGAAGAAATTTCAAATTAGAAACTAAAAGTATACATTGAAGATTTTCGTTCAGGCTGGGACTCGAACCCAGGGCCACTCGCTTGGAAGCCTAACACTCTAGCCATTAGTCTATGGGAGCTCTGTCGGTGGGAGTTTTAAATATAATAAAAACAAAAAATGCACCTTGGTAATTGTTTATTTAAACACTTTGAAATCTTCGTGTCGAAAAATTAAACTGACTCAGAATTTTCTTCCCTACATAAATAATCAATAATTGCAAAGGAAAGAAATTGAAAAAAAAAAAGAATTTTCAAATTAGAAAAGAAATATATACATTGAAGATATTCGCTCCGACTGGGACTCGAACCCAGGCCACTCGCTTGGAAGACCAGCGGTCTAGCCATTAGGCTATCGGAGTTCTGTCGAGCGGAGTCTTACTGCCTGACTGATACTGCCTGACTGACAGACTGACTCACTGACTGACTGATACTGACTGACTGACTCACTGACTGACCGAGACTGACTGACTAACTGCCTGACTGACTGAGACTGGACTGACTGACTGACTGACTGACTGACTGACTAACTGACTGACTGAGACTGACTGACTGACTGCTTGACTCTCTGACTGGCTATTTCACTGACTGACTGAATGACTAAATGACTGACTGACACTGACTGACTGACTGCTTGACTACCTGACTGACTGCTTGACTGACTAACTGACTGGACAGGACTGACCGACTGACTGACTGACAGACTGACTGAATAAGGATGACTGACAGACTGACTGAATAAGGCTGACTGACTGACTGACTGACAGACTGACTGAATAAGGCTGACCGACTGACTGACTGCCTGACTGACTGACTGACTGAATGACTGACTGACTGACTGACCGAGACTGACTGACTGACTGACTGAGACTGGACTGGACTGACTGACTGACTGACTGACTGAGACTGACTGACTGCTTTAGTGACTAACTGACTGCACAGGACTGACCGACTGACTGACTGACTGACTGCCTGACTGACTGACTGACTGAATGACTGACTGACTGAGACTAAATGACTGACTGCTTGACTGACTGGCTGAAGGACTAACTGACTGACTGAGTGACTGACTGACTGGACTGACTGACTGAGACTGAATGACTGAGTGCTTGACTGATTGACTGTCAGACTGACTGACTGACTTCGCAAAAGGGAAAAATAAAAAAAAAGAATTATAAAATTAGAAAAAATATTTGCATTTAAGATTTCCTCTCCGGCCGGGACTCGAACCCAGTACCACGCGCTAGGAACCCAACGGTCTAGCCATTAGGATATCGGAGCTCTGTCGATGGAAGTCTTAAATATAATAAAAACAAAAAATGCACCTTGGTAATTATTGATTCAAACACTTTGAAATTTACAGGTCGAATAATTAAACTGACTCAGAATTTTTCTCCCTACATAAATAATCAATATTCGCAAAAGAGAAAAATTAAAAAAAAAAGAAGAAGAAATTTCAAATTAGAAACTAAAAGTATACATTGAAGAGTTTCGTTCAGGCTGGGACTCGAACCCAGGGCCACTCGCTTGGAAGCCTAACACTCTAGCCATTAGTCTATGGGAGCTCTGTCGGTGGGAGTTTTAAATATAATAAAAACAAAAAATGCACCTTGGTAATTGTTTATTTAAACACTTTGAAATCTTCGTGTCGAAAAATTAAACTGACTCAGAATTTTCTTCCCTACATAAATAATCAATAATTGCAAAGGAAAGAAATTGAAAAAAAAAAAGAATTTTCAAATTAGAAAAGAAATATATACATTGAAGATATTCGCTCCGACTGGGACTCGAACCCAGGCCACTCGCTTGGAAGACCAGCGGTCTAGCCATTAGGCTATCGGAGTTCTGTCGAGCGGAGTCTTACTGCCTGACTGATACTGCCTGACTGACAGACTGACTCACTGACTGACTGATACTGACTGACTGACTCACTGACTGACCGAGACTGACTGACTAACTGCCTGACTGACTGAGACTGGACTGACTGACTGACTGACTGACTGACTGACTAACTGACTGACTGAGACTGACTGACTGACTGCTTGACTCTCTGACTGGCTATTTCACTGACTGACTGAATGACTAAATGACTGACTGACACTGACTGACTGACTGCTTGACTACCTGACTGACTGCTTGACTGACTAACTGACTGGACAGGACTGACCGACTGACTGACTGACAGACTGACTGAATAAGGATGACTGACAGACTGACTGAATAAGGCTGACTGACTGACTGACTGACAGACTGACTGAATAAGGCTGACCGACTGACTGACTGCCTGACTGACTGACTGACTGAATGACTGACTGACTGACTGACCGAGACTGACTGACTGACTGACTGAGACTGGACTGGACTGACTGACTGACTGACTGACTGAGACTGACTGACTGCTTTAGTGACTAACTGACTGCACAGGACTGACCGACTGACTGACTGACTGACTGCCTGACTGACTGACTGACTGAATGACTGACTGACTGAGACTAAATGACTGACTGCTTGACTGACTGGCTGAAGGACTAACTGACTGACTGAGTGACTGACTGACTGGACTGACTGACTGAGACTGAATGACTGAGTGCTTGACTGATTGACTGTCAGACTGACTGACTGACTTCGCAAAAGGGAAAAATAAAAAAAAGAATTATAAAATTAGAAAAAATATTTGCATTTAAGATTTCCTCTCCGGCCGGGACTCGAACCCAGTACCACGCGCTAGGAACCCAACGGTCTAGCCATTAGGCTATCGGAGCTCTGTCGATGGAAGTCTTAAATATAATAAAAACAAAAAATGCACCTTGGTAATTATTGATTCAAACACTTTGAAATTTACAGGTCGAATAATTAAACTGACTCAGAATTTTTCTCCCTACATAAATAATCAATATTCGCAAAAGAGAAAAATTAAAAAAAAAAGAAGAAGAAATTTCAAATTAGAAACTAAAAGTATACATTGAAGATTTTCGTTCAGGCTGGGACTCGAACCCAGGGCCACTCGCTGGGAAGCCTAACACTCTAGCCATTAGTCTATGGGAGCTCTGTCGGTGGGAGTTTTAAATATAATAAAAACAAAAAATGCACCTTGGTAATTGTTTATTTAAACACTTTGAAATCTTCGTGTCGAAAAATTAAACTGACTCAGAATTTTCTTCCCTACATAAATAATCAATAATTGCAAAGGAAAGAAATTGAAAAAAAAAAGAATTTTCAAATTAGAAAAGAAATATATACATTGAAGATATTCGCTCCGACTGGGACTCGAACCCAGGCCACTCGCTTGGAAGACCAGCGGTCTAGCCATTAGGCTATCGGAGTTCTGTCGAGCGGAGTCTTACTGCCTGACTGATACTGCCTGACTGACAGACTGACTCACTGACTGACTGATACTGACTGACTGACTCACTGACTGACCGAGACTGACTGACTAACTGCCTGACTGACTGAGACTGGACTGACTGACTGACTGACTGACTGACTGACTAACTGACTGACTGAGACTGACTGACTGACTGCTTGACTCTCTGACTGGCTATTTCACTGACTGACTGAATGACTAAATGACTGACTGACACTGACTGACTGACTGCTTGACTACCTGACTGACTAACTGACTGGACAGGACTGACCGACTGACTGACTGACAGACTGACTGAATAAGGATGACTGACAGACTGACTGAATAAGGCTGACTGACTGACTGACTGACAGACTGACTGAATAAGGCTGACCGACTGACTGACTGCCTGACTGACTGACTGACTGAATGACTGACTGACTGACTGACCGAGACTGACTGACTGAGACTGGACTGGACTGACTGACTGACTGACTGACTGAGACTGACTGACTGCTTTAGTGACTAACTGACTGCACAGGACTGACCGACTGACTGACTGACTGACTGCCTGACTGACTGACTGACTGAATGACTGACTGACTGAGACTAAATGACTGACTGCTTGACTGACTGGCTGAAGGACTAACTGACTGACTGAGTGACTGACTGACTGGACTGACTGACTGAGACTGAATGACTGAGTGCTTGACTGATTGACTGTCAGACTGACTGACTGACTTCGCAAAAGGGAAAAATAAAAAAAAAAGAATTATAAAATTAGAAAAAAATATTTGCATTAAAGATTTCCTTTCCGGCTGGGATTTGAACCCAGGGCGACACTCATGGAAGCAAAACGCTCTCGCCAATATACTATCGGATCTCTGTTGATCGGTGTCTTAATTATAATAAAAACAAAAAATGCACCTTAGTAATTATTGATCTAAAATCTTTGAAATCTAAAGGTCGAATGATTAAACTGACTCAGAATTTTCTTCCGTACATAAATAATCCATATTTGCAAAAGAAAGAAATTGAAAAAAAAAGAATCTTCAAATTAGAATTGAAATATATACATGGAAGATTTTCGTTCCGGCCGGGACTCGAACCCAGTACCACGCGCTTGGAACCCAACGGTCTAGCCATTAGGCTATCGGAGCTCTGTCGGTGGAAGTCTTAAATATAATAAAAACAAAAAATGCACCTTGGTAATTATTGATTCAAACACTTTGAAATTTACAGGTCGAATAATTAAACTGACTCAGAATTTTTCTCCCAACATAAATAATCAATATTCGCAAAAGAGAAAAATTAAAAAAAAAAAGAAGAAGAAATTTCAAATTAGAAACTAAAAGTATACATTGAAGATTTTCGTTCAGGCTGGGACTCGAACATAGGGCCACTCGCTTGGAAGCCTAACACTCTAGCTATTAGTCTATGGGAGCACTGTCGGTGGGAGTTTTAAATATAATAAAAACAAAAAATGCACCTTGGTAATTGTTTATTTAAACACTTTGAAATCTTCGTGTCGAAAAATTAAACTGACTCAGAATTTTCTTCCCTACATAAATAATCAATAATTGCAAAGGAAAGAAATTGAAAAAAAAAAGAATTTTCAAATTAGAAAAGAAATATATACATTGAAGATATTCGCTCCGGCTGGGACTCGAACCCAGGCCACTCGCTTGGAAGACCAACGGTCTAGCCATTAGGCTATCGGAGTTCTGTCGAGCGGAGTCTTACTGCCTGACTGATACTGCCTGACTGACAGACTGACTCACTGATACTGACTGACTGACTCACTGACTGACCGAGACTGACTGACTAACTGCCTGACTGACTGAGACTGGACTGACTGACTGACTGACTGACTGACTGACTAACTGACTGACTGAGACTGACTGACTGACTGCTTGACTCTCTGACTGGCTCTTTCACTGACTGACTGAATGACTAAATGACTGACTGACACTGACTGACTGACTGCTTGACTACCTGACTGACTGCTTGACTGACTAACTGACTGGGCAGGACTGACCGACTGACTGACTGACAGACTGACTGAATAAGGATGACTGACAGACTGACTGAATAAGGCTGACTGACTGACTGACTGACAGACTGACTGAATAAGGCTGACTGACTGCCTGACTGACTGACTGACTGAATGACTGACTGACTGACTGACCGAGACTGACTGACTGAGACTGGACTGGACTGACTGACTGACTGACTGACTGAGACTGACTGACTGCTTTAGTGACTAACTGACTGCACAGGACTGACCGACTGACTGACTGACTGACTGCCTGACTGACTGACTGACTGAATGACTGACTGACTGAGACTAAATGACTGACTGCTTGACTGACTGGCTGAAGGACTAACTGACTGACTGAGTGACTGACTGACTGGACTGACTGACTGAGACTGAATGACTGAGTGCTTGACTGATTGACTGTCAGACTGACTGACTGACTTCGCAAAAGGGAAAAATAAAAAAAAAAGAATTATAAAATTAGAAAAAAATATTTGCATTTAAGATTTCCTTTCCGGCTGGGATTTGAACCTAGGGCGACACTCATGGAAGCCCAACGCTCTCGCCAATATACTATCGGATCTCTGTTGATCGGTGTCTTAATTATAATAAAAACAAAAAATGCACCTTAGTAATTATTGATCTAAAATCTTTGAAATCTAAAGGTCGAATGATTAAACTGACTCAGAATTTTCTTCCGTACATAAATAATCCATATTTGCAAAAGAAAGAAATTGAAAAAAAAAAGAATCTTCAAATTAGAAGAGAAATATATACATGGAAGATTTTCGTTCCGGCCGGGACTCGAACCCAGTACCACGCGCTTGGAACCCAACGGTCTAGCCATTAGGCTATCGGAGCTCTGTCGATGGAAGTCTTAAATATAATAAAAACAAAAAATGCACCTTGGTAATTATTGATTCAAACACTTTGAAATTTACAGGTCGAATAATTAAACTGACTCAGAATTTTTCTCCCTACATAAATAATCAATATTCGCAAAAGAGAAAAATTTAAAAAAAAGAAGAAGAAATTTCAAATTAGAAACTAAAAGTATACATTGAAGATTTTCGTTCAGGCTGGGACTCGAACCCAGGGCCACTCGCTTGGAAGCCTAACACTCTAGCCATTAGTCTATGGCAGCTCTGGCGGTGGGAGTTTTAAATATAATAAAAACAAAAAATGCACCTTGGTAATTGTTTATTTAAACACTTTGAAATCTTCGTGTCGAAAAATTAAACTGACTCAGAATTTTCTTCCCTACATAAATAATCAATAATTGCAAAGGAAAGAAATTGAAAAAAAAAGAATTTTCAAATTAGAAAAGAAATATATACATTGAAGATATTCGCTCCGGCTGGGACTCGAACCCAGGCCACTCGCTTGGAAGACCAGCGGTCTAGCCATTAGGCTATCGAAGTTCTGTCGAGCGGAGTCTTACTGCCTGACTGATACTGCCTGACTGACAGACTGACTCACTGACTGACTGATACTGACTGACTGACTCACTGACTGACCGAGACTGACTGACTAACTGCCTGACTGACTGAGACTGGACTGACTGACTGACTGACTGACTGACTGACTGACTAACTGACTGACTGAGACTGACTGACTGACTGCTTGACTCTCTGACTGGCTATTTCACTGACTGACTGAATGACTAAATGACTGACTGACACTGACTGACTGACTGCTTGACTACCTGACTGACTGCTTGACTGACAAACTGACTGGACAGGACTGACCGACTGACTGACTGACAGACTGACTGAATAAGGCTGACTGACTGACAGACTGACTGAATAAGGCTGACTGACTGACTGACTGACAGACTGACTGAATAAGGCTGACCGACTGACTGACTGCCTGACTGACTGACTGACTGAATGACTGACTGACTGACTGACCGAGACTGACTGACTGACTGAATGAGACTGGACTGGACTGACTGACTGACTGACTGACTGAGACTGACTGACTGCTTTAGTGACTAACTGACTGCACAGGACTGAACGACTGACTGACTGACTGACTGCCTGATTGACTGACTGACTGAATGACTGACTGACTGAGACTAAATGACTGACTGCTTGACTGACTGGCTGAAGGACTAACTGACTGACTGAGTGACTGACTGACTGGACTGACTGACTGAGACTGAATGACTGAGTGCTTGACTGATTGACTGTCAGACTGACTGACTGACTTCGCAAAAGGGAAAAATTAAAAAAAAAGAATTATAAAATTAGAAAAAAATATTTGCATTTAAGATTTCCTTTCCGGCTGGGATTTGAACCCAGGGCGACACTCATGGAAGCCCAACGCTCTCGCCAATATACTATCGGATCTCTGTTGATCGGTGTCTTAATTATAATAAAAACAAAAAATGCACCTTAGTAATTATTCATCTAAAATCTTTGAAATCTAAAGGTCGAATGATTAAACTGACTCAGAATTTTCTTCCGTACATAAATAATCCATATTTGCAAAAGAAAGAAATTGAAAAAAAAAAGAATCTTCAAATTAGAAGAGAAATATATACATGGAAGATTTTCGTTCCGGCCGGGACTCGAACCCAGTACCACGCGCTTGGAACCCAACGGTCTAGCCATTAGGCTATCGGAGCTCTGTCGATGGAAGTCTTAAATATAATAAAAACAAAAAATGCACCTTGGTAATTATTGATTCAAACACTTTGAAATTTACAGGTCGAATAATTAAACTGACTCAGAATTTTTCTCCCTACATAAATAATCAATATTCGCAAAAGAGAAAAATTAAAAAAAAAAGAAGAAGAAATTTCAAATTAGAAACTAAAAGTATACATTGAGGATTTTCGTTCAGGCTGGGACTCGAACCCAGGGCCACTCGCTTGGAAGCCTAACACTCTAGCCATTAGTCTATGGGAGCTCTGTCGGTGGGAGTTTTAAATATAATAAAAACAAAAAATGCACCTTGGTAATTGTTTATTTAAACACTTTGAAATCTTCGTGTCGAAAAATTAAACTGACTCAGAATTTTCTTCCCTACATAAATAATCAATAATTGCAAAGGAAAGAAATTGAAAAAAAAAAGAATTTTCAAATTAGAAAAGAAATATATACATTGAAGATATTCGCTCCGGCTGGGACTCGAACCCAGGCCACTCGCTTGGAAGACCAGCGGTCTAGCCATTAGGCTATCGGAGTTCTGTCGAGCGGAGTCTTACTGCCTGACTGATACTGCCTGACTGACAGACTGACTCACTGATACTGACTGACTGACTCACTGACTGACCGAGACTGACTGACTAACTGCCTGACTGACTGAGACTGGACTGACTGACTGACTGACTGACTGACTGACTAACTGACTGACTGAGACTGACTGACTGACTGCTTGACTCTCTGACTGGCTATTTCACTGACTGACTGAATGACTAAATGACTGACTGACACTGACTGACTGACTGCTTGACTACCTGACTGACTGCTTGACTGACTAACTGACTGGACAGGACTGACCGACTGACTGACTGACAGACTGACTGAATAAGGATGACTGACAGACTGACTGAATAAGGCTGACTGACTGACTGACTGACAGACTGACTGAATAAGGCTGACCGACTGACTGACTGCCTGACTGACTGACTGACTGAATGACTGACTGACTGACTGACCGAGACTGACTGACTGAGACTGGACTGGACTGACTGACTGACTGACTGACTGAGACTGACTGACTGCTTTAGTGACTAACTGACTGCACAGGACTGACCGACTGACTGACTGACTGACTGCCTGACTGACTGACTGACTGAATGACTGACTGACTGAGACTAAATGACTGACTGCTTGACTGACTGGCTGAAGGACTAACTGACTGACTGAGTGACTGACTGACTGGACTGACTGACTGAGACTGAATGACTGAGTGCTTGACTGATTGACTGTCAGACTGACTGACTGACTTCGCAAAAGGGAAAAATAAAAAAAAAAGAATTATAAAATTAGAAAAAAATATTTGCATTTAAGATTTCCTTTCCGGCTGGGATTTGAACCCAGGGCGACACTCATGGAAGCCCAACGCTCTCGCCAATATACTATCGGATCTCTGTTGATCGGTGTCTTAATTATAATAAAAACAAAAAATGCACCTTAGTAATTATTGATCTAAAATCTTTGAAATCTAAAGGTCGAATGATTAAACTGACTCAGAATTTTCTTCCGTACATAAATAATCCATATTTGCAAAAGAAAGAAATTGAAAAAAAAAAGAATCTTCAAATTAGAAGAGAAATATATACATGGAAGATTTTCGTTCCGGCCGGGACTCGAACCCAGTACCACGCGCTTGGAACCCAACGGTCTAGCCATTAGGCTATCGGAGCTCTGTCGATGGAAGTCTTAAATATAATAAAAACAAAAAATGCACCTTGGTAATTATTTATTCAAACACTTTGAAATTTACAGGTCGAATAATTAAACTGACTCAGAATTTTTCTCCCTACATAAATAATCAATATTCGCAAAAGAGAAAAATTAAAAAAAAAAGAAGAAGAAATTTCAAATTAGAAACTAAAAGTATACATTGAAGATTTTCGTTCAGGCTGGGACTCGAACCCAGGGCCACTCGCTTGGAAGCCTAACACTCTAGCCATTAGTCTATGGGAGCTCTGTCGGTGGGAGTTTTAAATATAATAAAAACAAAAAATGCACCTTGGTAATTGTTTATTTAAACACTTTGAAATCTTCGTGTCGAAAAATTAAACTGACTCAGAATTTTCTTCCCTACATAAATAATCAATAATTGCAAAGGAAAGAAATTGAAAAAAAAAAGAATTTTCAAATTAGAAAAGAAATATATACATTGAAGATATTCGCTCCGGCTGGGACTCGAACCCAGGCCACTCGCTTGGAAGACCAGCGGTCTAGCCATTAGGCTATCGGAGTTCTGTCGAGCGGAGTCTTACTGCCTGACTGATACTGCCTGACTGACAGACTGACTCACTGACTGACTGATACTGACTGACTGACTCACTGACTGACCGAGACTGACTGACTAACTGCCTGACTGACTGAGACTGGACTGACTGACTGACTGACTGACTGACTGACTGACTAACTGACTGACTGAGACTGACTGACTGACTGCTTGACTCTCTGACTGGCTATTTCACTGACTGACTGAATGACTAAATGACTGACTGACACTGACTGACTGACTGCTTGATTACCTGACTGACTGCTTGACTGACTAACTGACTGGACAGGACTGACCGACTGACTGACTGACAGACTGACTGAATAAGGCTGACTGACTGACTGACTGGACTGACTGACTGACTGACAGACTGACTGAATAAGGCTGACCGACTGACTGACTGCCTGACTGACTGACTGACTGAATGACTGACTGACTGACTGACCGAGACTGACTGACTGACTGACTGAGACTGGACTGGACTGACTGACTGACTGACTGACTGAGACTGACTGACTGCTTTAGTGACTAACTGACTGCACAGGACTGAACGACTGACTGACTGACTGACTGCCTGATTGACTGACTGACTGAATGACTGACTGACTGAGACTAAATGACTGACTGCTTGACTGACTGGCTGAAGGACTAACTGACTGACTGAGTGACTGACTGACTGGACTGACTGACTGAGACTGAATGACTGAGTGCTTGACTGATTGACTGTCAGACTGACTGACTGACTTCGCAAAAGGGAAAAATAAAAAAAAAAGAATTATAAAATTAGAAAAAAATATTTGCATTTAAGATTTCCTTTCCGGCTGGGATTTGAACCCAGGGCGACACTCATGGAAGCCCAACGCTCTCGCCAATATACTATCGGATCTCTGTTGATCGGTGTCTTAATTATAATAAAAACAAAAAATGCACCTTAGTAATTATTCATCTAAAATCTTTGAAATCTAAAGGTCGAATGATTAAACTGACTCAGAATTTTCTTCCGTACATAAATAATCCATATTTGCAAAAGAAAGAAATTGAAAAAAAAAAGAATCTTCAAATTAGAAGAGAAATATATACATGGAAGATTTTCGTTCCGGCCGGGACTCGAACCCAGTACCACGCGCTTGGAACCCAACGGTCTAGCCATTAGGCTATCGGAGCTCTGTCGATGGAAGTCTTAAATATAATAAAAACAAAAAATGCACCTTGGTAATTATTGATTCAAACACTTTGAAATTTACAGGTCGAATAATTAAACTGACTCAGAATTTTTCTCCCTACATAAATAATCAATATTCGCAAAAGAGAAAAATTAAAAAAAAAAGAAGAAGAAATTTCAAATTAGAAACTAAAAGTATACATTGAGGATTTTCGTTCAGGCTGGGACTCGAACCCAGGGCCACTCGCTTGGAAGCCTAACACTCTAGCCATTAGTCTATGGGAGCTCTGTCGGTGGGAGTTTTAAATATAATAAAAACAAAAAATGCACCTTGGTAATTGTTTATTTAAACACTTTGAAATCTTCGTGTCGAAAAATTAAACTGACTCAGAATTTTCTTCCCTACATAAATAATCAATAATTGCAAAGGAAAGAAATTGAAAAAAAAAAGAATTTTCAAATTAGAAAAGAAATATATACATTGAAGATATTCGCTCCGGCTGGGACTCGAACCCAGGCCACTCGCTTGGAAGACCAGCGGTCTAGCCATTAGGCTATCGGAGTTCTGTCGAGCGGAGTCTTACTGCCTGACTGATACTGCCTGACTGACAGACTGACTCACTGATACTGACTGACTGACTCACTGACTGACCGAGACTGACTGACTAACTGCCTGACTGACTGAGACTGGACTGACTGACTGACTGACTGACTGACTGACTAACTGACTGACTGAGACTGACTGACTGACTGCTTGACTCTCTGACTGGCTATTTCACTGACTGACTGAATGACTAAATGACTGACTGACACTGACTGACTGACTGCTTGACTACCTGACTGACTGCTTGACTGACTAACTGACTGGGCAGGACTGACCGACTGACTGACTGACAGACTGACTGAATAAGGATGACTGACAGACTGACTGAATAAGGCTGACTGACTGACTGACTGACAGACTGACTGAATAAGGCTGACCGACTGACTGACTGCCTGACTGACTGACTGACTGAATGACTGACTGACTGACTGACCGAGACTGGACTGGACTGACTGACTGACTGACTGACTGAGACTGACTGACTGCTTTAGTGACTAACTGACTGCACAGGACTGACCGACTGACTGACTGACTGACTGCCTGACTGACTGACTGACTGAATGACTGACTGACTGAGACTAAATGACTGACTGCTTGACTGACTGGCTGAAGGACTAACTGACTGACTGAGTGACTGACTGACTGGACTGACTGACTGAGACTGAATGACTGAGTGCTTGACTGATTGACTGTCAGACTGACTGACTGACTTCGCAAAAGGGAAAAATAAAAAAAAAAGAATTATAAAATTAGAAAAAAATATTTGCATTTAAGATTTCCTTTCCGGCTGGGATTTGAACCCAGGGCGACACTCATGGAAGCCCAACGCTCTCGCCAATATACTATCGGATCTCTGTTGATCGGTGTCTTAATTATAATAAAAACAAAAAATGCACCTTAGTAATTATTGATCTAAAATCTTTGAAATCTAAAGGTCGAATGATTAAACTGACTCAGAATTTTCTTCCGTACAAAAATAATCCATATTTGCAAAAGAAAGAAATTGAAAAAAAAAAGAATCTTCAAATTAGAAGAGAAATATATACATGGAAGCTTTTCGTTCCGGCTGGGACTCGAACCCAGTACCACGCGCTTGGAACCCAACGGTCTAGCCATTAGGCTATCGGAGCTCTGTCGATGGAAGTCTTAAATATAATAAAAACAAAAAATGCACCTTGGTAATTATTGATTCAAACACTTTGAAATTTACAGGTCGAATAATTAAACTGACTCAGAATTTTTCTCCCTACATAAATAATCAATATTCGCAAAAGAGAAAAATTAAAAAAAAAGAAGAAGAAATTTCAAATTAGAAACTAAAAGTATACATTGAAGATTTTCGTTCAGGCTGGGACTCGAACCCAGGGCCACTCGCTTGGAAGCCTAACACTCTAGCCATTAGTCTATGGGAGCTCTGTCGGTGGGAGTTTTAAATATAATAAAAACAAAAAATGCACCTTGGTAATTGTTTATTTAAACACTTTGAAATCTTCGTGTCGAAAAATTAAACTGACTCAGAATTTTCTTCCCTACATAAATGATCAATAATTGCAAAGGAAAGAAATTGAAAAAAAAAGAATTTTCAAATTAGAAAAGAAATATATACATTGAAGATATTCGCTCCGGCTGGGACTCGAACCCAGGCCACTCGCTTGGAAGACCAGCGGTCTAGCCATTAGGCTATCGGAGTTCTGTCGAGCGGAGTCTTACTGCCTGACTGATACTGCCTGAATGACAGACTGACTCACTGACTGACTGATACTGACTGACTGACTCACTGACTGACCGAGACTGACTGACTAACTGCCTGACTGACTGAGACTGGACTGACTGACTGACTGACTGACTGATTGACTAACTGACTGACTGAGACTGACTGACTGACTGCTTGACTCTCTGACTGGCTATTTCACTGACTGACTGAATGACTAAATGACTGACTGACACTGACTGACTAACTGACTGGACAGGACTGACCGACTGACTGACTGACAGACTGACTGAATAAGGATGACTGACAGACTGACTGAATAAGGCTGACTGACTGACTGACTGACAGACTGACTGAATAAGGCTGACCGACTGACTGACTGCCTGACTGACTGACTGACTGAATGACTGACTGACTGACTGACCGAGACTGACTGACTGACTGACTGAGACTGGACTGGACTGACTGAATGACTGACTGACTGAGACTGACTGACTGCTTTAGTGACTAACTGACTGCACAGGACTGACCGACTGACTGACTGACTGACTGCCTGACTGACTGACTGACTGAATGACTGACTGACTGAGACTAAATGACTGACTGCTTGACTGACTGGCTGAAGGACTAACTGACTGACTGAGTGACTGACTGACTGGACTGACTGACTGAGACTGAATGACTGAGTGCTTGACTGATTGACTGTCAGACTGACTGACTGACTTCGCAAAAGGGAAAAATAAAAAAAAAAGAATTATAAAATTAGAAAAAAATATTTGTATTTAAGATTTCCTTTCCGACTGGGATTTGAACCCAGGGCGACACTCATTTAAGCCCAACGCTCTCGCCAATATACTATCGGATCTCTGGTGATCGGTGTCTTAATTATAATAAAAACAAAAAATGCACCTTAGTAATTATTGATCTAAAATCTTTGAAATCTAAAGGTCGAATGATTAAACTGACTCAGAATTTTCTTCCGTACATAAATAATCCATATTTGCAAAAGAAAGAAATTGAAAAAAAAAAATCTTCAAATTAGAAGAGAAATATATACATGGAAGATTTTCGTTCCGGCCGGGACTCGAACCCAGTACCACGCGCTTGGAACCCAACGGTCTAGCCATTAGGCTATCGGAGCTCTGTCGATGGAGGTCTTAAATATAATAAAAACAAAAAATGCACCTTGGTAATTATTTATTCAAACACTTTGAAATTTACAGGTCGAATAATTAAACTGACTCAGAATTTTTCTCCCTACATAAATAATCAATATTCGCAAAAGAGAAAAATTAAAAAAAAAAGAAGAAGAAATTTCAAATTAGAAACTAAAAGTATACATTGAAGATTTTCGTTCAGGCTGGGACTCGAACCCAGGGCCACTCGCTTGGAAGCCTAACACTCTAGCCATTAGTCTATGGGAGCTCTGTCGGTGGGAGTTTTAAATATAATAAAAACAAAAAATGCACCTTGGTAATTGTTTATTTAAACACTTTGAAATCTTCGTGTCGAAAAATTAAACTGACTCAGAATTTTCTTCCCTACATAAATAATCAATAATTGCAAAGGAAAGAAATTGAAAAAAAAAAAGAATTTTCAAATTAGAAAAGAAATATATACATTGAAGATATTCGCTCCGGCTGGGACTCGAACCCAGGCCACTCGCTTGGAAGACCAGCGGTCTAGCCATTAGGCTATCGGAGTTCTGTCGAGCGGAGTCTTACTGCCTGACTGATACTGCCTGACTGACAGACTTACTCACTGACTGACTGATACTGACTGACTGACTCACTGACTGACCGAGACTGACTGACTAACTGCCTGACTGACTGAGACTGGACTGACTGACTGACTGACTGACTAACTGACTGACTGAGACTGACTGACTGACTGCTTGACTCTCTGACTGGCTATTTCACTGACTGACTGAATGACTAAATGACTGACTGACACTGACTGACTGACTGCTTGACTACCTGACTGACTGCTTGACTGACTAACTGACTGGACAGGACTGACCGACTGACTGACTGACAGACTGACTGAATAAGGATGACTGACAGACTGACTGAATAAGGCTGACTGACTGACTGACTGACAGACTGACTGAATAAGGCTGACCGACTGACTGACTGCCTGACTGACTGACTGACTGAATGACTGACTGACTGACTGACCGAGACTGACTGACTGAGACTGGACTGGACTGACTGACTGACTGACTGAGACTGACTGACTGCTTTAGTGAATAACTGACTGCACAGGACTGACCGACTGACTGACTGACTGACTGCCTGACTGACTGACTGACTGAATGACTGACTGACTGAGACTAAATGACTGACTGCTTGACTGAATGGCTGAAGGACTAACTGACTGACTGAGTGACTGACTGACTGGACTGACTGACTGAGACTGAATGACTGAGTGCTTGACTGATTGACTGTCAGACTGACTGACTGACTTCGCGAAAGGGAAAAATAAAAAAAAAAGAATTATAAAATTAAAAAACATATTTGCATTTAAGATTTCCTTTCCGGCTGGGATTTGAACCCAGGGCGACACTCATGGAAGCCCAACGCTCTCGCCAATATACTATCGGATCTCTGTTGATCGGTGTCTTAATTATAATAAAAACAAAAAATGCACCTTAGTAATTATTGATCTAAAATCTTTGAAATCTAAAGGTCGAATGATTAAACTGACTCAGAATTTTCTTCCGTACATAAATAATCCATATTTGCAAAATAAAGAAATTGAAAAAAAAAAGAATCTTCAAATTAGAAGAGAAATATATACATGGAAGATTTTCGTTCCGCCCGGGACTCGAACCCAGTACCACGCGCTTGGAACCCAACGGTCTAGCCATTAGGCTATCGGAGCTCTGTCGATGGAAGTCTTAAATATAATAAAAACAAAAAATGCACCTTGGTAATTATTGATTCAAACACTTTGAAATTTACAGGTCGAATAATTAAACTGACTCAGAATTTTTCTCCCTACATAAATAATCAATATTCGCAAAAGAGAAAAATTAAAAAAAAAGAAGAAGAAATTTCAAATTAGAAACTAAAAGTATACATTGACGATTTTCGTTCAGGCTGGGACTCGAACCCAGGGCCACTCGCTTGGAAGCCTAACACTCTAGCCATTAGTCTATGGGAGCTCTGTCGGTGGGAGTTTTAAATATAATAAAAACAAAAAATGCACCTTGGTAATTGTTTATTTAAACACTTTGAAATCTTTGTGTCGAAAAATTAAACTGACTCAGAATTTTCTTCTCTACATAAATAATCAATAATTGCAAAGGAAAGAAATTGAAAAAAAAAAGAATTTTCAAATTAGAAAAGAAATATATACATTGAAGATATTCGCTCCGGCTGGGACTCGAACCCAGGCCACTCGCTTGGAAGACCAGCGGTCTAGCCATTAGGCTATCGGAGTTCTGTCGAGCGGAGTCTTACTGCCTGACTGATACTGCCTGACTGACTCACTGACTGACTGATACTGACTGACTGACTCACTGACTGACCGAGACTGACTGACTAACTGCCTGACTGACTGAGACTGGACTGACTGACTGACTGACTAACTGACTGACTGACTGACTGACTAACTGACTGACTGAGACTGACTGACTGACTGCTTGACTCTCTGACTGGCTATTTCACTGACTGACGGAATGACTAAATGACTGACTGACACTGACTGACTGACTGACACTGACTGACTGACTGCTTGACTACCTGACTGACTGCTTGACTGACTAACTGACTGGACAGGACTGACCGACTGACTGACTGACAGACTGACTGAATAAGGATGACTGACAGACTGACTGAATAAGGCTGACTGACTGACTGACTGACAGACTGACTGAATAAGGCTGACCGACTGACTGACTGCCTGACTGACTGACTGACTGAATGACTGACTGACTGACTGACCGAGACTGACTGACTGAGACTGGACTGGACTGACTGACTGACTGACTGACTGAGACTGACTGACTGCTTTAGTGACTAACTGACTGCACAGGACTGACCGACTGACTGACTGACTGACTGCCTGACCGACTGACTGACTGACTGACTGCCTGACTGACTGACTGACTGAATGACTGACTGACTGAGACTAAATGACTGACTGCTTGACTGACTGGCTGAAGGACTAACTGACTGACTGAGTGACTGACTGACTGGACTGACTGACTGAGACTGAATGACTGAGTGCTTGACTGATTGACTGTCAGACTGACTGACTGACTTCGCAAATGGGAAAAATAAAAAAAAAAGAATTATAAAATTAGAAAAAAATATTTGCATTTAAGATTTTCTTTCCGGCTGGGATTTGAACCCAGGGCGACACTCATGGAAGCCCAACGCTCTCGCCAATATACTATCGGATCTCTGTTGATCGGTGTCTTAATTATAATAAAAACAAAAAATGCACCTTAGTAATTATTGATCTAAAATCTTTGAAATCTAAAGGTCGAATGATTAAACTGACTCAGAATTTTCTTCCGTACATAAATAATCCATATTTGCAAAAGAAAGAAATTGAAAAAAAAAGAATCTTCAAATTAGAAGAGAAATATATACATGGAAGATTTTCGTTCCGGCCGGGACTCGAACCCAGTACCACGCGCTTGGAACCCAACGGTCTAGCCATTAGGCTATCGGAGCTCTGTCGATGAAAGTCTTAAATATAATAAAAACAAAAATTGCACCTTGGTAATTATTGATTCAAACACTTTGAAATTTACAGGTCGAATAATTAAACTGACTCAGAATTTTTCTCCCTACATAAATAATCAATATTCGCAAAAGAGAAAAATTAAAAAAAAAAGAAGAAGAAATTTCAAATTAGAAACTAAAAGTATACATTGAAGATTTTCGTTCAGGCTGGGACTCGAACCCAGGGCCACTCGCTTGGAAGCCTAACACTCTAGCCATTAGTCTATGGGAGCTCTGTCGGTGGGAGTTTTAAATATAATAAAAACAAAAAATGCACCTTGGTAATTGTTTATTTAAACACTTTGAAATCTTAGTGTCGAAAAATTAAACTGACTCAGAATTTTCTTCCCTACATAAATAATCAATAATTGCAAAGGAAAGAAATTGAAAAAAAAAAGAATTTTCAAATTAGAAAAGAAATATATACATTGAAGATATTCGCTCCGGCTGGGACTCGAACCCAGGCCACTCGCTTGGAAGACCAACGGTCTAGCCATTAGGCTATCGGAGTTCTGTCGAGCGGAGTCTTACTGCCTGACTGATACTGCCTGACTGACAGACTGACTCACTGACTGACTGATACTGACTGACTGACTCACTGACTGACCGAGACTGACTGACTAACTGCCTGACTGACTGAGACTGGACTGACTGACTGACTGACTAACTGACTGACTGACTGACTGACTAACTGACTGACTGAGACTGACTGACTGACTGCTTGACTCTCTGACTGGCTATTTCACTGACTGACGGAATGACTAAATGACTGACTGACACTGACTGACTGACTGACACTGACTGACTGACTGCTTGACTACCTGACTGACTGCTTGACTGACTAACTGACTGGACAGGACTGACCGACTGACTGACTGACAGACTGACTGAATAAGGATGACTGACAGACTGACTGAATAAGGCTGACTGACTGACTGACTGACAGACTGACTGAATAAGGCTGACCGACTGACTGACTGCCTGACTGACTGACTGACTGAATGACTGACTGACTGACTGACCGAGACTGACTGACTGAGACTGGACTGGACTGACTGACTGACTGACTGACTGAGACTGACTGACTGCTTTAGTGACTAACTGACTGCACAGGACTGACCGACTGACTGACTGACTGACTGCCTGACCGACTGACTGACTGACTGACTGACTGCCTGACTGACTGACTGACTGAATGACTGACTGACTGAGACTAAATGACTGACTGCTTGACTGACTGGCTGAAGGACTAACTGACTGACTGAGTGACTGACTGACTGGACTGACTGACTGAGACTGAATGACTGAGTGCTTGACTGATTGACTGTCAGACTGACTGACTGACTTCGCAAATGGGAAAAATAAAAAAAAAAGAATTATAAAATTAGAAAAAAATATTTGCATTTAAGATTTTCTTTCCGGCTGGGATTTGAACCCAGGGCGACACTCATGGAAGCCCAACGCTCTCGCCAATATACTATCGGATCTCTGTTGATCGGTGTCTTAATTATAATAAAAACAAAAAATGCACCTTAGTAATTATTGATCTAAAATCTTTGAAATCTAAAGGTCGAATGATTAAACTGACTCAGAATTTTCTTCCGTACATAAATAATCCATATTTGCAAAAGAAAGAAATTGAAAAAAAAAGAATCTTCAAATTAGAAGAGAAATATATACATGGAAGATTTTCGTTCCGGCCGGGACTCGAACCCAGTACCACGCGCTTGGAACCCAACGGTCTAGCCATTAGGCTATCGGAGCTCTGTCGATGGAAGTCTTAAATATAATAAAAACAAAAATTGCACCTTGGTAATTATTGATTCAAACACTTTGAAATTTACAGGTCGAATAATTAAACTGACTCAGAATTTTTCTCCCTACATAAATAATCAATATTCGCAAAAGAGAAAAATTAAAAAAAAAAGAAGAAGAAATTTCAAATTAGAAACTAAAAGTATACATTGAAGATTTTCGTTCAGGCTGGGACTCGAACCCAGGGCCACTCGCTTGGAAGCCTAACACTCTAGCCATTAGTCTATGGGAGCTCTGTCGGTGGGAGTTTTAAATATAATAAAAACAAAAAATGCACCTTGGTAATTGTTTATTTAAACACTTTGAAATCTTCGTGTCGAAAAATTAAACTGACTCAGAATTTTCTTCCCTACATAAATAATCAATAATTGCAAAGGAAAGAAATTGAAAAAAAAAAAGAATTTTCAAATTAGAAAAGAAATATATACATTGAAGATATTCGCTCCGGCTGGGACTCGAACCCAGGCCACTCGCTTGGAAGACCAGCGGTCTAGCCATTAGGCTATCGGAGTTCTGTCGAGCGGAGTCTTACTGCCTGACTGATACTGCCTGACTGACAGACTGACTCACTGACTGACTGATACTGACTGACTGACTCACTGACTGACCGAGACTGACTGACTAACTGCCTGACTGACTGAGACTGGACTGACTGACTGACTGACTGACTGACTGACTAACTGACTGACTGAGACTGACTGACTGACTGCTTGACTCTCTTACTGGCTATTTCACTGACTGACTGAATGACTAAATGACTGACTGACACTGACTGACTGACTGCTTGACTACCTGACTGACTGCTTGACTGACTAACTGACTGGACAGGACTGACCGACTGACTGACTGACAGACTGACTGAATAAGGATGACTGACAGACTGACTGAATAAGGCTGACTGACTGACAGACTGACTGAATAAGGCTGACCGACTGACTGACTGCCTGACTGACTGACTGACTGACTGACTGACTGACTGACTGACCGAGACTGACTGACTGACTGACTGAGACTGCACTGGACTGACTGACTGACTGACTGACTGAGACTGACTGACTGCTTTAGTGACTAACTGACTGCACAGGACTGACCGACTGACTGACTGACTGACTGCCTGACTGACTGACTGAATGACTGACTGACTGAGACTAAATGACTGACTGCTTGACTGACTGGCTGAAGGACTAACTGACTGACTGAGTGACTGACTGACTGGACTGACTGACTGAGACTGAATGACTGAGTGCTTGACTGATTGACTGTCAGACTGACTGACTGACTTCGCAAAAGGGAAAAATAAAAAAAAAAGAATTATAAAATTAGAAAAAAATATTTGCATTTAAGATTTCCTTTCCGGCTATGATTTGAACCCAGGGCGACACTCATGGAAGCCCAACGCTCTCGCCAATATACTATCGGATCTCTGTTGATCGGTGTCTTAATTATAATAAAAACAAAAAATGCACCTTAGTAATTATTGATCTAAAATCTTTGAAATCTAAAGGTCGAATGATTAAACTGACTCAGAATTTTCTTCCGTACATAAATAATTCATATTTGCAAAAGAAAGAAATTGAAAAAAAAAAGAATCTTCAAATTAGAAGAGAAATATATACATGGAAGATTTTCGTTCCGGCCGGGACTCGAACCCAGTACCACGCGCTTGGAACCCAACGGTCTAGCCATTAGGCTATCGGAGCTCTGTCGATGGAAGTCTTAAATATAATAAAAACAAAAAATGCACCTTGGTAATTATTGATTCAAACACTTTGAAATTTACAGGTCGAATAATTAAACTGACTCAGAATTTTTCTCCCTACATAAATAATCAATATTCGCAAAAGAGAAAAATTTAAAAAAAAAAGAAGAAGAAATTTCAAATTAGAAACTAAAAGTATACATGGAAGATTTTCGTTCAGGCTGGGACTCGAACCCAGGGCCACTCGCTTGGAAGCCTAACACTCTAGCCATTAGTCTATGGGAGCTCTGTCGGTGGGAGTTTCAAATATAATAAAAACAAAAAATGCACCTTGGTAATTGTTTATTTAAACACTTTGAAATCTTCGTGTCGAAAAATTAAACTGACTCAGAATTTTCTTCCATACATAAATAATCAATAATTGCAAAGGAAAGAAATTGAAAAAAAAAAAGAATTTTCAAATTAGAAAAGAAATATATACATTGAAGATATTCGCTCCGGCTGGGACTCGAACCCAGACCACTCGCTTGGAAGACCAGCGGTCTAGCCATTAGGCTATCGGAGTTCTGTCGAGCGGAGTCTTACTGCCTGACTGACAGACTGACTCACTGACTGACTGATACTGACTGACTGACTCACTGACTGACCGAGACTGACTGACTAACTGCCTGACTGACTGAGACTGGACTGACTGACTGACTGACTGACTAACTGACTGACTGAGACTGACTGACTGACTGCTTGACTCTCTGACTGACTATTTCACTGACTGACTGAATGACTAAATGACTGACTGACACTGACTGACTGACTGCTTGACTACCTGACTGACTGCTTGACTGACTAACTGACTGGACAGGACTGACCGACTGACTGACTGACAGACGGACTGAATAAGGCTGACTGACTGACTGACTGACAGACTGACTGAATAAGGCTGACCGACTGACTGACTGCCTGACTGACTGACTGACTGAATGACTGACTGACTGACTGACCGAGACTGACTGACTGACTGACTGAGACTGGACTGGACTGACTGACTGACTGAGACTGACTGACTGCTTTAGTGACTAACTGACTGCACAGGACTGACCGACTGACTGACTGACTGACTGCCTGACTGACTGACTGACTGAATGACTGACTGACTGAGACTAAATGACTGACTGCTTGACTGACTGGCTGAAGGACTAACTGACTGACTGAGTGACTGACGGACTGGACTGACTGACTGAGACTGAATGACTGAGTGCTTGACTGATTGACTGTCAGACTGACTGACTGACTTCGCAAAAGGGAAAAATAAAAAAAAAAGAATTATAAAATTAGAAAAAAATATTTGCATTTAAGATTTCCTTTCCGGCTGGGATTTGAACCCAGGGCGACACTCATGGAAGCCCAACGCTCTCGCCAATATACTATCGGATCTCTGTTGATCGGTGTCTTAATTATAATAAAAACAAAAAATGCACCTTAGTAATTATTGATCTAAAATCTTTGAAATCTAAAGGTCGAATGATTAAACTGACTCAGAATTTTCTTCCGTACATAAATAATCCATATTTGCAAAAGAAAGAAATTGAAAAAAAAAAAAGAATCTTCAAATTAGAAGAGAAATATATACATGGAAGATTTTCGTTCCGGCCGGGACTCGAACCCAGTACCACGCGCTTGGAACCCAACGGTCTAGCCATTAGGCTATCGGAGCTCTGTCGATGGAAGTCTTAAATATAATAAAAACAAAAAATGCACCTTGGTAATTATTGATTCAAACACTTTGAAATTTACAGGTCGAATAATTAAACTGACTCAGAATTTTTCTCCCTACATAAATAATCAATATTCGCAAAAGAGAAAAATTTAAAAAAAAAGAAGAAGAAATTTCAAATTAGAAACTAAAAGTATACATTGAAGATTTTCGTTCAGGCTGGGACTCGAACCCAGGGCCACTCGCTTGGAAGCCTAACACTCTAGCCATTAGTCTATGGGAGCTCTGTCGGTGGGAGTTTTAAATATAATAAAAACAAAAAATGCACCTTGGTAATTGTTTATTTAAACACTTTGAAATCTTCGTGTCGAAAAATTAAACTGACTCAGAATTTTCTTCCCTACATAAATAATCAATATAATTGCAAAGGAAAGAAATTGAAAAAAAAAAGAATTTTCAAATTAGAAAAGAAATATATACATTGAAGATATTCGCTCCGGCTGGGACTCGAACCCAGGCCACTCGCTTGGAAGACCAGCGGTCTAGCCATTAGGCTATCGGAGTTCTGTCGAGCGGAGTCTTACTGCCTGACTGATACTGCCTGACTGACAGACTGACTCACTGACTGACTGATACTGACTGACTGACTCACTGACTGACCGAGACTGACTGACTAACTGCCTGACTGACTGAGACTGGACTGACTGACTGACTGACTGACTAACTGACTGACTGAGACTGACTGACTGACTGCTTGACTCTCTGACTGGCTATTTCACTGACTGACTGAATGACTAAATGACTGACTGACACTGACTGACTGACTGACTGACACTGACTGACTGACTGCTTGACTACCTGACTGACTGCTTGACTGACTAACTGACTGGACAGGACTGACCGACTGACTGACTGACAGACTGACTGAATAAGGATGACTGACAGACTGACTGAATAAGGCTGACTGACTGACTGACTGACAGACTGACTGAATAAGGCTGACCGACTGACTGACTGCCTGACTGACTGACTGACTGAATGACTGACTGACTGACTGACCGAGACTGACTGACTGACTGACTGAGACTGGACTGGACTGACTGACTGACTGACTGACTGAGACTGACTGACTGCTTTAGTGACTAACTGACTGCACAGGACTGACCGACTGACTGACTGACTGACTGCCTGACTGACTGACTGACTGAATGACTGACTGACTGAGACTAAATGACTGACTGCTTGACTGACTGGCTGAAGGACTAACTGACTGACTGAGTGACTGACTGACTGGACTGACTGACTGAGACTGAATGACTGAGTGCTTGACTGATTGACTGTCAGACAGACTGACTGACTTCGCAAAAGGGAAAAATAAAAAAAAAATTATTATAAATTTAGAAAAAAATATTTGCATTTAAGATTTCCTTTCCGGCCGGGACTCGAACCCAGTACCACGGGCTAGGAACCCAACGGTCTAGCCATTAGGCTATCGGAGCTCTGTCGATGGAAGTCTTATATATAATAAAAACAAAAAATGCACCTTGGTAATTATTGATTCAAACACTTTGAAATTTACAGGTCGAATAATTAAACTGACTCAGAATTTTTCTCCCTACATAAATAATCAATATTCGCAAAAGAGAAAAATTAAAAAAAAAGAAGAAGAAATTTCAAATTAGAAACTAAAAGTATACATTGAAGATTTTCGTTCAGGCTGGGACTCGAACCCAGGGCCACTCGCTTGGAAGCCTAACACTCTAGCCATTAGTTTATGGGAGCTCTGTCGGTGGGAGTTTTAAATATAATAAAAACAAAAAATGCACCTTGGTAATTGTTTATTTAAACACTTTGAAATCTTTGTGTCGAAAAATTAAACTGACTCAGAATTTTCTTCCCTACATAAATAATCAATAATTGCAAAGGAAAGAAATTGAAAAAAAAAAGAATTTTCAAATTAGAAAAGAAATATATACATTGAAGATATTCGTTCCGGCTGGGACTCGAATCCAGGCCACTCGCTTGGAAGACCAGCGGTCTAGCCATTAGGCTATCGGAGTTCTGTCGAGCGGAGTCTTACTGCCTGACTGATACTGCCTGACTGACAGACTGACTCACTGACTGACCGAGACTGACTGACTAACTGCCTGACTGACTGAGACTGGACTGACTGACTGACTGACTGACTAACTGACTGACTGAGACTGACTGACTGACTGCTTGACTCTCTGACTGGCTATTTCACTGACTGACTGAATGACTAAATGACTGACTGACACTGACTGACTGACTGCTTGACTACCTGACTGACTGCTTGACTGACTAACTGACTGGACAGGACTGACCGACTGACTGACTGACAGACTGACTGAATAAGGATGACTGACAGACTGACTGAATAAGGCTGACTGACTGACTGACTGCCTGACTGACTGACTGACTGAATGACTGACTGACTGACTGACTGACTGAGACTGGACTGGACTGACTGACTGACTGACTGACTGAGACTGACTGCTTTAGTGACTAACTGACTGCACAGGACTGACCGACTGACTGACTGACTGACTGCCTGACTGACTGACTGACTGAGACTAAATGACTGACTGCTTGACTGACTGGCTGAAGGACTAACTGACTGACTGAGTGACTGACTGACTGGACTGACTGACTGAGACTGAATGACTGAGTGCTTGACTGATTGACTGTCAGACTGACTGACTGACTTCGCAAAAGGGAAAAATAAAAAAAAAAGAATTATAAAATTAGAAAAAAATATTTGCATTTAAGATTTCCTTTCCGGCTGGGATTTGAACACAGGGCGACACTCATGGAAGCCCAACGCTCTCGCCAATATACTATCGGATCTCTGTTGATCGGTGTCTTAATTATACTAAAAACAAAAAATGCACCTTAGTAATTATTGATCTAAAATCTTTGAAATCTAAAGGTCGAATGATTAAACTGACTCAGAATTTTCTTCCGTACATAAATAATCCATATTTGCAAAAGAAAGAAATTGAAAAGAAAAAGAATCTTCAAATTAGAAGAGAAATATATACATGGAAGATTTTCGTTCCGGCCGGGACTCGAACCCCAGTACCACGCGCTTGGAACCCAACGGTCTAGCCATTAGGCTATCGGAGCTCTGTCCATGGAAGTCTTAAATATAATAAAAACAAAAAATACACCTTGGTAATTATTGATTCAAACACTTTGAAATTTACAGGTCGAATAATTAAACTGACTCAGAATTTTTCTCCCTACATAAATAATCAATATTCGCAAAAGAGAAAAATTAAAAAAAAAGAAGAAGAAATTTCAAATTAGAAACTAAAAGTATACATTGAAGATTTTCGTTCAGGCTGGGACTCGAACCCAGGGCCACTCGCTTGGAAGCCTAACACTCTAGCCATTAGTCTATGGGAGCTCTGTCGGTGGGAGTTTTAAATATAATAAAAACAAAAAATGCACCTTGGTAATTGTTTATTTAAACACTTTGAAATCTTCGTGTCGAAAAATTAAACTGACTCAGAATTTTCTTCCCTACATAAATAATCAATAATTGCAAAGGAAAGAAATTGAAAAAAAAAAGAATTTTCAAATTAGAAAAGAAATATATACATTGAAGATATTCGCTCCGGCTGGGACTCGAACCCAGGCCACTCGCTTGGAAGACCAGCGGTCTAGCCATTAGGCTATCGGAGTTCTGTCGAGCGGAGTCTTACTGCCTGAATGATACTGCCTGACTGACAGACTGACTCACTGACTGACTGATACTGACTGACTGACTCACTGACTGACCGAGACTGACTGACTAACTGCCTGACTGACTGAGACTGGACTGACTGACTGACTGACTGACTGACTGACTAACTGACTGACTGAGACTGACTGCTTGACTCTCTGACTGGCTATTTCACTGACTGACTGAATGACTGACTGACACTGACTGACTGACTGCTTGACTACCTGACTGACTGCTTGACTGACTAACTGACTGGACAGGACTGACCGACTGACTGACTGACAGACTGACTGAATAAGGCTGACTGACTGACTGACTGACAGACTGACTGAATAAGGCTGACAGACTGACTGAATAAGGCTGACTGACTGACTGACTGAATGACTGACTGACTGACTGACCGAGACTGACTGACTGACTGACTGAGACTGGACTGGACTGACTGACTGACTGACTGACTGAGACTGACTGACTGCTTTAGTGACTAACTGACTGCACAGGACTGACCGACTGACTGACTGACTGACTGCCTGACTGACTGACTGACTGAATGACTGACTGACTGAGACTAAATGACTGACTGCTTGACTGACTGGCTGAAGGACTAACTGACTGACTGAGTGACTAACTGACTGGACTGACTGACTGAGACTGAATGACTGAGTGCTTGACTGATTGACTGTCAGACTGACTGACTGACTTCGCAAAAGGGAAAAATAAAAAAAAAAAAATTATAAAATTAGAAAAAAATATTTGCATTTAAGATTTACTTTCCGGCTGGGATTTGAACCCAGGGCGACACTCATGGAAGCCCAACGCTCTCGCCAATATACTATCGGATCTCTGTTGATCGGTGTCTTAATTATAATAAAAACAAAAAATGCACCTTAGTAATTATTGATCTAAAATCTTTGAAATCTAAAGGTCGAATGATTAAACTGACTCAGAATTTTCTTCCGTACATAAATAATCCATATTTGCAAAAGAAAGAAATTGAAAAAAAAAGAATCTTCAAATTAGAAGAGAAATATATACATGGAAGATTTTCGTTCCGGCCGGGACTCGAACCCAGTACCACGCGCTTGGAACCCAACGGTCTAGCCATTAGGCTATCGGAGCTCTGTCGATGGAAGTCTTAAATATAATAAAAACAAAAAATGCACCTTGGTAATTATTGATTCAAACACTTTGAAATTTACAGGTCGAATAATTAAACTGACTCAGAATTTTTCTCCCTACATAAATAATCAATATTCGCAAAAGAGAAAAATTAAAAAAAAGAAGAAGAAATTTCAAATTAGAAACTAAAAGTATACATTGAAGATTTTCGTTCAGGCTGGGACTCGAACCCAGGGCCACTCGCTTGGAAGCCTAACACTCTAGCCATTAGTCTATGGGAGCTCTGTCGGTGGGAGTTTTAAATATAATAAAAACAAAAAATGCACCTTGGTAATTGTTTATTTAAACACTTTGAAATCTTCGTGTCGAAAAATTAAACTGACTCAGAATTTTCTTCCTTACATAAATAATCAATAATTGCAAAGGAAAGAAATTGAAAAAAAAAGAATTTTCAAATTAGAAAAGAAATATATACATTGAAGATATTCGCTCCGGCTGGGACTCGAACCCAGGCCACTCGCTTTGAAGACCAGCGGTCTAGCCATTAGGCTATCGGAGTTCTGTCGAGCGGAGTCTTACTGCCTGACTGATACTGCCTGACTGACAGACTGACTCACTGACTGACTGATACTGACTGACTGACTCACTGACTGACCGAGACTGACTGACTAACTGCCTGACTGACTGAGACTGGACTGACTGACTGACTGACTGACCGACTGACTAACTGACTGACTGAGACTGACTGACTGACTGCTTGACTCTCTGACTGGCTATTTCACTGACTGACTGAATGACTGACTGACACTGACTGACTGACTGCTTGACTACCTGACTGACTGCTTGACTGACTAACTGACTGGACAGGACTGACCGACTGACTGACTGACAGACTGACTGAATAAGGCTGACTGACTGACTGACTGACAGACTGACTGAATAAGGCTGACAGACTGACTGAATAAGGCTGACTGACTGACTGACTGAATGACTGACTGACTGACTGACCGAGACTGACTGACTGACTGACTGAGACTGGACTGGACTGACTGACTGACTGACTGACTGAGACTGACTGACTGCTTTAGTGACTAACTGACTGCACAGGACTGACCGACTGACTGACTGACTGACTGACTGACTGACTGAATGACTGACTGACTGAGACTAAATGACTGACTGCTTGACTGACTGGCTGAAGGACTAACTGACTGACTGAGTGACTGACTGACTGGACTGACTGACTGAGACTGAATGACTGAGTGCTTGACTGATTGACTGTCAGACTGACTGACTGACTTCGCAAAAGGGAAAAATAAAAAAAAAAGAATTATAAAATTAGAAAAAAATATTTGCATTTAAGATTTCCTTTCCGGCTGGGATTTGAACCCAGGGCGACACTCATGGAAGCCCAACGCTCTCGCCAATATACTATCGGATCTCTGTTGATCGGTGTCTTAATTATAATAAAAACAAAAAATGCACCTTAGTAATTATTGATCTAAAATCTTTGAAATCTAAAGGTCGAATGATTAAACTGACTCAGAATTTTCTTCCGTACATAAATAATCCATATTTGCAAAAGAAAGAAATTGAAAAAAAAAGAATCTTCAAATTAGAAGAGAAATATATACATGGAAGATTTTCGTTCCGGCCGGGACTCGAACCCAGTACCACGCGCTTGGAACCCAACGGTCTAGCCATTAGGCTATCGGAAGTCTGTCGATGGAAGTCTTAAATATAATAAAAACAAAAAATGCACCTTGGTAATTATTGATTCAAACACTTTGAAATTTACAGGTCGAATAATTAAACTGACTCAGAATTTTTCTCCCTACATAAATAATCAATATTCGCAAAAGAGAAAAATTAAAAAAAAGAAGAAGAAATTTCAAATTAGAAACTAAAAGTATACATTGAAGATTTTCGTTCAGGCTGGGACTCGAACCCAGGGCCACTCGCTTGGAAGCCTAACACTCTAGCCATTAGTCTATGGGAGCTCTGTCGGTGGGAGTTTTAAATATAATAAAAACAAAAAATGCACCTTGGTAATTGTTTATTTAAACACTTTGAAATCTTCGTGTCGAAAAATTAAACTGACTCAGAATTTTCTTCCTTACATAAATAATCAATAATTGCAAAGGAAAGAAATTGAAAAAAAAAGAATTTTCAAATTAGAAAAGAAATATATACATTGAAGATATTCGCTCCGGCTGGGACTCGAACCCAGGCCACTCGCTTTGAAGACCAGCGGTCTAGCCATTAGGCTATCGGAGTTCTGTCGAGCGGAGTCTTACTGCCTGACTGATACTGCCTGACTGACAGACTGACTCACTGACTGACTGATACTGACTGACTGACTCACTGACTGACCGAGACTGACTGACTAACTGCCTGACTGACTGAGACTGGACTGACTGACTGACTGACTGACCGACTGACTAACTGACTGACTGAGACTGACTGACTGACTGCTTGACTCTCTGACTGGCTATTTCACTGACTGACTGAATGACTGACTGACACTGACTGACTGACTGCTTGACTACCTGACTGACTGCTTGACTGACTAACTGACTGGACAGGACTGACCGACTGACTGACTGACAGACTGACTGAATAAGGCTGACTGACTGACTGACTGACAGACTGACTGAATAAGGCTGACAGACTGACTGAATAAGGCTGACTGACTGACTGACTGAATGACTGACTGACTGACTGACCGAGACTGACTGACTGACTGACTGAGACTGGACTGGACTGACTGACTGACTGACTGACTGACTGACTGAGACTGACTGACTGCTTTAGTGACTAACTGACTGCACAGGACTGACCGACTGACTGACTGACTGACTGACTGACTGACTGAATGACTGACTGACTGAGACTAAATGACTGACTGCTTGACTGACTGGCTGAAGGACTAACTGACTGACTGAGTGACTGACTGACTGGACTGACTGACTGAGACTGAATGACTGAGTGCTTGACTGATTGACTGTCAGACTGACTGACTGACTTCGCAAAAGGGAAAAATAAAAAAAAAAGAATTATAAAATTAGAAAAAAATATTTGCATTTAAGATTTCCTTTCCGGCTGGGATTTGAACCCAGGGCGACACTCATGGAAGCCCAACGCTCTCGCCAATATACTATCGGATCTCTGTTGATCGGTGTCTTAATTATAATAAAAACAAAAAATGCACCTTAGTAATTATTGATCTAAAATCTTTGAAATCTAAAGGTCGAATGATTAAACTGACTCAGAATTTTCTTCCGTACATAAATAATCCATATTTGCAAAAGAAAGAAATTGAAAAAAAAAAAGAATCTTCAAATTAGAAGAGAAATATATACATGGAAGATTTTCGTTCCGGCCGGGACTCGAACCCAGTACCACGCGCTTGGAACCCAACGGTCTAGCCATTAGGCTATCGGAAGTCTGTCGATGGAAGTCTTAAATATAATAAAAACAAAAAATGCACCTTGGTAATTATTGATTCAAACACTTTGAAATTTACAGGTCGAATAATTAAACTGACTCAGAATTTTTCTCCCTACATAAATAATCAATATTCGCAAAAGAGAAAAATTAAAAAAAAGAAGAAGAAATTTCAAATTAGAAACTAAAAGTATACATTGAAGATTTTCGTTCAGGCTGGGACTCGAACCCAGGGCCACTCGCTTGGAAGCCTAACACTCTAGCCATTAGTCTATGGGAGCTCTGTCGGTGGGAGTTTTAAATATAATAAAAACAAAAAATGCACCTTGGTAATTGTTTATTTAAACACTTTGAAATCTTCGTGTCGAAAAATTAAACTGACTCAGAATTTTCTTCCTTACATAAATAATCAATAATTGCAAAGGAAAGAAATTGAAAAAAAAAGAATTTTCAAATTAGAAAAGAAATATATACATTGAAGATATTCGCTCCGGCTGGGACTCGAACCCAGGCCACTCGCTTTGAAGACCAGCGGTCTAGCCATTAGGCTATCGGAGTTCTGTCGAGCGGAGTCTTACTGCCTGACTGATACTGCCTGACTGACAGACTGACTCACTGACGGACTGATACTGACTGACTGACTCACTGACTGACCGAGACTGACTGACTAACTGCCTGACTGACTGAGACTGGACTGACTGACTGACTGACTAACTGACTGACTAACTGACTGACTGAGACTGACTGACTGACTGCTTGACTCTCTGACTGGCTATTTCACTGACTGACTGAATGACTAAATGACTGACTGACACTGACTGACTGACTGCTTGACTACCTGACTGACTGCTTGACTGACTAACTGACTGGACAGGACTGACCGACTGACTGACTGACAGACTGACTGAATAAGAATGACTGACAGACTGACTGAATAAGGCTGACTGACTGACTGACTGACAGACTGACTGAATAAGGCTGACCGACTGACTGACTGCCTGACTGACTGACTGACTGAATGACTGACTGACTGACTGACCGAGACTGACTGACTGACTGACTGAGACTGAACTGGACTGACTGACTGACTGACTGACTGAGACTGACTGACTGCTTTAGTGACTAACTGACTGCACAGGACTGACCGACTGACTGACTGACTGACTGCCTGACTGACTGACTGACTGAATGACTGACTGACTGAGACTAAATGACTGACTGCTTGACTGACTGGCTGAAGGACTAACTGACTGACTGAGTGACTGACTGACTGGACTGACTGACTGAGACTGAATGACTGAGTGCTTGACTGATTGACTGTCAGACTGACTGACTGACTTCGCAAAAGGGAAAAATAAAAAAAAAAGAATTATAAAATTAGAAAAAAATATTTGCATTTAAGATTTCCTTTCCGGCCGGGACTCGAACCCAGTACCACGCGCTAGGAACCCAACGGTCTAGCCATTAGGCTATCGGAGCTCTGTCGATGGAAGTCTTAAATATAATAAAAACAAAAAAATGCACCTTGGTAATTATTGATTCAAACACTTTGAAATTTACAGGTCGAATAATTAAACTGACTCAGAATTTTTCTCCCTACATAAATAATCAATACTCGCAAAAGAGAAAAATTAAAAAATAAAGAAGAAGAAATTTCAAATTAGAAACTAAAAGTATACATTGAAGATTTTCGTTCAGGCTGGGACTCGAACCCAGGGCCACTCGCTTGGAAGCCTAACACTCTAGCCATTAGTCTATGGGAGCTCTGTCGGTGGGAGTTTTAAATATAATAAAAACAAAAAATGCACCTTGTTAATTGTTTATTTAAACACTTTGAAATCTTCGTGTCGAAAAATTAAACTGACTCAGAATTTTCTTCCCTACATAAATAATCAATAATTGCAAAGGAAAGAAATTGAAAAAAAAAAGAATTTTCAAATTAGAAAAGAAATATATACATTGAAGATATTCGCTCCGGCTGGGACTCGAACCCAGGCCACTCGCTTGGAAGACCAGCGGTCTAGCCATTAGGCTATCGGAGTTCTGTCGAGCGGAGTCTTACTGCCTGACTGATACTGCCTGACTGACAGACTGACTCACTGACTGACTGATACTGACTGACTGACTCACTGACTGACCGAGACTGACTGACTAACTGCCTGACTGACTGAGACTGGACTGACTGACTGACTGACTGACTGACTGACTAACTGACTGACTGAGACTGACTGACTGACTGCTTGACTCTCTGACTGGCTATTTCACTGACTGACTGAATGACTAAATGACTGACTGACACTGACTGACTGACTGCTTGACTACCTGACTGACTGCTTGACTGACTAACTGACTGGACAGGACTGACCGACTGACTGACAGACTGACTGAATAAGGATGACTGACAGACTGACTGAATAAGGCTGACTGACTGACTGACTGACAGACTGACTGAATAAGGCTGACCGACTGACTGACTGCCTGACTGACTGACTGACTGAATGACTGACTGACTGACTGACCGAGACTGACTGACTGACTGACTGAGACTGGACTGGACTGACTGACTGACTGACTGACTGAGACTGACTGACTGACTGACTGACTGACTGACTGACTGACTGAATGACTGACTGACTGAGACTAAATGACTGACTGCTTGACTGACTGGCTGAAGGACTAACTGACTGACTGAGTGACTGACTGACTGGACTGACTGACTGAGACTGAATGACTGAGTGCTTGACTGATTGACTGTCAGACTGACTGACTGACTTCGCAAAAGGGAAAAATAAAAAAAAAGAATTATAAAATTAGAAAAAAATATTTGCATTTAAGATTTCCTTTCCGGCCGGGACTCGAACCCAGTACCACGCGTTAGGAACCCAACGGTCTAGCCATTAGGCTATCGGAGCTCTGTCGATGGAAGTCTTAAATATAATAAAAACAAAAAATGCACCTTGGTAATTATTGATTCAAACACTTTGAAATTTACAGGTCGAATAATTAAACTGACTCAGAATTTTTCTCCCTACATAAATAATCAATATTCGCAAAAGAGAAAAATTAAAAAAAAAAGAAGAAGAAATTTCAAATTAGAAACTAAAAGTATACATTGAAGATTTTCGTTCAGGATGGGACTCGAACCCAGGGCCACTCGCTTGGAAGCCTAACACTCTAGCCATTAGTCTATGGGAGCTCTGTCGGTGGGAGTTTTAAATATAATAAAAACAAAAAATGCACCTTGGTAATTGTTTATTTAAACACTTTGAAATCTTCGTGTCGAAAAATTAAACTGACTCAGAATTTTCTTCCCTACATAAATAATCAATAATTGCAAAGGAAAGAAATTGAAAAAAAAAATAATTTTCAAATTAGAAAAGAAATATATACATTGAAGATATTCGCTCCGGCTGGGACTCGAACCCAGGCCACTCGCTTGGAAGACCAGCGGTCTAGCCATTAGGCTATCGGAGTTCTGTCGAGCGGAGTCTTACTGCCTGAGTGATACTGCCTGACTGACAGACTGACTCACTGACTGACTGATACTGACTGACTGACTTACTGACTGACCGAGACTGACTGACTAACTGCCTGACTGACTGAGACTGGACTGACTGACTGACTGACTGACTGACTAACTGACTGACTGAGACTGACTGACTGACTGCTTGACTCTCTGACTGGCTATTTCACTGACTGACTGAATGACTAAATGACTGACTGACACTGACTGACTGACTGCTTGACTACCTGACTGACTGCTTGACTGACTAACTGACTGGACAGGACTGACCGACTGACTGACTGACAGACGGACTGAATAAGGATGACTGACAGACTGACTGAATAAGGCTGACTGACTGACTGACTGACAGACTGACTGAATAAGGCTGACCGACTGACTGACTGCCTGACTGACTGACTGACTGAATGACTGACTGACTGACTGACCGAGACTGACTGACTGACTGAGTGAGACTGGACTGGACTGACTGACTGACTGACTGACTGAGACTGACTGACTGCTTTAGTGACTAACTGACTGCGCAGGACTGACCGACTGACTGACTGACTGACTGCCTGACTGACTGACTGACTGAATGACTGACTGACTGAGACTAAATGACTGACTATTTGACTGACTGGCTGAAGGACTAACTGACTGACTGAGTGACTGACTGACTGAGACTGAATGACTGAGTGCTTGACTGATTGACTGTCAGACTGACTGACTGACTTCGCAAAAGGGAAAAATAAAAAAAAAGAATTATAAAATTAGAAAAAAATATTTGCATTTAAGATTTCCTTTCCGGCTGGGATTTGAACCCAGGGCGACACTCATGGAAGCCCAACGCTCTCGCCAATATACTATCGGATCTCTGTTGATCGGTGTCTTAATTATAATAAAAACAAAAAATGCACCTTAGTAATTATTGATCTAAAATCTTTGAAATCTAAAGGTCGAATGATTAAACTGACTCAGAATTTTCTTCCGTACATAAATAATCCATATTTGCAAAAGAAAGAAATTGAAAAAAAAAAAGAATCTTCAAATTAGAAGAGAAATATATACAATACATGGAAGATTTTCGTTCCGGCCGGGACTCGAAACCAGTACCACGCGCTTGGAACCCAACGGTCTAGCCATTAGGCTATCGGAGCTCTGTCGATGGAAGTCTTAAATATAATAAAAACAAAAAATGCACCTTGGTAATTATTGATTCAAACACTTTGAAATTTACAGGTCGAATAATTAAACTGACTCAGAATTTTTCTCCCTACATAAATAATCAATATTCGCAAAAGAGAAAAACTAAAAAAAAAAGAAGAAGAAATTTCAAATTAGAAACTAAAAGTATACATTGAAGATTTTCGTTCAGGCTGGGACTCGAACCCAGGGCCACTCACTTGGAAGCCTAACACTCTAGCCATTAGTCTATGGGAGCTCTGTCGGTGGGAGTTTTAAATATAATAAAAACAAAAAATGCACCTTGGTAATTGTTTATTTAAACACTTTGAAATCTTCGTGTCGAAAAATTAAACTGACTCAGAATTTTCTTCCCTACATAAATAATCAATAATTGCAAAGGAAAGAAATTGAAAAAAAAAAAGAATTTTCAAATTAGGAAAGAAATATATACATTGAAGATATTCGCTCCGGCTGGGACTCGAACCCAGGCCACTCGCTTGGAAGACCAGCGGTCTAGCCATTAGGCTATCGGAGTTCTGTCGAGCGGAGTCTTACTGCCTGACTGATACTGCCTGACTGACAGACTGACTCACTGACTGACTGATACTGACTGACTGACTCACTGACTGACCGAGACTGACTGACTAACTGCCTGACTGACTGAGACTGGACTGACTGACTGACTGACTGACTGACTGACTAACTGACTGACTGAGACTGACTGACTGACTGCTTGACTCTCTGACTGGCTATTTCACTGACTGACTGAATGACTAAATGACTGACTGACACTGACTGACTGACTGCTTGACTACCTGACTGACTGCTTGACTGACTAACTGACTGGACAGGACTGACCGACTGACTGACTGACAGACTGACTGAATAAGGATGACTGACAGACTGACTGAATAAGGCTGACTGACTGACTGACTGACAGACTGACTGAATAAGGCTGACCGACTGACTGACTGCCTGACTGACTGACTGACTGAATGACTGACTGACTGACTGACTGACCGAGACTGACTGACTGACTGACTGAGACTGGACTGGACTGACTGACTGACTGACTGACTGAGACTGACTGACTGCTTTAGTGACTAACTGACTGCACAGGACTGACCGACTGACTGACTGACTGACTGCCTGACTGACTGACTGACTGAATGACTGACTGACTGAGACTAAATGACTGACTGCTTGACTGACTGGCTGAAGGACTAACTGACTGACTGAGTGACTGACTGACTGGACTGACTGACTGAGACTGAATGACTGAGTGCTTGACTGATTGACTGTCAGACTGACTGACTGACTTCGCAAAAGGGAAAAATAAAAAAAAAAGAATTATAAAATTAGAAAAAAATATTTGCATTTAAGATTTCCTTTCCGGCCGGGACTCGAACCCAGTACCACGCGCTAGGAACCCAACGGTCTAGCCATTAGGCTATCGGAGCTCTGTCGATGGAAGTCTTAAATATAATAAAAACAAAAAATGCACCTTGGTAATTATTGATTCAAACACTTTGAAATTTACAGGTCGAATAATTAAACTGACTCAGAATTTTTCTCCCTACATAAATAATCAATATTCGCAAAAGAGAAAAATTAAAAAAAAAAGAAGAATAAATTTCAAATTAGAAACTAAAAGTATACATTGAAGATTTTCGTTCAGGCTGGGACTCGAACCCAGGGCCACTCGCTTGGAAGCCTAACACTCTAGCCATTAGTCTATGGGAGCTCTGTCGGTGGGAGTTTTAAATATAATAAAAACAAAAAATGCACCTTGGCAATTGTTTATTTAAACACTTTGAAATCTTCGTGTCGAAAAATTAAACTGACTCAGAATTTTCTTCCTTACATAAATAATCAATAATTGCAAAGGAAAGAAATTGAAAAAAAAAGAATTTTCAAATTAGAAAAGAAATATATACATTGAAGATATTCGCTCCGGCTGGGACTCGAACCCAGGCCACTCGCTTGGAAGACCAGCGGTCTAGCCATTAGGCTATCGGAGTTCTGTCGAGCGGAGTCTTACTGCCTGACTGATAATGCCTGACTGACAGACTGACTCACTGACTGACTGATACTGACTGACTGACTCACTGACTGACCGAGACTGACTGACTAACTGCCTGACTGACTGAGACTGGACTGACTGACTGACTGACTGACTGACTGACTAACTGACTGACTGAGACTGACTGACTGACTGCTTGACTCTCTGACTGGCTATTTCACTGACTGACTGAATGACTAAATGACTGACTGACACTGACTGACTGACTGCTTGACTACCTGACTGACTGCTTGACTGACTAACTGACTGGACAGGACTGACCGACTGACTGACTGACAGACTGACTGAATAAGGATGACTGACAGACTGACTGAATAAGGCTGACTGACTGACTGACTGACAGACTGACTGAATAAGGCTGACCGACTGACTGACTGACTGACTGACTGAATGACTGACTGACTGACTGACTGACCGAGACTGACTGACTGACTGAATGAGACTGGACTGGACTGACTGACTGACTGACTGACTGAGACTGACTGACTGCTTTAGTGACTAACTGACTGCACAGGACTGACCGACTGACTGACTGACTGACTGACTGACTGACTGAATGACTGACTGACTGAGACTAAATGACTGACTGCTTGACTGACTGGCTGAAGGACTAACTGACTGACTGAGTGACTGACTGACTGGACTGACTGACTGAGACTGAATGACTGAGTGCTTGACTGATGGACTGTCAGACTGACTGACTGACTTCGCAAAAGGGAAAAATAAAAAAAAAAGAATTATAAAATTAGAAAAAAATATTTGCATTTAAGATTTCCTTTCCGGCCGGGACTCGAACCCAGTACCACGCGCTAGGAACCCAACGGTCTAGCCATTAGGCTATCGGAGCTCTGTCGATGGAAGTCTTAAATATAATAAAAACAAAAAATGCACCTTGGTAATTATTGATTCAAACACTTTGAAATTTACAGGTCGAATAATTAAACTGACTCAGAATTTTTCTCCCTACATAAATAATCAATATTCGCAAAAGAGAAAAATTAAAAAAAAAAGAAGAAGAAATTTCAAATTAGAAACTAAAAGTATACATTGAAGATTTTCGTTCAGGCTGGGACTCGAACCCAGGGCCACTCGCTTTTAAGCCTAACACTCTAGCCATTAGTCTATGGGAGCTCTGTCGGTGGGAGTTTTAAATATAATAAAAACAAAAAATGCACCTTGGTAATTGTTTATTTAAACACTTTGAAATCTTCGTGTCGAAAAATTAAACTGACTCAGAATTTTCTTCCCTACATAAATAATCAATAATTGCAAAGGAAAGAAATTGAAAAAAAAAAGAATTTCCAAATTAGAAAAGAAATATATACATTGAAGATATTCGCTCCGGCTGGGACTCGAACCCAGGCCACTCGCTTGGAAGACCAGCGGTCTTGCCATTACGCTATCGGAGTTCTGTCGAGCGGAGTCTTACTGCCTGACTGATACTGCCTGACTGACAGACTGACTCACTGACTGACTGATACTGACTGACTGACTCACTGACTGACCGAGACTGACTGACTAACTGCCTGACTGACTGAGACTGGACTGACTGACTGACTGACTGACTGACGGACTAACTGACTGACTGAGACTGACTGACTGACTGCTTGACTCTCTGACTGGCTATTTCACTGACTGACTGAATGACTAAATGACTGACTGACACTGACTGACTGACTGCTTGACTACCTGACTGACTGCTTGACTGACTAACTGACTGGACAGGACTGACCGACTGACTGACTGACAGACTGACTGAATAAGGATGACTGACAGACTGACTGAATAAGGCTGACCGACTGACTGACTGCCTGACTGACTGACTGACTGAATGACTGACTGACTGACTGACCGAGACTGACTGACTGACTGACTGAGACTGGACTGGACTGACTGACTGACTGACTGACTGAGACTGACTGACTGCTTTAGTGACTAACTGACTGCACAGGACTGACCGACTGACTGACTGACTGACTGCCTGACTGACTGACTGACTGAATGACTGACTGACTGAGACTAAATGACTGACTGCTTGACTGACTGGCTGAAGGACTAACTGACTGACTGAGTGACTGACTGACTGGACTGACTGACTGAGACTGAATGACTGAGTGCTTGACTGATTGACTGTCAGACTGACTGACTGACTTCGCAAAAGGGGAAAAAAAAGAATTATAAAATTAGAAAAAAAATATTCGCATTTAAGATTTCCTTTCCGGCCGGGACTCGAACCCAGTACCACGCGCTAGGAACCCAACGGTCTAGCCATTAGGCTATCGGAGCTCTGTCGATGGAAGTCTTAAATATAATAAAAACAAAAAATGCACCTTGGTAATTATTGATTCAAACACTTTGAAATTTACAGGTCGAATAATTAAACTGACTCAGAATTTTTCTCCCTACATAAATAATCAATATTCGCAAAAGAGAAAAATTAAAAAAAAAGAAGAAGAAATTTCAAATTAGAAACTAAAAGTATACATTGAAGATTTTCGTTCAGGCTGGGACTCGAACCCAGGGCCACTCGCTTGGAAGCCTAACACTCTAGCCATTAGTCTATGGGAGCTCTGTCGGTGGGAGTTTTAAATATAATAAAAACAAAAAATGCACCTTGGTAATTGTTTATTTAAACACTTTGAAATCTTCGTGTCGAAAAATTAAACTGACTCAGAATTTTCTTCCCTACATAAATAATCAATAATTGCAAAGGAAAGAAATTGAAAAAAAAAGAATTTTCAAATTAGAAAAGAAATATATACATTGAAGATATTCTCTCCGACTGGGACTCGAACCCAGGCCACTCGCTTGGAAGACCAGCGGTCTAGCCATTAGGCTATCGGAGTTCTGTCGAGCGGAGTCTTACTGCCTGACTGATACTGCCTGACTGACAGACTGACTCACTGACTGACTGATACTGACTGACTGACTCACTGACTGACCGAGACTGACTGACTAACTGCCTGACTGACTGAGACTGGACTGACTGACTGACTGACTGACTAACTGACTGACTGAGACTGACTGACTGACTGCTTGACTCTCTGACTGGCTATTTCACTGACTGACTGAATGACTAAATGACTGACTGACACTGACTGACAGACTGCTTGACTACCTGACTGACTGCTTGACTGACTAACTGACTGGACAGGACTGACCGACTGACTGACTGACAGACTGACTGAATAAGGCTGACCGACTGACTGACTGCCTGACTGACTGACTGACTGAATGACTGACTGACTGACTGACCGAGACTGACTGACTGACTGACTGAGACTGGACTGGACTGACTGACTGACTGACTGACTGAGACTGACTGACTGCTTTAGTGACTAACTGACTGCACAGGACTGACCAACTGACTGACTGACTGACTGCCTGACTGACTGCCTGACTGAATGACTGACTGACTGAGACTAAATGACTGACTGCTTGACTGACTGGCTGAAGGACTAACTGACTGACTGAGTGACTGACTGACTGGACTGACTGACTGAGACTGAATGACTGAGTGCTTGACTGATTGACTGTCAGACTGACTGACTGACTTCGCAAAAGTGAAAAATAAAAAAAAAGAATTATAAAATTAGAAAAAAATATTTGCATTTAAGATTTCCTTTCCGGCTGGGATTTGAACCCAGGGCGACACTCATGGAAGCCCAACGCTCTCGCCAATATACTATCGGATCTCTGTTGATCGGTGTCTTAATTATAATAAAAATATAAAATGCACCTTAGTAATTATTGATCTAAAATCTTTGAAATCTAAAGGTCGAATGATTAAACTGACTCAGAATTTTCTTCCGTACATAAATAATCCATATTTGCAAAAGAAAGAAATTGAAAAAAAAAGAATCTTCAAATTAGAAGAGAAATATATACATGGAAGATTTTCGTTCCGGCCGGGACTCGAACCCAGTACCACGCGCTTGGAACCTAACGGACTAGCCATTAGGCTATCGGAATTCTGTCGAGCGTAGTCTTACTGCCTGACTGATACTGCCTGACTGACAGACTGACTCACTCACTGACTGATACTGACTGACTGACTCACTGACTGACCGAGACTGACTGACTAACTGCCTGACTGACTGAGACTGGACTGACTGACTGACTGACTGACTGACTGACTAACTGACTGACTGAGACTGACTGACTGACTGCTTGACTCTCTGACTGGCTATTTCACTGACTGACTGAATGACTAAATGACTGACTGACACTGACTGACTGACTGCTTGACTACCTGACTGACTGCTTGACTGACTAACTGACTGGACAGGACTGACCGACTGACTGACTGACTGACTGAATAAGGATGACTGACAGACTGACTGAATAAGGCTGACCGACTGACTGACTGCCTCACTGACTGACTGACTGAATGACTGACTGACTGACTGACCGAGACTGACTGACTGACTGACTGAGACTGGACTGGACTGACTGACTGACTGACTGACTGACTGAGACTGACTGACTGCTTTAGTGACTAACTGACTGCACAGGACTGACCGACTGACTGACTGACTGACTGCCTGACTGACTGACTGACTGAATGACTGACTGACTGAGACTAAATGACTGACTGCTTGACTGACTGGCTGAAGGACTAACAGACTGACTGAGTGACTGACTGACTGGACTGACTGACTGAGACTGAATGACTGAGTGCTTGACTGATTGACTGTCAGACTGACTGACTGAATTCGCAAAAGGGAAAAATAAAAAAAAAAGAATTATAAAATTAGAAAAAAATATTTGCATTTAAGATTTCCTTTCCGGCCGGGACTCGAACCCAGTACCACGCGCTAGGAACCCAACGGTCTAGCCATTAGGCTATCGGAGCTCTGTCGATGGAAGTCTTAAATATAATAAAAACAAAAAATGCACCTTGGTAATTATTGATTCAAACACTTTGAAATTTACAGGTCGAATAATTAAACTGACTCAGAATTTTTCTCCCTACATAAATAATCAACATTCGCAAAAGAGAAAAATTAAAAAAAAAAGAAGAAGAAATTTAAAATTAGAAACTAAAAGTATACATTGAAGATTTTCGTTCAGGCTGGGACTCGAACCCAGGGCCACTCGCTTGGAAGCCTAACACTCTAGCCATTAGTCGACGGGAGCTCTGTCGGTGGGAGTTTTAAATATAATAAAAACAAAAAATGCACCTTGGTAATTGTTTATTTAAACACTTTGAAATCTTCGTGTCGAAAAATTAAACTGACTCAGAATTTTCTTCCCTACATAAATAATCAATAATTGCAAAGGAAAGAAATTGAAAAAAAAAAGAATTTTCAAATTAGAAAAGAAATATATACATTGAAGATATTCGCTCCGGCTGGGACTCGAACCCAGGCCACTCGCTTGGAAGACCAGCGGTCTAGCCATTAGGCTATCGGAGTTCTGTCGAGCGGAGTCTTACTGCCTGACTGATACTGCCTGACTGACAGACTGACTCACTGACTGACTGAATGACTGACTGACTGAGACTAAATGACTGACTGCTTGACTGACTGGCTGAAGGACTAACTGACTGACTGAGTGACTGACTGACTGGACTGACTGACTGAGACTGAATGACTGAGTGCTTGACTGATTGACTGTCAGACTGACTGACTGACTTCGCAAAAGTGAAAAATAAAAAAAAAGAATTATAAAATTAGAAAAAAATATTTGCATTTAAGATTTCCTTTCCGGCTGGGATTTGAACCCAGGGCGACACTCATGGAAGCCCAACGCTCTCGCCAATATACTATCGGATCTCTGTTGATCGGTGTCTTAATTATAATAAAAATATAAAATGCACCTTAGTAATTATTGATCTAAAATCTTTGAAATCTAAAGGTCGAATGATTAAACTGACTCAGAATTTTCTTCCGTACATAAATAATCCATATTTGCAAAAGAAAGAAATTGAAAAAAAAAGAATCTTCAAATTAGAAGAGAAATATATACATGGAAGATTTTCGTTCCGGCCGGGACTCGAACCCAGTACCACGCGCTTGGAACCTAACGGTCTAGCCATTAGGCTATCGGAATTCTGTCGAGCGTAGTCTTACTGCCTGACTGATACTGCCTGACTGACAGACTGACTCACTCACTGACTGATACTGACTGACTGACTCACTGACTGACCGAGACTGACTGACTAACTGCCTGACTGACTGAGACTGGACTGACTGACTGACTGACTGACTGACTGACTAACTGACTGACTGAGACTGACTGACTGACTGCTTGACTCTCTGACTGGCTATTTCACTGACTGACTGAATGAATAAATGACTGACTGACACTGACTGACTGACTGCTTGACTACCTGACTGACTGCTTGACTGACTAACTGACTGGACAGGACTGACCGACTGACTGACTGACAGACTGACTGAATAAGGATGACTGACAGACTGACTGAATAAGGCTGACCGACTGACTGACTGCCTCACTGACTGACTGACTGAATGACTGACTGACTGACTGACCGAGACTGACTGACTGACTGACTGAGACTGGACTGGACTGACTGACTGACTGACTGACTGACTGAGACTGACTGACTGCTTTAGTGACTAACTGACTGCACAGGACTGACCGACTGACTGACTGACTGACTGCCTGACTGACTGACTGACTGAATGACTGACTGACTGAGACTAAATGACTGACTGCTTGACTGACTGGCTGAAGGACTAACTGACTGACTGAGTGACTGACTGACTGGACTGACTGACTGAGACTGAATGACTGAGTGCTTGACTGATTGACTGTCAGACTGACTGACTGAATTCGCAAAAGGGAAAAATAAAAAAAAAAAGAATTATAAAATTAGAAAAAAATATTTGCATTTAAGATTTCCTTTCCGGCCGGGACTCGAACCCAGTACCACGCGCTAGGAACCCAACGGTCTAGCCATTAGGCTATCGGAGCTCTGTCGATGGAAGTCTTAAATATAATAAAAACAAAAAATGCACCTTGGTAATTATTGATTCAAACACTTTGAAATTTACAGGTCGAATAATTAAACTGACTCAGAATTTTTCTCCCTACATAAATAATCAACATTCGCAAAAGAGAAAAATTAAAAAAAAAAGAAGAAGAAATTTAAAATTAGAAACTAAAAGTATACATTGAAGATTTTCGTTCAGGCTGGGACTCGAACCCAGGGCCACTCGCTTGGAAGCCTAACACTCTAGCCATTAGTCGACGGGAGCTCTGTCGGTGGGAGTTTTAAATATAATAAAAACAAAAAATGCACCTTGGTAATTGTTTATTTAAACACTTTGAAATCTTCGTGTCGAAAAATTAAACTGACTCAGAATTTTCTTCCCTACATAAATAATCAATAATTGCAAAGGAAAGAAATTGAAAAAAAAAGAATTTTCAAATTAGAAAAGAAATATATACATTGAAGATATTCGCTCCGGCTGGGACTCGAACCCAGGCCACTCGCTTGGAAGACCAGCGGTCTAGCCATTAGGCTATCGGAGTTCTGTCGAGCGGAGTCTTACTGCCTGACTGATACTGCCTGACTGACAGACTGACTCACTGACTGACTGAATGACTGACTGACTGAGACTAAATGACTGACTGCTTGACTGACTGGCTGAAGGACTAACTGACTGACTGAGTGACTGACTGACTGGACTGACTGACTGAGACTGAATGACTGAGTGCTTGACTGATTGACTGTCAGACTGACTGACTGACTTCGCAAAAGTGAAAAATAAAAAAAAAGAATTATAAAATTAGAAAAAAATATTTGCATTTAAGATTTCCTTTCCGGCTGGGATTTGAACCCAGGGCGACACTCATGGAAGCCCAACGCTCTCGCCAATATACTATCGGATCTCTGTTGATCGGTGTCTTAATTATAATAAAAATATAAAATGCACCTTAGTAATTATTGATCTAAAATCTTTGAAATCTAAAGGTCGAATGATTAAACTGACTCAGAATTTTCTTCCGTACATAAATAATCCATATTTGCAAAAGAAAGAAATTGAAAAAAAAAGAATCTTCAAATTAGAAGAGAAATATATACATGGAAGATTTTCGTTCCGGCCGGGACTCGAACCCAGTACCACGCGCTTGGAACCTAACGGTCTAGCCATTAGGCTATCGGAATTCTGTCGAGCGTAGTCTTACTGCCTGACTGATACTGCCTGACTGACAGACTGACTCACTCACTGACTGATACTGACTGACTGACTCACTGACTGACCGAGACTGACTGACTAACTGCCTGACTGACTGAGACTGGACTGACTGACTGACTGACTGACTGACTGACTAACTGACTGACTGAGACTGACTGACTGACTGCTTGACTCTCTGACTGGCTATTTCACTGACTGACTGAATGACTAAATGACTGACTGACACTGACTGACTGACTGCTTGACTACCTGACTGACTGCTTGACTGACTAACTGACTGGACAGGACTGACCGACTGACTGACTGACAGACTGACTGAATAAGGATGACTGACAGACTGACTGAATAAGGCTGACTGACTGACTGACTGACAGACTGACTGAATAAGGCTGACCGACTGACTGACTGCCTCACTGACTGACTGACTAAATGACTGACTGACTGACTGACCGAGACTGACTGACTGACTGACTGAGACTGGACTGGACTGACTGACTGACTGACTGACTGACTGAGACTGACTGACTGCTTTAGTGACTAACTGACTGCACAGGACTGACCGACTGACTGACTGACTGACTGCCTGACTGACTGACTGACTGAATGACTGACTGACTGAGACTAAATGACTGACTGCTTGACTGACTGGCTGAAGGACTAACTGACTGACTGAGTGACTGACTGACTGGACTGACTGACTGAGACTGAATGACTGAGTGCTTGACTGATTGACTGTCAGACTGACTGACTGAATTCGCAAAAGGGAAAAATAAAAAAAAAAAGAATTATAAAATTAGAAAAAAATATTTGCATTTAAGATTTCCTTTCCGGCCGGGACTCGAACCCAGTACCACGCGCTAGGAACCCAACGGTCTAGCCATTAGGCTATCGGAGCTCTGTCGATGGAAGTCTTAAATATAATAAAAACAAAAAATGCACCTTGGTAATTATTGATTCAAACACTTTGAAATTTACAGGTCGAATAATTAAACTGACTCAGAATTTTTCTCCCTACATAAATAATCAACATTCGCAAAAGAGAAAAATTAAAAAAAAAAGAAGAAGAAATTTAAAATTAGAAACTAAAAGTATACATTGAAGATTTTCGCTCAGGCTGGGACTCGAACCCAGGGCCACTCGCTTGGAAGCCTAACACTCTAGCCATTAGTCGACGGGAGCTCTGTCGGTGGGAGTTTTAAATATAATAAAAACAAAAAATGCACCTTGGTAATTGTTTATTTAAACACTTTGAAATCTTCGTGTCGAAAAATTAAACTGACTCAGAATTTTCTTCCCTACATAAATAATCAATAATTGCAAAGGAAAGAAATTGAAAAAAAAAGAATTTTCAAATTAGAAAAGAAATATATACATTGAAGATATTCGCTCCGGCTGGGACTCGAACCCAGGCCACTCGCTTGGAAGACCAGCGGTCTAGCCATTAGGCTATCGGAGTTCTGTCGAGCGGAGTCTTACTGCCTGACTGATACTGCCTGACTGACAGACTGACTCACTGACTGACTGAATGACTGACTGACTGAGACTAAATGACTGACTGCTTGACTGACTGGCTGAAGGACTAACTGACTGACTGAGTGACTGACTGACTGGACTGACTGACTGAGACTGAATGACTGAGTGCTTGACTGATTGACTGTCAGACTGACTGACTGACTTCGCAAAAGTGAAAAATAAAAAAAAAGAATTATAAAATTAGAAAAAAATATTTGCATATAAGATTTCCTTTCCGGCTGGGATTTGAACCCAGGGCGACACTCATGGAAGCCCAACGCTCTCGCCAATATACTATCGGATCTCTGTTGATCGGTGTCTTAATTATAATAAAAATATAAAATGCACCTTAGTAATTATTGATCTAAAATCTTTGAAATCTAAAGGTCGAATGATTAAACTGACTCAGAATTTTCTTCCGTACATAAATAATCCATATTTGCAAAAGAAAGAAATTGAAAAAAAAAGAATCTTCAAATTAGAAGAGAAATATATACATGGAAGATTTTCGTTCCGGCCGGGACTCGAACCCAGTACCACGCGCTTGGAACCTAACGGTCTAGCCATTAGGCTATCGGAATTCTGTCGAGCGTAGTCTTACTGCCTGACTGATACTGCCTGACTGACAGACTGACTCACTCACTGACTGATACTGACTGACTGACTCACTGACTGACCGAGACTGACTGACTAATTGCCTGACTGACTGAGACTGGACTGACTGACTGACTGACTGACTGACTGACTAACTGACTGACTGAGACTGACTGACTGACTGCTTGACTCTCTGACTGGCTATTTCACTGACTGACACTGACTGACTGACTGCTTGACTACCTGACTGACTGCTTGACTGACTAACTGACTGGACAGGACTGACCGACTGACTGACTGACAGACTGACTGAATAAGGATGACTGACAGACTGACTGAATAAGGCTGACTGACTGACTGACTGACAGACTGACTGAATAAGGCTGACCGACTGACTGACTGCCTCACTGACTGACTGACTGAATGACTGACTGACTGACTGACCGAGACTGACTGACTGACTGACTGAGACTGGACTGGACTGACTGACTGACTGACTGACTGACTGAGACTGACTGACTGCTTTAGTGACTAACTGACTGCACAGGACTGACCGACTGACTGACTGACTGACTGCCTGACTGACTGACTGAATGACTGACTGACTGAGACTAAATGACTGACTGCTTGACTGACTGGCTGAAGGACTAACTGACTGACTGAGTGACTGACTGACTGGACTGACTGACTGAGACTGAATGACTGAGTGCTTGACTGATTGACTGTCAGACTGACTGACTGAATTCGCAAAAGGGAAAAATAAAAAAAAAAGAATTATAAAATTAGAAAAAAATATTTGCATTTAAGATTTCCTTTCCGGCCGGGACTCGAACCCAGTACCACGCGCTAGGAACCCAACGGTCTAGCCATTAGGCTATCGGAGCTCTGTCGATGGAAGTCTTAAATATAATAAAAACAAAAAATGCACCTTGGTAATTATTGATTCAAACACTTTGAAATTTACAGGTCGAATAATTAAACTGACTCAGAATTTTTCTCCCTACATAAATAATCAACATTCGCAAAAGAGAAAAATTAAAAAAAAAAGAAGAAGAAATTTAAAATTAGAAACTAAAAGTATACATTGAAGATTTTCGTTCAGGCTGGGACTCGAACCCAGGGCCACTCGCTTGGAAGCCTAACACTCTAGCCATTAGTCGACGGGAGCTCTGTCGGTGGGAGTTTTAAATATAATAAAAACAAAAAATGCACCTTGGTAATTGTTTATTTAAACACTTTGAAATCTTCGTGTCGAAAAATTAAACTGACTCAGAATTTTCTTCCCTACATAAATAATCAATAATTGCAAAGGAAAGAAATTGAAAAAAAAAGAATTTTCAAATTAGAAAAGAAATATATACATTGAAGATATTCGCTCCGGCTGGGACTCGAACCCAGGCCACTCGCTTGGAAGACCAGCGGTCTAGCCATTAGGCTATCGGAGTTCTGTCGAGCGGAGTCTTACTGCCTGACTGATACTGCCTGACTGACAGACTGACTCACTGACTGACTGATACTGACTGACTGACTCACTGACTGACCGAGACTGACTGACTAACTGCCTGACTGACTGAGACTGGACTGACTGACTGACTGACTAACTGACTGACTGAGACTGACTGACTGACTGCTTGACTCTCTGACTGGCTATTTCACTGACTGACTGAATGACTAAATGACTGACTGACACTGACTGACTGACTGCTTGACTACCTGACTGACTGCTTGACTGACTAACTGACTGGACAGGACTGACCGACTGACTGACTGACAGACTGACTGAATAAGGCTGACTGACTGACTGACTGACAGACTGACTGAATAAGGCTGACCGACTGACTGACTGCCTGACTGACTGACTGACTGACTGAATGACTGACTGACTGACTGACCGAGACTGACTGACTGACTGACTGAGACTGGACTGGACTGACTGACTGAATGAGACTGACTGACTGCTTTAGTGACTAACTGACTGCACAGGACTGACCGACTGACTGACTGACTGACTGCCTGACTGACTGACTGACTGAGACTAAATGACTGACTGCTTGACTGACAGGCTGAAGGACTAACTGACTGACTGAGTGACTGACTGACTGGACTGACTGACTGAGACTGAATGACTGAGTGCTTGACTGACTGACTGACCGAGACTGACTGACTGACTGACTGAGACTGGACTGGACTGACTGACTGACTGACTGACTGAGACTGACTGACTGCTTTAGTGACTAACTGACTGCACAGGACTGACCGACTGACTGACTGACTGACTGCCTGACTGACTGACTGACTGAATGACTGACTGACTGAGACTAAATGACTGACTGCTTGACTGACTGGCTGAAGGACTAACTGACTGACTGAGTGACTGACTGACTGGACTGACTGACTGAGACTGAATGACTGAGTGCTTGACTGATTGACTGTCAGACTGACTGACTGACTTCGCAAAAGGGAAAAATAAAAAAAAAGAATTATAAAATTAGAAAAAAATATATTCATTTAAGATTTCCTTTCCGGCCGGGACTCGAACCCAGTACCACGCGCTAGGAACCCAACGGTCTAGCCATTAGGCTATCGGAGCTCTGTCGATGGAAGTCTTAAATATAATAAAAACAAAAAATGCACCTTGGTAATTATTGATTCAAACACTTTGAAATTTACAGGTCGAATAATTAAACTGACTCAGAATTTTTCTCCCTACATAAATAATCAACATTCGCAAAAGAGAAAAATTAAAAAAAAGAAGAAGAAATTTCAAATTAGAAACTAAAAGTATACATTGAAGATTTTCGTTCAGGCTGGGACTCGAACCCAGGGCCACTCGCTTGGAAGCCTAACACTCTAGCCATTAGTCTATGGGATCTCTGTTGATCGGTGTCTTAATTATAATAAAAACAAAAAATGCACCTTAGTAATTATTGATCTAAAATCTTTGAAATTTAAAGGTCGAATGATTAAACTGACTCAGAATTTTCTTCCGTACATAAATAATCCATATTTGCAAAAGAAAGAAATTGAAAAAAAAAAGGAATTTTCAAATTAGAAAAGAAATATATACATTGAAGATATTCGCTCCGGCTGGGACTCGAACCCAGGCCACTCGCTTGGAAGACCAGCGGTCTAGCCATTAGGCTATCGGAGTTCTGTCGAGCGGAGTCTTACTGCCTGACTGATACTGCCTGACTGACAGACTGACTCACTGACTGACTGATACTGACTGACTGACTCACTGACTGACCGAGACTGACTGACTAACTGCCTGACTGACTGAGACTGGACTGACTGACTGACTGACTGACTGACTGACTAACTGACTGACTGAGACTGACTGACTGACTGCTTGACTCTCTGACTGGCTATTTCACTGACTGACTGAATGACTAAATGACTGACTGACACTGACTGACTGACTGCTTGACTACCTGACTGACTGCTTGACTGACTAACTGACTGGACAGGACTGACCGACTGACTGACTGACAGACTGACTGAATAAGGATGACTGACAGACTGACTGAATAAGGCTGACTGACTGACTGACTGACAGACTGACTGAATAAGGCTGACCGACTGACTGACTGCCTGACTGACTGACTGAATGACTGACTGACTGACTGACCGAGACTGACTGACTGACTGACTGAGACTGGACTGGACTGACTGACTGACTGAGACTGACTGACTGCTTTAGTGACTAACTGACTGCACAGGACTGACCGACTGACTGACTGACTGACTGCCTGACTGACTGACTGAGTGAATGACTGACTGACTGAGACTAAATGACTGACTGCTTGACTGACTGGCTGAAGGACTAACTGACTGACTGAGTGACTGACTGACTGGACTGACTGACTGAGACTGAATAACTGAGTGCTTGACTGATTGACTGTCAGACTGACTGACTGACTTCGCAAAAGGGAAAAATAAAAAAAAAAGAATTATAAAATTAGAAAAAAATATTTGCATTTAAGATTTCCTTCCCGGCTGGGATTTGAACCCAGGGCGACACTCATGGAAGCCCAACGCTCTCGCCAATATACTATAGGATCTCTGTTGATCGGTGTCTTAATTATAATAAAAACAAAAAATGCACCTTAGTAATTATTGATCTAAAATCTTTGAAATCTAAAGGTCGAATGATTAAACTGACTCAGAATTTTCTTCCGTACATAAATAATCCATATTTGCAAAAGAAAGAAATTGAAAAAAAAAAGAATCTTCAAATTAGAAGAGAAATATATACATGGAAGATTTTCGTTCCGGCCGGGACTCGAACCCTGTACCACGCGCTTGGAACCCAACGGTCTAGCCATTAGGCTATCGGAACTCTGTCGATGGAAGTCTTAAATATAATAAAAACAAAAAATGCACCTTGGTAATTATTGATTCAAACACTTTGAAATTTACAGGTCGAATAATTAAACTGACTCAGAATTTTTCTCCCTACATAAATAATCAATATTCGCAAAAGAGAAAAATTAAAAAAAAGAAGAAGAAATTTCAAATTAGAAACTAAAAGTATACATTGAAGATTTTCGTTCAGGCTGGGACTCGAACCCAGGGCCACTCGCTTGGAAGCCTAACACTCTAGCCATTAGTCTATGGGAGCTCTGTCGGTGGGAGTTTTAAATATAATAAAAACAAAAAATGCACCTTGGTAATTGTTTATTTAAACACTTTGAAATCTTCGTGTCGAAAAATTAAACTGACTCAGAATTTTCTTCCCTACATAAATAATCAATAATTGCAAAGGAAAGAAATTGAAAAAAAAAAGAATTTCCAAATTAGAAAAGAAATATATACATTGAAGATATTCGCTCCGGCTGGGACTCGAACCCAGGCCACTCGCTTGGAAGACCAGCGGTCTTGCCATTAGGCTATCGGAGTTCTGTCGAGCGGAGTCTTACTGCCTGACTGATACTGCCTGACTGACAGACTGACTCACTGACTGACTGATACTGACTGACTGACTCACTGACTGACCGAGACTGACTGACTAACTGCCTGACTGACTGAGACTGGACTGACTGACTGACTGACTGACTGACTGACTAACTGACTGACTGAGACTGACTGACTGACTGCTTGACTCTCTGACTGGCTATTTCACTGACTGACTGAATGACTAAATGACTGACTGACACTGACTGACAGACTGCTTGCCTACCTGACTGACTGCTTGACTGACTAACTGACTGGACAGGACTGACCGACTGACTGACTGACAGACTGACTGAATAAGGCTGACCGACTGACTGACTGCCTGACTGACTGACTGACTGAATGACTGACTGACTGACTGACCGAGACTGACTGACTGACTGACTGAGACTGGACTGGACTGACTGACTGACTGACTGACTGAGACTGACTGACTGCTTTAGTGACTAACTGACTGCACAGGACTGACCAACTGACTGACTGACTGACTGCCTGACTGACTGACTGACTGAATGACTGAGACTAAATGACTGACTGCTTGACTGACTGGCTGAAGGACTAACTGACTGACTGAGTGACTGACTGACTGGACTGACTGACTGAGACTGAATGACTGAGTGCTTGACTGATTGACTGTCAGACTGACTGACTGACTTCGCAAAAGGGAAAAATAAAAAAAAAGAATTATAAAATTAGAAAAAAATATTTGCATTTAAGATTTCCTTTCCGGCTGGGATTTGAACCCAGGGCGACACTCATGGAAGCCCAACGCTCTCGCCAATATACTATCGGATCTCTGTTGATCGGTGTCTTAATTATAATAAAAATATAAAATGCACCTTAGTAATTATTGATCTAAAATCTTTGAAATCTAAAGGTCGAATGATTAAACTGACTCAGAATTTTCTTCCGTACATAAATAATCCATATTTGCAAAAGAAAGAAATTGAAAAAAAAAGAATCTTCAAATTAGAAGAGAAATATATACATGGAAGATTTTCGTTCCGGCCGGGACTCGAACCCAGTACCACGCGCTTGGAACCTAACGGTCTAGCCATTAGGCTATCGGAATTCTGTCGAGCGTCGTCTTACTGCCTGACTGATACTGCCTGACTGACAGACTGACTCACTGACTGACTGATACTGACTGACTGACTCACTGACTGACCGAGACTGACTGACTAACTGCCTGACTGACTGAGACTGGACTGACTGACTGACTGACTGACTGACTGACTAACTGACTGACTGAGACTGACTGACTGAATGCTTGACTCTCTGACTGGCTATTTCACTGACTGACTGAATGACTAAATGACTGACTGACACTGACTGACTGACTGCTTGACTACCTGACTGACTGCTTTACTGACTAACTGACTGGACAGGACTGACCGACTGACTGACTGACAGACTGACTGAATAAGGATGACTGACAGACTGACTGAATAAGGCTGACTGACTGACTGACTGACAGACTGACTGAATAAGGCTGACCGACTGACTGACTGCCTCACTGACTGACTGACTGAATGACTGACTGACTGACTGACCGAGACTGACTGACTGACTGACTGAGACTGGACTGGACTGACTGACTGACTGACTGACTGAGACTGACTGACTGCTTTAGTGACTAACTGACTGCACAGGACTGACCGACTGACTGACTGACTGACTGCCTGACTGACTGACTGACTGAATGACTGACTGACTGAGACTAAATGACTGACTGCTTGACTGACTGGCTGAAGGACTAACTGACTGACTGAGTGACTGACTGACTGGACTGACTGACTGAGACTGAATGACTGAGTGCTTGACTGATTGACTGTCAGACTGACTGACTGAATTCGCAAAAGGGAAAAATAAAAAAAAAAGAATTATAAAATTAGAAAAAAATATTTGCATTTAAGATTTCCTTTCCGGCCGGGACTCGAACCCAGTACCACGCGCTAGGAACCCAACGGTCTAGCCATTAGGCTATCGGAGCTCTGTCGATGGAAGTCTTAAATATAATAAAAACAAAAAATGCACCTTGGTAATTATTGATTCAAACACTTTGAAATTTACAGGTCGAATAATTAAACTGACTCAGAATTTTTCTCCCTACATAAATAATCAACATTCGCAAAAGAGAAAAATTAAAAAAAAAAGAAGAAGAAATTTAAAATTAGAAACTAAAAGTATACATTGAAGATTTTCGTTCAGGCTGGGACTCGAACCCAGGGCCACTCGCTTGGAAGCCTAACACTCTAGCCATTAGTCGACGGGAGCTCTGTCGGTGGGAGTTTTAAATATAATAAAAACAAAAAATGCACCTTGGTAATTGTTTATTTAAACACTTTGAAATCTTCGTGTCGAAAAATTAAACTGACTCAGAATTTTCTTCCCTACATAAATAATCAATAATTGCAAAGGAAAGAAATTGAAAAAAAAAGAATTTTCAAATTAGAAAAGAAATATATACATTGAAGATATTCGCTCCGGCTGGGACTCGAACCCAGGCCACTCGCTTGGAAGACCAGCGGTCTAGCCATTAGGCTATAGGAGTTCTGTCGAGCGGAGTCTTACTGCCTGACTGAGACTACCTGACTGACAGACTGACTCACTGACTGACTGATACTGACTGACTGGACTGACTGACTGACTCACTGACTGACCGAGACTGACTGACTGACTCACTGACTGACCGAGACTGACTGACTAACTGCCTGACTGACTGAGACTGGACTGACTGACTGACTGACTGACTGACTGACTAACTGACTGACTGAGACTGACTGACTGACTGCTTGACTCTCTGACTGACTATTTCACTGACTGACTGAATGACTAAATGACTGACTGACACTGACTGACTGACTGCTTGACTACCTGACTGACTGCTTGACTGACTAACTGACTGGACAGGACTGACCGACTGACTGACTGACAGACTGACTGAATAAGGATGACTGACAGACTGACTGAATAAGGCTGACTGACTGACTGACAGACTGACTGAATAAGGCTGACTGCCTGACTGACTGACTGACTGAATGACTGACTGACTGACTGACCGAGACTGACTGACTGACTGACTGCGACTGGACTGGACTGACAGACTGAGACTGACTGACTGCTTTAGTGACTAACTGACTGCACAGGACTGACCGACTGACTGACTGACTGCCTGACTGACTGACTGACTGAATGACTGACTGACTGAGACTAAATGACTGACTGAGTGACTGACTGACTGGACTGACTGACTGAGACTGAATGACTGAGTGCTTGACTGATTGACTGTCAGACTGACTGACTGACTTCGCAAAAGGGAAAAATAAAAAAAAAGAATTATAAAATTAGAAAAAAATATTTGCATTTAAGATTTCCTTTCCGGCTGGGATTTGAACCCAGGGCGACACGCATGGAAGCCCAACGCTCTCGCCAATATACTATCGGATCTCTGTTAGTCGGTGTCTTAATTATAATAAAAACAAAAAATGCACCTTAGTAATTATTGATCTAAAATCTTTGAAATCTAAAGGTCGAATGATTAAACTGACTCAGAATTTTCTTCCGTACATAAATAATCCATATTTGCAAAAGAAAGAAATTGAAAAAAAAAGAATCTTCAAATTAGAAGAGAAATATATACATTGAAGGTTTTCGTCCCGGCCGGGACTCGAACCCAGTACCACGCGCTTGGAACCCAACGGTCTAGCCATTAGGCTATCGGAGCTCTGTAGATTGAAGTCTTAAATATAATAAAAAAAAATGCACCTTTTTAATTATTGATTCAAACACTTTGAAATCTACAGGTCAAATTATTAAACTGACTCAGAATTTTTCTCCCTACATAAATAATCAATATTCGCAAAATGAATTGAAAAAAAAAAAATAAAATTCGAAAAGTAATATATACATTGAAGATATTCGTTCCGGCTGGGACTCGAACCCAGGGCCACTCGCTTGGAAACCCACCACTCTAGCCATTAGTCTAGCAGAGCTCTGACGGTCGGAGTTTTAAATATAATAAAATCAAAAAATGCACCTTGGTAATTATTTATCTAAACACTTTGAATTCTGCGTTTCGAAAAATTAAACTGACTCAGAATTTTCTTCCCTACATAAATAATCAATATTTGCAAAAGAAAAAAATTGAAAAAAAAAAGAGAATTTTCGAATTGGAAAAGAAATATATACATTGAAGATATTCGTTCCGGCTGGGACTCGAACCCAGGCCATTCGCTTGGAAGACCAACGGTCTAGCCATTAGCTATCGGAGTTCTGTCGGTCGGAGCCTTACTGCCTGACTGAGACTGCCTGACTGACAGACTGACTGAATGACTAACTGATACTGACTGACTGACTGATACTGATTGACTGACTGACTCACTGATTGACCGAGACTGACTGACTGCCTGACTGACTGAGACTGGACTGGACTGACTGACTGACTGACTGAGACTAAATGACTGACTGCTTGACTGACTGGCTGAATGACTAACTGACTGACTGAGACTGACTGACTGACTGCCTAACTGACTGAGTGACTGACTGACTGGACTGACTGACCGTCTGACTGAGACTGAATGACTGACTGCTTGACTGACTGACTGGTCTGGACTGACCGACTGACAGACTGACTGACTGACTGAGACTGACTGACTGAATGACTAACTGACTGACTGACTGACCGAATGACTGAATGAGGCTGAGTGACTGACTGCCTGACTGACTGACTGATTGAATGACTAGCTGACTGAGACTAAGTGACTAAATTGCTTGACTGACTGACTGACTGCCTGACTGACTGAGTGACTGACTGACTGGACTGACTGACTGACTGACTGAGACTGAATGACTGACTGCCCAACTGACTGAGTGACTGAATGACTAACTGACTGATTGACTGCTTAAGTGACTGACAGACTGACTGCTTGACTGACAGACTGGACTGGACTGACCGACTGACAGACTGACTGGCTGACAGAGACTGACTGATTGACTGTCGGACTGACTGACTGACTTCGCAAAAGGGAAAAATAAAAAAAAATTATCAAATTAGAAAAAAATACATGTATTTAAGATTTTCGTTCCGGCCGGGACTCGAACCCAGTACCACGCGCTTGGAACCCAATGGTCTAGCCATTAGGCTATCGGAGCTCTGTCGATGGAAGTCTTAAATATAATAAAAACAAAAAATGCACCTTGGTAATTATTGATTCAAACACTTTGAAATTTACAGGTCGAATAATTAAACTGACTCAGAATTTTTCTGCTTACATAAATAATCAATATTCGCAAAAGAGAAAAATTAAAAAAAAAAAAGAAGAGGAATTTTCAAATTAGAAACTAAAAGTATACATTGAAGATTTTCGTTCAGGCAGGGACTCGAACCCAGGGCCACTCGCTTGGAAGCCTAACACTCTAGCCATTAGTCTATGGGAGCTCTGTCGGTGGGAGTTTTAAATATAATAAAAACAAAAAATGCACCTTGGTAATTGTTTATTTAAACACTTTGAAATCTTCGTGTCGAAAAATTAAACTGACTCAGAATTTTCTTCCCTACATAAATAATCAATATTTGCAAAGGAAAGAAATTGAAAAAAAAAGAATTTTCAAATTATAAAAGAAATATATACATTGAAGATATTCGCTCCGGCTGGGACTCGAACCCAGGCCACTCGCTTGGAAGACCAGCGGTCTAGCCATTAGGCTATCGGAGTTCTATCGAGCGGAGTCTTACTGCCTGACTGAGACTGCCTGACTGACAGACTGACTCACTGACTGACTGATACTGACTGACTGGACTGACTGACTGACTCACTGACTGACCGAGACTGACTGACTGACTCACTAACTGACTGAGACTGACTGACTGACTGCTTGACTCTCTGACTGACTATTTCACTGACTGACTGAATGAATAATGACTGACTGACACTGACTGACTGACTGCTTGACTACCTGAATGACTGCTTGACTGACTAACTGACTGGACAGGACTGACCGACTGACTGACTGACAGACTGACTGAATAAGGATGACTGACAGACTGACTGAATAAGGCTGACTGACTGACTGACTGACAGACTGACTGAATAAGGCTGACCGACTGACTGACTGCCTGACTGACTGACTGACTGACTGACTGACTGACCGAGACTGACTGACTGACTGACTGAGACTGGACTGGACTGACTGACTGACTGACTGACTGAGACTGACTGACTGCTTAAGTGACTAACTGACTGCACAGGACTGACCGACTGACTGACTGACTGACTGCCTGACTGACTGACTGACTGACTGACTGACTGACCGAGACTGACTGACTGACTGACTGAGACTGGACTGGACTGACTGACTGACTGACTGACTGAGACTGACTGACTGCTTTAGTGACTAACTGACTGCACAGGACTGACCGACTGACTGACTGACTGACTGCCTGACTGACTGACTGACTGAATGACTGACTGACTGAGACTAAATGACTGACTGCTTGACTGACTGGCTGAAGGACTAACTGACTGACTGAGTGACTGACTGACTGGACTGACTGACTGAGACTGAATGACTGAGTGCTTGACTGATTGACTGTCAGACTGACTGACTGACTTCGCAAAAGGGAAAAATAAAAAAAAAAGAATTATAAAATTAGAAAAAAATATTTGCATTTAAGTTTTCCTTTCCGGCTGGGATTTGAACCCAGGGCGACACGCATGGAAGCCCAACGCTCTCGCCAATATACTATCGGATCTCTGTTGGTCGGTGTCTTAATTATAATAAAAACAAAAAATGCACCTTAGTAATTATTGATCTAAAATCTTTGAAATCTAAAGGTCGAATGATTAAACTGACTCAGAATTTTCTTCCGTACATAAATAATCCATATTTGCAAAAGAAAGAAACTTAAAAAAAAAAGAATCTTCAAATTAGAAGACAAATATATACATTGAAGATTTCCGTTCCGGCCGGGACTCGAACCCAGTACCACGCGCTTGGAACCCAACGGTCTAGCCATTAGGCTAACGGAGCTCTGTCGATTGAAGTCTTAAATATAATTAAAAAAAAATGCACCTTTTTAATTATTGATTCAAACACTTTGAAATCTACAGGTCAAATTATTAAACTGACTCAGAATTTTTCTCCCTACATAAATAATCAATATTCGCAAAAGAAATTGAAAAAAAAAATAAAATTCGAAAAGAAATATATACATTGAAGATATTCGCTCCGGCTGGGACTCGAACCCAGGCCACTCGCTTGGAAGACCAGCGGTCTAGCCATTAGGCTATCGGAGTTCTATCGAGCGGAGTCTTACTGCCTGACTGAGACTGCCTGACTGACAGACTGACTCACTGACTGACTGATACTGACTGACTGGACTGACTGACTGACTCACTGACTGACCGAGACTGACTGACTGACTCACTAACTGACTGAGACTGACTGACTGACTGCTTGACTCTCTGACTGACTATTTCACTGACTGACTGAATGAATAATGACTGACTGACACTGACTGACTGACTGCTTGACTACCTGAATGACTGCTTGACTGACTAACTGACTGGACAGGACTGACCGACTGACTGACTGACAGACTGACTGAATAAGGATGACTGACAGACTGACTGAATAAGGCTGACTGACTGACTGACTGACAGACTGACTGAATAAGGCTGACCGACTGACTGACTGCCTGACTGACTGACTGACTGACTGACTGACTGACCGAGACTGACTGACTGACTGACTGAGACTGGACTGGACTGACTGACTGACTGACTGACTGAGACTGACTGACTGCTTTAGTGACTAACTGACTGCACAGGACTGACCGACTGACTGACTGACTGACTGCCTGACTGACTGACTGACTGAATGACTGACTGACTGAGACTAAATGACTGACTGCTTGACTGACTGGCTGAAGGACTAACTGACTGACTGAGTGACTGACTGACTGGACTGACTGACTGAGACTGAATGACTGAGTGCTTGACTGATTGACTGTCAGACTGACTGACTGACTTCGCAAAAGGGAAAAATAAAAAAAAAAGAATTATAAAATTAGAAAAAAATATTTGCATTTAAGTTTTCCTTTCCGGCTGGGATTTGAACCCAGGGCGACACGCATGGAAGCCCAACGCTCTCGCCAATATACTATCGGATCTCTGTTGGTCGGTGTCTTAATTATAATAAAAACAAAAAATGCACCTTAGTAATTATTGATCTAAAATCTTTGAAATCTAAAGGTCGAATGATTAAACTGACTCAGAATTTTCTTCCGTACATAAATAATCGATATTTGCAAAAGAAAGAAAATGAAATAAAAAAAAGAATTTTCAAATTAGAAAAGAAATATATACATTGAAGACTTTCATTCCGGCCGGGACTCGAACCCAGTACCACGCGCTTTGAACCCAACGGTCTCGCCATTAGGCTATCGGAGCTCTGTCGATTGAAGTCTTAAATATAATAAAAACAAAAATCGCACCTTTTTAATTATTGATTCAAACACTTTGAAATCTACAGGTCGAATAATTAAACTCACTCAGAATTTTTCTCTCTACATAAATAATCAATATTCGCAAAAGAGAAAAATTAAAAAAAAAAGAAGAAGAATTTTCAAATTAGAAACTAAAAATATAAATTGAAGATTTTCGCGCAGGCTGGGACTCGAACGCAGGGCCACTCGCTTGGAAACCCACCACTCTAGCCATTATTCTAGCAGAGCTCTGACGGTCGGAGTTTTAAATATAATAAAATCAAAAAATGCACCTTGGTAATTATTTATCTAAACACTTTGAATTCTGCGTTTCGAAAAATTAAACTGACTCAGAATTTTCTTCCCTACATAAATAATCAATATTTGCAAAAGAAAAAAATTGAAAAAAAAAGAGAATTTTCAAATTGGAAAAGAAATATATACATTGAAGATATTCGTTCCGGCTGGGACTCGAACCCAGGCCATTCGCTTGGAAGACCAACGGTCTAGCCATTAGCTATCGGAGTTCTGTCGGTCGGAGCCTTACTGCCTGACTGAGACTGCCTGACTGACAGACTGACTGAATGACTAACTGATACTGACTGACTGACTGATACTGATTGACTGACTGACTCACTGATTGACCGAGACTGACTGACTGACCGAGACTGACTGACTGACTGCCTGACTGACTGAGACTGGACTGGACTGACTGACTGACTGACTGAGACTAAATGACTGACTGAGACTAAATGACTGACTGCTTGACTGACTGGCTGAATGACTAACTGACTGACTGAGACTGACTGACTGACTGCCTAACTGACTGAGTGACTGACTGATTGGACTGACTGACCGTCTGACTGAGACTGAATGACTGACTGCTTGACTGACTGACTGGTCTGGACTGACCGACTGACAGACTGACTGACTGACTGAGACTGACTGACTGAATGACTAACTGACTGACTGACTGACAGAATGACTGAATGAGGCTGAGTGACTGACTGCCTGACTGACTGACTGATTGAATGACTAGCTGACTGAGACTAAGTGACTAAATTGCTTGACTGACTGACTGAATGACTAACTGACTGACTGAGACTGACTGACTGACTGCCTGACTGACTGAGTGACTGACTGACTGGACTGACTGACTGACTGACTGAGACTGAATGACTGACTGCCCAACTGACTGAGTGACTGAATGACTAACTGACTGATTGACTGCTTAAGTGACTGACAGACTGACTGCTTGACTGACAGACTGGACTGGACTGACCGACTGACAGACTGACTGGCTGACAGAGACTGACTGGTTGACTGTCGGACTGACTGACTGACTTCGCAAAAGGGGAAAATAAAAAAAAAATTATCAAATTAGAAAAAAATACATGTATTTAAGATTTTCTTTCCGGCTGAGATTCGAACCCAGGGCCACACGCATGGAAGCCCAACGCTCTCGCCACCGGACTATCGGATCTCGGATGGCCGGTGTCTTAATTATAATAAAAACAAAAAATGCACCTTGGTAATTATTGATCTAAAATCTTTGAAATCTAAAGGTCGAATGATTAAACTGACTCAGAATTTTCTTCCGTACATAAATAATCGATATTTGCAAAAGAAAGAAAATGAAAAAAAAAGAATTTTCAAATTAGAAAAGAAATATATACATTGAAGATTTTCGTTCCGGCCGGGATTCGAACCCAGTACCACGCGCTTGGAACCCAACGGTGTAGCCATTAGGCTATCGGAGCTCTGTCGATGGAAGTCTTAAATATAATAAAAACAAAAAATGCACCTTGGTAATTATTGATTCAAACACTTTGAAATTTACAGGTCGAATAATTAAACTGACTCAGAATTTGTCTCCCTACATAAATAATCAATATTCGCAAAAGAGAAAAATTAAAAAAAAAAAGAAGAAGAATTTTCAAATTAGAAACTAAAAGTATACATTGAAGATTTTCGTTCAGGCTGGGACTCGAACCCAGGGCCACTCGCTTGGAAGCCTAACACTCTAGCCATTAGTCTATGGGAGCTCTGTCGGTGGGAGTTTTAAATATAATAAAAACAAAAAATGCACCTTGGTAATTGTTTATTTAAACACTTTGAAATCTTCGTGTCGAAAAATTAAACTGACTCAAAATTTTCTTCCCTACATAAATAATCAATATTTGCAAAGGAAAGAAATTGAAAAAAAAAAGAATTTTCAAATTAGAAAAGAAATATATACATTGAAGATATTCGCTCCGGCTGGGACTCAAACCCTGGCCACTCGCTTGGAAGACCAGCGGTCTAGCCATTAGGCTATAGGAGTTCTGTCGAGCGGAGTCTTACTGCCTGACTGAGACTGCCTGACTGACAGACTGACTCACTGACTGACTGATACTGACTGACTGGACTGACTGACTGACTCACTGACTGACCGAGACTGACTGACTGACTCACTGACTGACCGAGACTGACTGACTAACTGCCTGACTGACTGAGACTGGACTGACTGACTGACTGACTGACTGACTGACTAACTGACTGACTGAGACTGACTGACTGACTGCTTGACTCTCTGACTGACTATTTCTCTGACTGACTGCATGACTAAATGACTGACTGACTGCTTGACTACCTGACTGACTGCTTGACTAAATAACGGACTGGACAGGACTGACCGACTGACTGACTGACAGACTGACTGAATAAGGATGACTGACAGACTGACTGAATAAGGCTGACTGACTGACTGACTGACAGACTGACTGAATAAGGCTGACCGACTGACTGACTGCCTGACTGACTGACTGACTGAATGACTGACTGACTGACTGACCGAGACTGACTGACTGACTGACTGAGACTGGACTGGACTGACTGACTGACTGACTGACTGAGACTGACTGACTGCTTTAGTGACTAACTGACTGCACAGGACTGACCGACTGACTGACTGACTGACTGCCTGACTGACTGAATGACTGACTGACTGAGACTAAATGACTGACTGACTACGCAAAAGGGAAAAATAAAAAAAAAAAAGAATTATAAAATTAGAAAAAAATATTTGCATTTAAGATTTCCTTTCCGGCTGGGATTTGAACCTGGGCCACTCGCTTGGAAGCCCACCACTCTAGCCATTAGTCTAGCAGAGCTCTAACAGTCGGAGTTTCAAATATAATAAAATCAAAAAATGCACCTTGGTAATTATTTATCTAAACACTTTTTCGCGTTTCGAAAAATTAAACTGACTCAGAATTTTCTTCCCTACATAAATAATCAATATTTGCAAAAGAAAAAAATTGAAAAAAAAAAGAATTTTCAAATTCGAAAAGAAATATGTACATTGAAGATATTCGTTCCGGCTGGGACTCGAACCCAGGCCATTCGCTTGGAAGACCAACGGTCTAGCCATTAGCTATCGGAGTTCTGTCGGTCGGAGTCTTACTGCCTGACTGAGACTGCCTGACTGACTGACTGATACTGACTGACTGACTGATACTGACTGACTGACTGATACTGATTGACTGACGTACTCACTGACTGACCGACTGAATGATACTGACTGACTGACCGAGACTGACTGACTGACTGAGACTGACTGACTGACTGCCTGACTGACTGAGATTGGACTGGATTGACTGACTGACTGACTGAGACTAAATGACTGACTGCTTGACTGACTGGCTGAATGACTAACTGACTGACTGAGACTGACTGAAACTGACTGACTGACTGCCTAACTGACTGAGTGACTGACTGATTGGACGACTGACTGTCTGACTGAGATTGAATGACTGACTGCTTGACTGACTGACTGGTCTGGACTGACCGACTGACAGACTGACTGACTGACTGAGACTGACTGACTGAAAGACTAACTGACTGACTGACTGACAGACTGACTGAATGAGGCTGAGTGACTGACTGACTGCCCGACTGACTGACTGACTGAATGACTAACTCACTGAGACTAAGTGACTAAATTGCTTGACTGACTGACTGAATGACTAACTGACTGACTGAGACTGACTGACTGACTGCCTGACTGACTGAGTGACTGACTGACTGGACTGACTGACTGACTGACTGAGACTGAATGACTGACTGCCTAACTGACTGAGTGACTGAATGACTAACTGACTGATTCACTGCTTAAGTGACTGACTGACTGACTGCTTGACTGACTGACTGGACTGGACTGACCGACTGACAGACTGACTGGATGACAGAGACTGACTGATTGACTGTCGGACTGACTGACTGATTTCGCAAAAGGGAAAAATAAAAAAAAATTATCAAATTAGAAAAAAATATATGCATTTAAGTTTTTCTTTCCGTCTGGGATTCGAACCCAGGGCCACACGCATGGAAGCCCAACGCTCTCGCCAATGGACTATCGGATCTCGGTTGGCCGGTGTCTTAATTATAATAAAAACAAAAAATGCACCTTATTAATTATTGATCTAAAATCTTTGAAATCTGCAGGTCGAATAATTAAACTGACTCAGAATTTATTTCCGTACATAAATAATCGGTATTTGCAAAAGAAAGAAAATGAAAAATAAAGAATTTTTAAATTAGAAAAGAAATATATACATTGAAGATTTTCGTTCCGGCCGGGACTCGAACCCAGTACCACGCGCTTGGAACCGAACGGTCTAGCCATTAGGCTACCGGAGCTCTGGCGATGGAAGTCTTGAATATATTAAAAACAAAAAATGCACCTTGGTAATTATTTATTCAAACACTTTGAAATTTACAGGTCGAATAATTAAACTGACTCAGAATTTTTCTCCCTACATAAATAATCAATATTCGCAAAAGAGAAAAATTAAAAAAAAAAGAAGAAGAATTTTCAAATTAGAAAATAAAAGTATACATTGAAGATTTTCGTTCAGGCTGGGACTCGAACCAAGGGCCACTCGCTTGGAAGCCTAACACTCTAGCCATTAGTCTATGGGAGCTCTGTCGGTGGGAGTTTTAAATATAATAAAAACAAAAAATGCACCTTGGTTATTGTTTTTTTAAATACTTTGAAATCTTCGGGTCGAAAAATTAAACTGACTCAGAATTTTCTTCCCTACATAAATAATCAATATTTGCAAAGGAAAGAAATTGGAAAAAAAAAGAATTTTCAAATTATAAAAGAAATATATACATTGAAGATATTCGCTCCGGCTGGGACTCGAACCCAGGCCACTCGCTTGGAAGACCAGCGGTCTAGCCATTAGGCTATCGGAGTTCTATCGAGCGGAGTCTTACTGCCTGACTGAGATTGCCTGACTGATAGACTGATTGACTGACTGACTGATACTGACTGACTGACAGTCTGACTGACTGAGACTGGACTGGACTGACTGACTGACTATTTCACTGACTGACTGAATGACTAAATGACTGACTGAGACTGACTGACTGACTGCTTGACTGAATAACGGACTGACTGACTGAGAGTAAATGATAGACTGCCTGATTGACTGATTGAATGACTAAATGACTGACTGACTGTTTGACACCCTGACTGACTGCTTGACTGACTAACTCACTGACTGGACGGGACTGACCGTCTGACTCACTGACAGACTGACTGAATGCGATTGACTGACTGACTGACTGACTGACTAACTGAGACTGACTGACTGGCTGTTTCACTGACTGAATGAATGACTAACTGACTGACTGAGACTTAGTGACTGACTGCTTGACTGCCTGACTGACTGCTTGACTGACTAACTGACTGACTGAACTGACTGGACAGGACTGACCGACTGACTGACTGACTGAATGAGGCTGACTGACTGACTGACTGACTGCCTGACTGACTGACTGAGACTAAATGGCTGACTGCTTGACTGACTGGCTGAATGACTAACTGACTGGCTGAGACTGACTGACTGACTGCTTAACTGACTGATTGACTGACTGACTGGACTGACTGACTGACTGACTGAGACTGAATGACTAACTGACTGACTGACTGCTTGAGTGACTGACTGACTGACTGCTTGACTGACTGACTTCGCAAAAGGGAAAAATAAAAAAAAGGAATTATCAAATTAGAAAAAAATATTCGCATTTAAGATTTCCCTTCCGGCTGGGATTCGAACCCAAGGCCACACGCATGGAAGCCCAACGCTCCCGCCAATAGACTATCGGATCTCTGTTGGTCGGTGTCTTAATTATAATAAGAACAAAAAATGCACCTTGGTAGTTATTGATCTAAAATCTTTGACATCTACAGGTCGAATAATTAAACTGACTCAGAATTTTCTTCCGTGCATAAATAATCGATATTTGCAAAAGAAAGAAATTGAAAAAAAAAAGAATTTTCAAATAAGAAAAGAAATATATACATTAAAGATATTCGTTCCGGCCGGGACTCGAACCCAGTACCACGCGCTTGAAAGCCCAACGGTCTAGCCATTAGGTTATCGGAGATCTGTCGGTCGAAGTTTTAAATATAATAAAAACAAAAAATGCACTTTGGTAATTATTTATTTAAACACTTTGAAATCTGCGGGTCGAAAAATTAAACTGACTCAGAATTTTCTTCCCTACATAAATAATCATTATTTGCAAAAGAAAGAAATTGAAAAAAAAAAAAGAATTTTCAAATTAGAAAAGAAATATATACATTGAAGATATTCGTTCCGGCTGGGGCTCGAACCCAGGCCACTCGCTTGGAAGACCAACGGTCTAGCCATTAGGCTATCGGAGTTCGGACGGTCGGAGTCTTACTGCCTGACTAAAATTGCCTGAGTGACAGACTGACTGACTGACTGACTGAGACTGACTGACTGACTGCTTGACTGACTAACTGACTGACTCGACTGGACTGACTGACTGACTGACTGACTGAGAGTAAATGATAGACTGCTTCATTGACTGATTGAATGACTAAATGACTGACTGCTTGACTCCCTGACTGGTTGCTTGACTGACTAACTGACTGATTGGACTGACTGGACGGGACTGACCGACTGACCTACTGACAGACTGATTGAATGCTATTGACTAACTGACTGACTGACTGACTGCTTGACTGCCTGACTGACTGCTTGACTGACTAACTGACTGACTGAACTGACTGGCCAGGACTGACCAACTGACTGACTGACAGACTGACTGAATGAGGCTGACTGACTGCCTGACTGCCTGACTAACTGACTGACTGAATGACTGACTGAGACTAAATGATTAACTGCTTGACTGACTGACTGAATGACTTACTGACTGACTGAGACTGACTGACTGACTGCCTAACTGACTGAGTGACTGACTGGACTGGACTGACTGACTGACTTCGCAAAAGGGAAAAATAAAAAAAATTATCAAATTAGAAAAAAATATTTGCATTTAAGATTTTCCTTCCGGCTGGGATTCGAACCCAGGGCCACATGCATAGAATCCCAACGCTCTCGCCAACAGACTATCGGATCTCAGTTGGCCGGTGTCTTAATTATAATAAAAACAAAAAATGCACCTTGGTAATATTTGATCTAAAATCTTTGAAAACTACAGCTCGAATAAATAAACTGACTCAGAATTTTCTTCCGTACATAAATAATCAATATTTGCAAATGAAAGAAAATGAAAAAAAAAGAATTTTCAAATTAGAAAAGTAATATATACATTGAAGATATTCGTTCCGGCTGGGACTCGAACCCAGGCCATTCGCTTGGAAGACCAACGGTCTAGCCATTAGCTATCGGAGTTCTGTCGGTCGGAGTCTTACTGCCTGACTGAGACTGCCTGACTGACAGACTGACTGAATGACTGACTGATACTGACTGACTGACTGATACTGACTGACTGACTGATACTGATTGACTGACTGACTCACTGACTGACCGAGACTGACTGATTGACCGAGACTGACTGATTGACCGAGACTGACTGACTGACTACCTGACTGACTGAGACTGGACTGGACTGACTGACTGACTGACTGAGACTAAATGACTGACTGCTTGACTGACTGGCTGAATGACTAACTGATTGACCGAGACTGACTGACTGACTACCTGACTGACTGAGACTGGACTGGACTGACTGACTGACTGACTGAGACTGAATGACTGACTGCTTGACTGACTGACTGGTCTGGACTGACCGACTGACAGACTGACTGACTGACTGAGACTGACTGACTGAATGACTAACTGACTGACTGACTGACAGACTGACTGAATGAGGCTGAGTGACTGACAGACTGCCCGACTGACTGACAGACTGAATGACTAACTGACTGAGACTAAGTGACTAAATTGCTTGACTGACTGACTGAATGACTAACTGACTGACTGACTGACAGACTGACTGAATGAGGCTGAGTGACTGACAGACTGCCCGACTGACTGACTGACTGAATGACTAACTGACTGAGACTAAGTGACTAATTTGCTTGACTGACTGACTGAATGACTAACTGACTGACTGAGACTGACTGACTGACTGACTGCCTGACTGACTGAGTGACTGAATGACTGGACTGACTGACTGACTGATTGAGACTGAATGACTGACTGCCTAACTGACTGAGTGACTGAAAGACTAACTGACTGATTGACTGCTTAAGTGACTGACTGACTGACTGCTTGACTGACTGACTGGACTGGACTGACCGACTGACAGACTGACTGGCTGACAGAGACTGACTGATTGACTGTCGGACTGACTGACTGATTTCGCAAAAGGGAAAAATAAAAAAAAATTATCAAATTAGAAAAAATATATGCATTTAAGATTTTTTTTCCGGCTGGGATTCGAACCCAGGGCCACACGCATGTAAGCCCAACGCTCTCGCCAATATGCGATCGGATCTCTGTTGGTCGGTGTGTCGGTGTCTAAATTATAATAAAAACAAAAAATGCACCTTGGTAATTATTGATCTAAAATTTTTGAAATCTAAAGGTCGAATGATTAAACTGACTCAGAATTTCCTTCCGTACATAAATAATCGATATTTGCAAAAGAAAGAAATTGAAAAAAAAAAAGAATCTTCAAATTAGAAAAGAAATATATACATTGAAGATTTTCGTTCCGGCCGGGATTCGAAAACAGTACCACGCGCTTGGAACCCAACGGTCTAGCCATTAGGCTATCGGAGCTCTGCCGTTTAAAGTCTTAAATATAATAAAAACAAAAAATGCACCTTTTTAATTATTGATTCAAACACTTTGAAATCTACAGGTCGAATAATTAAACTGACTCAGAATTTTTCTCCCTACATAAATAATCAATATTCGCAAAAGAGAAAAATTAAAATAAAAGAAGAAGAATTTTCAAATTAGAAACTAAAAATATAAATTGAAGATTTTCGCGCAGGCTGGGACTCGAACCCAGGGCCACTCGCTAGGAAGCCCACCACTCTAGCCATTAGTCTAGCAGAGCTCTGACGGTCGAAGTTTTAAATATAATAAAATCAAAAAATGCACCTTGGTAATTATTTATCTAAACACTTTTTTGCGTTTCGAAAAATTAAACTGACTCAGAATTTTGTTCCCTACATAAATAATCAATATTTGCAAAAGAAAAAAATTGAAAAAAAAAGAAATTTCAAATTCGAAAAGAAATATATACATTGAATATATTCGTTCCGGCTGGGACTCGAAAATGACTGAATGAGGCTGAGTGACTGACAGACTGCCCGACTGACTGACTGACTGAATGACTAACTGACTGAGACTAAGTGACTAAATTGCTTGACTGACTGACTGACTGACTAACTGACTGACTGAGACTGACTGACTGACTGCTTGACTGTCTGACTGACTGCTTGACTGAATAAGGCTGACTGACTGACAGACTGACTGAATAAGGCTGACTGACTGACTGACTGACAGACTGACTGAATAAGGCTGACTGACTGACTGACTGAATAAGGCTGACTGACTGACTGACTGCCTGACTGACTGACTGACTGAATGACTGACTGACTGACTGACTGAGACTGACTGACTGACTGACTGAGACTGGACTGGACTGACTGACTGACTGACTGACTGACTGACTGCCTGACTGACTGACTGACTGAATGACTGACTGACTGAGACTAAATCACTGACTGATTGACTGACTGATTGACTGACTGACTGACTGACTGAGACTGACTGACTGACTGCCTAACTGACTGAGTGACTGACTGACTGGACTGACTGACTGAGACTGAATGACTGAGTGCTTGTCTGATTGACTGTCGGACTGACTGACTGACTTCGCAAAAGGGAAAAATAAAAAAAAAGAATTATCAAATTAGAAAAAAATATTTGCATTTAAGATTACCTTTCCGGTTGGGATTTGAACCCAGGGCGACACGCATGGAAGCCCATCGCTCTCGCCAATATACTATCGGATCTCGGTCCGTCGGTGTCTTAATTATAATAAAAACAAAAAATGCACCTTGGTAATTATTGATCTAAAATCTTTGAAATCTAAAGGTCGAATGATTAAACTGACTCAGAATTTTCTTCCGTACATAAATAATCGATATTTGCAAAAGAAAGAAATTGAAAAAAAAAGAATCTTCAAATTAGAAAAGAAATTTATACATTGAAGATTTTCGTTCCGGCCGGGACTCGAACCCAGTACCACGCGCTTGGAACCCAACGGTCTAGCCATTAGGCTATCGGAGCTCTGTCGATTGAAGTCTTAAATATAATAAAAACAAAAAATGCACCTTTTTAATTATTGATTCAAACACTTTAAAATCTACAGGTCGAATAATTAAATTGACTCAGAATTTTTCTCCCTACATAAATAATCAATATTCGAAAAAGAAAAAAATTAAAAAAAAGAAGAAGAATTTTCAAATTAGAAACTAAAAATATAAATTGCAGATTTTCGCGCAGGCTGGGACTCGAAACCAGGGCCACTCGCTTGGAAGCCCACCACTCTAGCCATTAGTCTAGCAGAGCTTTGACGGTCGGAGTTTAAATATAATAAAATCAAAAAATGCATCTTGGTAATTATTTATCTAAACACTTTGAATTCTGCGTTTCGAAAAATTAAACTGACTCAGAATTTTCTTCCCTACATAAATAATCAATATTTGCAAAAGAAAAACATTGAAAAAAAAAAGAATTTTCAAATTCTAAAAGAAATATATACATTGAAGATATTCGTTCCGGCTGGAACTCGAACCCAGGCCATTCGCTTGGAAGACCAACGGTCTAGCCATTAGCTATCGGAGTTCTGTCGGTCGGAGTCATACTGCCTGACTGAGACTGCCTGACTGACAGACTGACTGAATGACTGACTGATACTGACTGACGGACTGATACTGACTGACTGACTGATACTGATTGACTGACTGACTCACTGACTGACCGAGACTGACTGACTGACTGCCTGACTGACTGCCTGACTGACTGAGACTGGACTGGACTGACTGACTGACTGACTGAGACTAAATGACTGACTGCTTGACTGACTGGCTGAATGACTAACTGACTGACTGAGACTGACTGACTGACTGCCTAACTGACTGAGTGACTGACTGATTGGACTGACTGACTGGCTGACTGATGCTGAATGACTGACTGCTTGACTGACTGACTGGTCTGGACTGACCGACTGACAGACTGACTGACTGACTGAGACTGAGTGACTGAATGACTAACTGACTGACTGACTGACAGAATGACTGAATGAGGCTGAGTGACTAAATTGCTTGACTGACTGAGTGAATGACTAACTGACTGACTGAGACTGAATGATTGACTGCCTAATTGACTGAGTGACTGAATGACTGACTGACTGATATACTGCTTAAGTGACTGACTGACTGACTGCTTGACTAACTGACTGGACTGGACTGACCGACTGACAGACAGACTGGCTGACAGAGACTGACTGATTGACTGTCGGACTGACTGACTGACTTCGCAAAAGGGAAAAATAATAAAAATTATCAAATTAGAAAAAAATACATGCATTTAAGATTTTCTTTCCGGATGGGATTCGAACCCAGGGCCATAGTCGAAAAATTAAACTGACTCAGAATTTTCTTCCCTACATAAATAATCAATACTTGTAAAAGAGAAAAATTAAAAAAAAAGAAGAAGAATTTTCAAATTAGAAACTAAAAGTATACATTGAAGATTTTCGTTCAGGCTCGGACTCGAACCCAGGGCCACTCGCTTGGAAACCCAACACTCTAAGCATTAGTCTATCGGAGCTCTGTCGGTCGGAGTTTTAAATATAATAAAAACAAAAATGCACCTTGGTAATTATTTATTTAAACACTTCGAAATCTGCCGGTCGAAAACTTAAACTGACTCAGAATTTTCTTCCCTACATAAATAATCAATATTTGCAAAGGAAAGAAATTGAAAAAAAAAAAAGAATTTTCAAATTAGAAAGGAAATATATACATTGAAGATATTCGCTCCGGCTGGGACTCGAACCCAGGCCACTCGCTTGGAAGACCAGCGGTCTAGCCATTAGGCTATCGGCGTTCTGTCGAGCGGAGTCTTACTGCCTGACTGAGACTGCCTGACTGACAGACTGACTCACTGACTGACTGATACTGACTGCCTCACTGACTGACCGAGACTGACTGACTAACTGCCTGACTGACTGAGACTGGACTGACTGACTAACTGACTGACTGACTGACTGACTGACTGACAGACTGACTGAATAAGGCTGACTGACAGACTGACTGAATAAGGCTGACTGACTGACTGACTGCCTGACTGACTGACTGAATGACTGACTGACTGACTGACCGAGACTGACTGACTGAGACTGGACAGAACTGACTGACTGACTGACTGAGACTGACTGACTGACTGACTGACTGACTGACTGCTTGACTGACTAACTGACTGGACAGGACTGACCGACTGACTGAAGACTGACTGCCTGACTGACTGACTGACTGAATGACTGACTGACTGAGACTAAATGACTGACTGCTTGACTGACTGACTGAAGGACTAACTGACTGACTGAGACTGACTGACTGACTGCCTAACTGACTGAGTGACTGACTGACTGGACTGACTGACTGAGACTGAATGACTGAGTGCTTGACTGATTGACTGTCGGACTGACTGACTGACTTCGCAAAAGGGAAAAATAAAAAAAAAAGAATTATCAAATTAGAAAAAAATATTTGCATTTAAGATTTCCCTTCCGGCTGGGATTTGAACCCAGGGCGACACGTATGGAAGCCCAACGCTCTCGCCAATATACTATCGGATCTCGGTTGGTCGGTGTCTTAATTATAAAAAAAAAAAAAATGCACCTTGGTAATTATTGATCTAAAATCTTTGAAATCTAAAGGTCGAATGATTATACTGACTCAGAATTTTCTTCCGTACATAAATAATCGATATTTGCAAAAAAAGAAACAATCTTCAAATTAGAAAAGAAATATATACATTGAAGATTTTCGTTCCGGCCGGGACTCGAACCCAGTACCACGCGCTTGGAACCCAACGGTCTAGCCATTAGGCTATCGGAGCGCTGTCGATTGAAGTCTTAAATATAATAAAAACAAAAAATGCACCTTTTTAATTATTGATTCAAAAAATTTGAAATCTACAGGTTGAATAATTAAACTCACTCAGAATTTTTCTCCCTACATAAATAATCAATATTCGCAAAAGAGAAAAATTAAAAAAAAAAAGAAGAAGAATTTTCAAATTAGAAACTAAAAATATAAATTGAAGATTTTCGCGCAGGCTGAGACTCGAACCCAGGGCCACTCGCTTGAAAGCCCACCACTCTAGCCATTAGTCTAGCAGAGCTCTGACGGTCGGCGTTTTAAATATAATAAAATCAAAAAATGCACCTTGGTAATTATTTATCTAAACACTTTGAATTCTGCGTTTCGAAAAATTAAACTGACTCAGAATTTTCTTCCCTACATAAATAATCAATATTTGCAAAAGAAAAAAATTGAAAAAAAAAAGAATTTTCAAATTCGAAAAGAAATATATACATTGAAGATATTCGTTCCGGCTGGGACATCGAACCCAGGCCATTCGCTTGGAAGACCAACGGTCTAGCCATTAGCTATCGGAGTTCTGTCGGTCGGAGTCTTACTGCCCGACTGAGACTGCCTGACTGACAGACTGACTGAATGACTGACTGAGACTGACTGACTGACTGACTGCCTGACTGACTGACTGACTGAATGACTGACTGACTGAGACTAAATGACTGACTGCTTGACTGACTGGCTGAAGGACTAACTGACTGACTGAGACTGACTGACTGGACTGACTGACTGACTCACTGACTGACCGAGACTGACTGACTGACTCACTGACTAACCGAGACTGACTGACTGACTCACTGACTGACCGAGACTGACTGACTAACTGCCTGACTGACTGAGACTGGACTGACTGACTGACTGACTGACTGACTGACTAACTGACTGACTGAGACTGACTGACTGACTGCTTGACTGTCTGACTGACTATTTCACTGACTGACTGAATGACTAAATGACTGACTGACACTGACTGACTGACTGCTTGACTACCTGACTGACTGCTTGACTGACTAACTGACTGGACAGGACTGACCGACTGACTGACTGACAGACTGACTGAATAAGGATGACTGACAGACTGACTGAATAAGGCTGACTGACTGACTGACTGACAGACTGACTGAATAAGGCTGACCGACTGACTGAATAATTCTGACCGACTGACTGACTGCCTGACTGACTGACTGACTGAATGACTGACTGACTGACTGACCGAGACTGACTGACTGACTGACTGAGACTGGACTGGACTGACTGACTGACTGACTGACTGAGACTGACTGACTGCTTTAGTGACTAACTGACTGCACAGGACTGACCGACTGACTGACTGACTGACTGCCTGACTGACTGACTGACTGAATGACTGACTGACTGAGACTAAATGACTGACTGCTTGACTGACTGGCTGAAGGACTAACTGACTGACTGAGTGACTGACTGACTGGACTGACTGACTGAGACTGAATGACTGAGTGCTTGACTGATTGACTGTCAGACTGACTGACTGACTTCGCAAAAGGGAAAAATAAAAAAAAAAGAATTATAAAATTAGAAAAAAATATTTGCATTTAAGATTTCCTTTCCGGCTGGGATTTGAACCCAGGGCGACACGCATGGAAGCCCAACGCTCTCGCCAATATACTATCGGATCTCTGTTGGTCGGTGTCTTAATTATAATAAAAACAAAAAATGCACCTTAGTAATTATTGATTCAAACACTTTGAAATTTACAGGTCGAATAATTAAACTGACTCAGAATTTTTCTCCCTACATAAATAATCAATATTCGCAAAAGAGAAAAATTTAAAAAAAAAGAAGAAGAAATTTCAAATTAGAAACTAAAAGTTTACATTGAAGATTTTCGTTCAGGCTGGGACTCGAACCCAGGGCCACTCGCTTGGAAGCCTAACACTCTAGCCATTAGTCTATGGGAGCTCTGTCGGTCGGAGTTTTAAATATAATAAAAACAAAAAATGCACCTTGGTAATTGTTTATTTAAACACTTTGAAATCTTTGTGTCGAAAAATTAAACTGACTCAGAATTTTCTTCCCTACATAAATAATCAATAATTGCAAAGGAAAGAAATTGAAAAAAAAAAGAATTTTCAAATTAGAAAAGAAATATATACATTGAAGATATTCGCTCCGGCTGGGACTCGAACCCAGGCCACTCGCTTGGAAGACCAGCGGTCTAGCCATTAGGCTATCGGAGTTCTGTCGAGCGGAGTCTTACTGCCTGACTGATACTGCCTGACTGACAGACTGACTCACTGACTGACTGATACTGACTGACTGACTCACTGACTGACCGAGACTGACTGACTAACTGCCTGACTGACTGAGACTGGACTGACTGACTGACTGACTGACTAACTGACTGACTGAGACTGACTGACTGACTGCTTGACTCTCTGACTGGCTATTTCACTGACTGACTGAATGACTAAATGACTGACTGACACTGACTGACTGACTGCTTGACTACCTGACTGACTGCTTGACTGACTAACTGACTGGACAGGACTGACCGACTGACTGACTGACAGACTGACTGAATAAGGATGACTGACAGACTGACTGAATAAGGCTGACTGATTGTCTGACTGACAGACTGACTGATTGTCTGACTGACAGACTGACTGAATAAGGCTGACTGACTGACTGACTGCCTGACTGACTGACTGACTGAATGACTGACTGACTGACTGACCGAGACTGACTGACTGACTGACTGAGACTGGACTGGACTGACTGACTGACTGACTGACTGAGACTGACTGACTGCTTTAGTGACTAAATGACTGCACAGGACTGACCGACTGACCGACTGACTGACTGCCTGACTGATTGACTGACTGAATGACTGACTGACTGAGACTAAATGACTGACTGCTTGACTGACTGGCTGAAGGACTAACTGACTGACTGAGTGACTGACTGACTGGACTGACTGACTGAGACTGAATGACTGAGTGCTTGACTGATTGACTGTCAGACTGACTGACTGACTTCGCAAAAGGGAAAAATAAAAAAAAAGAATTATAAAATTAGAAAAAAATATTTGCATTTAAGATTTCCTTTCCGGCCGGGACTCGAACCCAGTACCACGCGCTAGGAACCCAACGGTCTAGCCATTAGGCTATCGGAGCTCTGTCGATGGAAGTCTTAAATATAATAAAAACAAAAAATGCACCTTGGTAATTATTGATTCAAACACTTTGAAATTTACAGGTCGAATAATTAAACTGACTCAGAATTTTTCTCCCTACATAAATAATCAATATTCGCAAAAGAGAAAAATTAAAAAAAAAAGAAGAAGAAATTTCAAATTAGAAACTAAAAGTATACATTGAAGATTTTCGTTCAGGCTGGGACTCGAACCCAGGGCCACTCGCTTGGAAGCCTAACACTCTAGCCATTAGTCTATGGGAGCTCTGTCGGTGGGAGTTTTAAATATAATAAAAACAAAAAATGCACCTTGGTAATTGTTTATTTAAACACTTTGAAATCTTCGTGTCGAAAAATTAAACTGACTCAGAATTTTCTTCAATACATAAATAATCAATAATTGCAAAGGAAAGAAATTGAAAAAAAAAAGAATTTTCAAATTAGAAAAGAAATATATACATTGAAGATATTCGCTCCGGCTGGGACTCGAACCCAGGCCACTCGCTTGGAAGACCAGCGGTCTAGCCATTAGGCTATCGGAGTTCTGTCGAGCGGAGTCTTACTGACTGACTGATACTGCCTGACTGACAGACTGACTCACTGACTGACTGATACTGACTGACTGACTCACTGACTGACCGAGACTGACTGACTAACTGCCTGACTGACTGAGACTGGACTGACTGACTGACTGACTGACTGACTGACTAACTGACTGACTGAGACTGACTGACCGACTGCTTGACTCTCTGACTGGCTATTTCACTGACTGACTGAATGAATAAATGACTGACTGACACTGACTGACTGACTGCTTGACTACCTGACTGACTGCTTGACTGACTAACTGACTGGACAGGACTGACCGACTGACTGACTGACAGACTGACTGAATAAGGATGACTGACAGACTGACTGAATAAGGCTGACTGACTGACTGACTGACAGACTGACTGAATAAGGCTGACCGACTGACTGACTGCCTGACTGACTGACTGACTGAATGACTGACTGACTGACTGACCGAGACTGACTGACTGACTGACTGAGACTGGACTGGACTGACTGACTGACTGACTGACAGAGACTGACTGACTGCTTTAGTGACTAACTGACTGCACAGGACTGACCGACTGACTGACTGACTGACTGCCTGACTGACTGACTGACTGAATGACTGACTGACTGAGACTAAATGACTGACTGCTTGACTGACTGGCTGAAGGACTAACTGACTGACTGAGTGACTGACTGACTGGACTGACTGACTGAGACTGAATGACTGAGTGCTTGACTGATTGACTGTCAGACTGACTGACTGACTTCGCAAAAGGGAAAAATAAAAAAAAAAGAATTATAAAATTAGAAAAAAATATTTGCATTTAAGATTTCCTTTCCGGCTGGGATTTGAACCCAGGGCGACACTCATGGAAGCCCAACGCTCTCGCCAATATACTATCGGATCTCTGTTGATCGGTGTCTTAATTATAATAAAAACAAAAAATGCACCTTAGTAATTATTGATCTAAAATTTTCGAAATCTAAAGGTCGAATGATTAAACTGACTCAGAATTTTCTTCCGTACATAAATAATCCATATTTGCAAAAGAAAGAAATTGAAAAAAAAAGAATCTTCAAATTAGAAGAGAAATATATACATGGAAGATTTTCGTTCCGGCCGGGACTCGAACCCAGTACCACGCGCTTAGAACCCAACGGTCTAGCCATTAGGCTATCGGAGCTCTGTCGATGGAAGTCTTAAATATAATAAAAACAAAAAATGCACCTTGGTAATTATTGATTCAAACACTTTGAAATTTACAGGTCGAATAATTAAACTGACTCAGAATTTTTCTCCCTACATAAATAATCAATATTCGCAAAAGAGAAAAATTAAAAAAAAAAGAAGAAGAAATTTCAAATTAGAAACTAAAAGTATACATTGAAGATTTTCGTTCAGGCTGGGACTCGAACCCAGGGCCACTCGCTTGGAAGCCTAACACTCTAGCCATTAGTCTATGGGAGCTCTGTCGGTGGGAGTTTTAAATATAATAAAAACAAAAAATGCACCTTGGTAATTGTTTATTTAAACACTTTGAAATCTTCGTGTCGAAAAATTAAACTGACTCAGAATTTTCTTCCCTACATAAATAATCAATAATTGCAAAGGAAAGAAATTGAAAAAAAAAAAGAATTTTTAAATTAGAAAAGAAATATATACATTGAAGATATTCGCTCCGGCTGGGACTCGAACCCAGGCCACTCGCTTGGAAGACCAGCGGTCTAGCCATTAGGCTATCGGAGTTCTGTCGAGCGGAGCCTTACTGCCTGACTGATACTGCCTGACTGACAGACTGACTCACTGACTGACTGATACTGACTGACTGACTCACTGACTGACCGAGACTGACTGACTAACTGCCTGACTGACTGAGACTGGACTGACTGACTGACTGACTGACTGACTGACTGACTAACTGACTGACTGAGACTGACTGACTGACTGCTTGACTCTCTGACTGGCTATTTCACTGACTGACTGAATGACTAAATGACTGACTGACACTGACTGACTGACTGCTTGACTACCTGACTGACTGCTTGACTGACTAACTGACTGGACAGGACTGACCGACTGACTGACTGACAGACTGACTGAATAAGGATGACTGACAGACTGACTGAATAAGGCTGACTGACTGACTGACTGACAGACTGACTGAATAAGGCTGACCGACTGACTGACTGCCTGACTGACTGACTGACTGAATGACTGACTGACTGACTGACCGAGACTGACTGACTGACTGACTGAGACTGGACTGGACTGACTGACTGACTGACTGACTGAGACTGACTGACTGCTTTAGTGACTAACTGACTGCACAGGACTGACCGACTGACTGACTGACTGACTGCCTGACTGACTGACTGACTGAATGACTGACTGACTGAGACTAAATGACTGACTGCTTGACTGACTGGCTGAAGGACTGACTGACTGACTGAGTGACTGACTGACTGTACTGACTGACTGAGACTGAATGACTGAGTGCTTGACTGATTGACTGTCAGACTGACTGACTGACTTCGCAAAAGGGAAAAATAAAAAAAAAGAATTATAAAATTAGAAAAAAATATTTGCATTTAAGATTTCCTTTCCGGCTGGGATTTGAACCCAGGGCGACACTCATGGAAGCCCAACGCTCTCGCCAATTTACTATCGGATCTCTGTTGATCGGTGTCTTAATTATAATAAAAACAAAAAATGCACCTTAGTAATTATTGATCTAAAATTTTTGAAATGTAAAGGTCGAATGATTAAACTGACTCAGAATTTTCTTCCGTACATAAATAATCCATATTTGCAAAAGAAAGAAATTGAAAAAAAAAGAATCTTCAAATTAGAAGAGAAATATATACATGGAAGATTTTCGTTCCGGCCGGGACTCGAACCCAGTACCACGCGCTTGGAACCCAACGGTCTAGCCATTAGGCTATCGGAGCTCTGTGGATGGAAGTCTTAAATATAATAAAAACAAAAAATGCACCTTGGTAATTATTGATTCAAACACTTTGAAATTTACAGGTCGAATAATTAAACTGACTGAGAATTGTTCTCCCTACATAAATAATCAATATTCGCAAAAGAGAAAAATTTAAAAAAAAAGTAGAAGAAATTTCAAATTAGAAACTAAAAGTTTACATTGAAGATTTTCGTTCAGGCTGGGACTCGAACCCAGGGCCACTCGCTTGGAAGCCTAACACTCTAGCCATTAGTCTATGGGAGCTCTGTCGGTCGGAGTTTTAAATATAATAAAAACAAAAAATGCACCTTGGTAATTGTTTATTTAAACACTTTGAAATCTTCGTGTCGAAAAATTAAACTGACTCAGAATTTTCTTCCCTACATAAATAATCAATAATTGCAAAGGAAAGAAATTGAAAAAAAAAAGAATTTTCAAATTAGAAAAGAAATATATACATTGAAGATATTCGCTCCGGCTGGGACTCGAACCCAGGCCACTCGCTTGGAAGACCAGCGGTCTAGCCATTAGGCTATCGGAGTTCTGTCGAGCGGAGTCTTACTGCCTGACTGATACTGCCTGACTGACAGACTGACTCACTGACTGACTGATACTGACTGACTGACTCACTGACTGACCGAGACTGACTGACTAACTGCCTGACTGACTGAGACTGGACTGACTGACTGACTGACTGACTGACTAACTGACTGACTGAGACTGACTGACTGACTGCTTGACTCTCTGACTGGCTATTTCACTGACTGACTGAATGACTAAATGACTGACTGACACTGACTGACTGACTGCTTGACTACCTGACTGACTGCTTGACTGACTAACTGACTGGACAGGACTGACCGACTGACTGACTGACAGACTGACTGAATAAGGATGACTGACAGACTGACTGAATGACTGACTGACTGACTGACCGAGTCTGACTGACTGACTGACTGAGACTGGACTGGACTGACTGACTGACTGACTGACTGAGACTGACTGACTGCTTTAGTGACTAACTGACTGCACAGGACTGACCGACTGACTGACTGACTGACTGCCTGACTGACTGAATGACTGACTGACTGAGACTAAATGACTGACTGCTTGACTGACTGGCTGAAGGACTAACTGACTGACTGAGTGACTGACTGAGACTGGACTGACTGACTGACTGACTGACTGACTGACTAACTGACTGACTGAGACTGACTGACTGACTGCTTGACTCTCTGACTGGCTATTTCACTGACTGACTGAATGACTAAATGACTGACTGACACTGACTGACTGACTGCTTGACTACCTGACTGACTGCTTGACTGACTAACTGACTGGACAGGACTGACCGACTGACTGACTGACAGACTGACTGAATAAGGGTGACTGACAGACTGACTGAATAAGGCTGACTGACTGACTGACTGACAGACTGACTGAATAAGGCTGACCGACTGACTGACTGCCTGACTGACTGACTGACTGAATGACTGACTGACTGACTGACCGAGACTGACTGACTGACTGACTGAGACTGGACTGGACTGACTGACTGACTGACTGACTGAGACTGACTGACTGCTTTAGTGACTAACTGACTGCACAGGACTGACCGACTGACTGACTGACTGACTGCCTGACTGACTGACTGACTGAATGACTGACTGACTGAGTCTAAATGACTGACTGACTGACTGACTGGCTGAAGGACTAACTGACTGACTGAGTGACTGACTGACTGGACTGACTGACTGAGACTGAATGACTGAGTGCTTGACTGATTGACTGTCAGACTGACTGACTGACTTCGCAAAAGGGAAAAATAAAAAAAAAAGAATTATAAAATTAGAAAAAAATATTTGCATTTAAGATTTCCTTTCCGGCTGGGATTTGAACCCAGGGCGACACTCATGGAAGCTCAACGCTCTCGCCAATATACTATCGGATCTCTGTTGATCGGTGTCTTAATTATAATAAAAACAAAAAATGCACCTTAGTAATTATTGATCTAAAATCTTTGAAATCTAAAGGTCGAATGATTAAACTGACTCAGAATTTTCTTCCGTACATAAATAATCCATATTTGCAAAAGAAAGAAATTGAAAAAAAAAAAAATCTTCAAATTAGAAGAGAAATATATACATGGAAGATTTTCGTTCCGGCCGGGACTCGAACCCAGTACCACGCGCTTGGAACCCAACGGTCTAGCCATTAGGCTATCGGAGCTCTGTCGATGGAAGTCTTAAATATAATAAAAACAAAAAATGCACCTTGGTAATTATTGATTCAAACACTTTGAAATTTACAGGCCGAATACTTAAACTGACTCAGAATTTTTCTCCCTACATAAATAATCAATATTCGCAAAAGAGAAAAATTAAAAAAAAAAGAAGAAGAAATTTCAAATTAGAAACTAAAAGTATACATTGAAGATTTTCTTTCAGGCTGGGACTCGAACCCAGGGCCACTCGCATGGAAGCCTAACACTCTAGCCATTAGTCTATGGGAGCTCTGTCGGTGGGAGTTTTAAATATAATAAAAACAAAAAATGAACCTTGGTAATTGTTTATTTAAACACTTTGAAATCTTCGTGTCGAAAAATTAAACTGACTCAGAATTTTCTTCCCTACATAAATAATCAATAATTTCAAAGGAAAGAAATTGAAAAAAAAAAGAATTTTCAAATTAGAAAAGAAATATATACATTGAAGATATTCGCTCCGGCTGGGACTCGAACCCAGGCCACTCGCTTGGAAGACCAGCGGTCTAGCCATTAGGCTATCGGAGTTCTGTCGAGCGGAGTCTTACTGCCTGACTGATACTGCCTGACTGACAGACTGACTCACTGACTGACTGATACTGACTGACTGACTCACTGACTGGCCGAGACTGACTGACTAACTGCCTGACTGACTGAGACTGGACTGACTGACTGACTGACTGACTGACTGACTAACTGACTGACTGAGACTGACTGACTGACTGCTTGACTCTCTGACTGGCTATTTCACTGACTGACTGAATGACTAAATGACTGACTGACACTGACTGACTGATTGCTTGACTACCTGACTGACTGCTTGACTGACTAACTGACTGGACAGGACTGACCGACTGACTGACTGACAGACTGACTGAATAAGGATGACTGACAGACTGACTGAATAAGGCTGACTGACTGACTGACTGACAGACTGACTGAATAAGGCTGACCGACTGACTGACTGCCTGACTGACTGACTGACTGAATGACTGACTGACTGACTGACCGAGACTGACTGACTGACTGACTGAGACTGGACTGGACTGACTGACTGACTGACTGACAGAGACTGACTGACTGCTTTAGTGACTAACTGACTGCACAGGACTGACCGACTGACTGACTGACTGACTGCCTGACTGACTGACTGACTGAATGACTGACTGACTGAGACTAAATGACTGACTGCTTGACTGACTGGCTGAAGGACTAACTGACTGACTGAGTGACTGACTGACTGGACTGACTGACTGAGACTGAATGACTGAGTGCTTGACTGATTGACTGTCAGACTGACTGACTGACTTCGCAAAAGGGAAAAATAAAAAAAAAAAAGAATTATAAAATTAGAAAAAAATATTTGCATTTAAGATTTCCTTTCCGGCTGGGATTTGAACCCAGGGCGACACTCATGGAAGCCCAACGCTCTCGCCAATATACTATCGGATCTCTGTTGATCGGTGTCTTAATTATAATAAAAACAAAAAATGCACCTTAGTAATTATTGATCTAAAATTTTCGAAATCTAAAGGTCGAATGATTAAACTGACTCAGAATTTTCTTCCGTACATAAATAATCCATATTTGCAAAAGAAAGAAATTGAAAAAAAAAGAATCTTCAAATTAGAAGAGAAATATATACATGGAAGATTTTCGTTCCGGCCGGGACTCGAACCCAGTACCACGCGCTTAGAACCCAACGGTCTAGCCATTAGGCTATCGGAGCTCTGTCGATGGAAGTCTTAAATATAATAAAAACAAAAAATGCACCTTGGTAATTATTGATTCAAACACTTTGAAATTTACAGGTCGAATAATTAAACTGACTCAGAATTTTTCTCCCTACATAAATAATCAATATTCGCAAAAGAGAAAAATTAAAAAAAAAAGAAGAAGAAATTTCAAATTAGAAACTAAAAGTATACATTGAAGATTTTCGTTCAGGCTGGGACTCGAACCCAGGGCCACTCGCTTGGAAGCCTAACACTCTAGCTATTAGTCTATGGGAGCTCTGTCGGTGGGAGTTTTAAATATAATAAAAACAAAAAATGCACCTTGGTAATTGTTTATTTAAACACTTTGAAATCTTCGTGTCGAAAAATTAAACTGACTCAGAATTTTCTTCCCTACATAAATAATCAATAATTGCAAAGGAAAGAAATTGAAAAAAAAAAAGAATTTTCAAATTAGAAAAGAAATATATACATTGAAGATATTCGCTCCGGCTGGGACTCGAACCCAGGCCACTCGCTTGGAAGACCAGCGGTCTAGCCATTAGGCTATCGGAGTTCTGTCGAGCGGAGTCTTACTGCCTGACTGATACTGCCTGACTGACAGACTGACTCACTGACTGACTGATACTGACTGACTGACTCACTGACTGACCGAGACTGACTGACTAACTGCCTGACTGACTGAGACTGGACTGACTGACTGACTGACTGACTGACTGACTAACTGACTGACTGAGACTGACTGACTGACTGCTTGACTCTCTGACTGGCTATTTCACTGACTGACTGAATGACTAAATGACTGACTGACACTGACTGACTGACTGCTTGACTACCTGACTGACTGCTTGACTGACTAACTGACTGGACAGGACTGACCGACTGACTGACTGACAGACTGACTGAATAAGGATGACTGACAGACTGACTGAATAAGGCTGACTGACTGACTGACTGACAGACTGACTGAATAAGGCTGACCGACTGACTGACTGCCTGACTGACTGACTGACTGAATGACTGAGTGACTGACTGACCGAGAGTGACTGACTGACTGACTGAGACTGGACTGGACTGACTGACTGACTGAGACTGACTGACTGCACAGGACTGACCGACTGACTGACTGACTGACTGCCTGACTGACTGACTGACTGAATGACTGACTGACTGACTGCCTGACTGACTGACTGACTGAATGACTGACTCACTGAGACTAAATGACTGACTGCTTGACTGACTGGCTGAAGGACTAACTGACTGACTGAGTGACTGACTGACTGGATTGACTGACTGAGACTGAATGACTGAGTGCTTGACTGATTGACTGTCAGACTGACTAACTGACTTCGCAAAAGGGAAAAATAAAAAAAAAAGAATTATAAAATTAGAAAAAAATATTTGCATTTAAGATTTCCTTTCCGGCTGGGATTTGAACCCAGGGCGACACTCATGGAAGCCCAACGCTCTCGCCAATATACTATCGGATCTCTGTTGATCGGTGTCTTAATTATAATAAAAACAAAAAATGCACCTTAGTAATTATTGATCTAAAATCTTTGAAATGTAAAGGTCGAATGATTAAACTGACTCAGAATTTTCTTCCGTACATAAATAATCGATATTTGCAAAAGAAAGAAATTGAAAAAAAAAAGAATCTTCAAATTAGAAGAGAAATATATACATGGAAGATTTTCGTTCCGGCCGGGACTCGAACCCAGTACCACGCGCTTGGAACCCAACGGTCTAGCCATTAGGCTATCGGAGCTCTGTCGAAGGAAGTCTTAAATATAATAAAAACAAAAAATGCACCTTGGTAATTATTGATTCAAACACTTTGAAATTTACAGGCCGAATACTTAAATTGACTCAGAATTTTTCTCCCTACATAAATAATCAATATTCGCAAAAGAGAAAAATTAAAAAAAAAAGAAGAAGAAATTTCAAATTAGAAACTAAAAGTATACATTGAAGATTTTCGTTCAGGCTGGGACTCGAACCCAGGGCCACTCGCATGGAAGCCTAACACTCTAGCCATTAGTCTATGGGAGCTCTGTCGGTGGGAGTTTTAAATATAATAAAAACAAAAAATGCACCTTGGTAATTGTTTATTTAAACACTTTGAAATCTTCGTGTCGAAAAATTAAACTGACTCAGAAAGTTCTTCCCTACATAAATAATCAATAATTGCAAAGGAAAGAAATTGAAAAAAAAAGAATTTTCAAATTAGAAAAGAAATATATACATTGAAGATATTCGCTCCGGCTGGGACTCGAACCCAGGCCACTCGCTTGGAAGACCAGCGGTCTAGCCATTAGGCTATCGGAGTTCTGTCGAGCGGAGTCTTACTGCCTGACTGACACTGCCTGACTGACAGACTGACTCACTGACTGACTGATACTGACTGACTGACTCACTGACTGACCGAGACTGACTGACTAACTGCCTGACTGACTGAGACTGGACTGACTGACTGACTGACTGACTGACTGACTAACTGACTGACTGAGACTGACTGACTGACTGCTTGACTCTCTGACTGGCTATTTCACTGACTGACTGAATGACTAAATGACTGACTGACACTGACTGACTGACTGCTTGACTACCTGACTGACTGCTTGACTGACTAACTGACTGGACAGGACTGACCGACTGACTGACTGACAGACTGACTGAATAAGGATGACTGACAGACTGACTGAATAAGGCTGACTGACTGACTGACTGACAGACTGACTGAATAAGGCTGACCGACTGACTGACTGCCTGACTGACTGACTGACTGAATGACTGACTGACTGACTGACCGAGACTGACTGACTGACTGACTGAGACTGGACTGGACTGACTGACTGACTGACTGACTGAGACTGACTGACTGCTTTAGTGACTAACTGACTGCACAGGACTGACCGACTGACTGACTGACTGACTGCCTGACTGACTGACTGACTGAATGACTGACTGACTGAGACTAAATGACTGACTGCTTGACTGACTGGCTGAAGGACTAACTGACTGACTGAGTGACTGACTGACTGTACTGACTGACTGAGACTGAATGACTGAGTGCTTGACTGATTGACTGTCAGACTGACTGACTGACTTCGCAAAAGGGAAAAATAAAAAAAAAGAATTATAAAATTAGAAAAAAATATTTGCATTTAAGATTTCCTTTCCGGCTGGGATTTGAACCCAGGGCGACACTCATGGAAGCCCAACGCTCTCGCCAATTTACTATCGGATCTCTGTTGATCGGTGTCTTAATTATAATAAAAACAAAAAATGCACCTTAGTAATTATTGATCTAAAATTTTTGAAATGTAAAGGTCGAATGATTAAACTGACTCAGAATTTTCTTCCGTACATAAATAATCCATATTTGCAAAAGAAAGAAATTGAAAAAAAAAGAATCTTCAAATTAGAAGAGAAATATATACATGGAAGATTTTCGTTCCGGCCGGGACTCGAACCCAGTACCACGCGCTTGGAACCCAACGGTCTAGCCATTAGGCTATCGGAGCTCTGTCGAAGGAAGTCTTAAATATAATAAAAACAAAAAATGCACCTTGGTAATTATTGATTCAAACACTTTGAAATTTACAGGCCGAATACTTAAATTGACTCAGAATTTTTCTCCCTACATAAATAATCAATATTCGCAAAAGAGAAAAATTAAAAAAAAAAGAAGAAGAAATTTCAAATTAGAAACTAAAAGTATACATTGAAGATTTTCGTTCAGGCTGGGACTCGAACCCAGGGCCACTCGCATGGAAGCCTAACACTCTAGCCATTAGTCTATGGGAGCTCTGTCGGTGGGAGTTTTAAATATAATAAAAACAAAAAATGCACCTTGGTAATTGTTTATTTAAACACTTTGAAATCTTCGTGTCGAAAAATTGAACTGACTCAGAAAGTTCTTCCCTACATAAATAATCAATAATTGCAAAGGAAAGAAATTGAAAAAAAAAGAATTTTCAAATTAGAAAAGAAATATATACATTGAAGATATTCGCTCCGGCTGGGACTCGAACCCAGGCCACTCGCTTGGAAGACCAGCGGTCTAGCCATTAGGCTATCGGAGTTCTGTCGAGCGGAGTCTTACTGCCTGACTGACACTGCCTGACTGACAGACTGACTCACTGACTGACTGATACTGACTGACTGACTCACTGACTGACCGAGACTGACTGACTAACTGCCTGACTGACTGAGACTGGACTGACTGACTGACTGACTGACTGACTGACTAACTGACTGACTGAGACTGACTGACTGACTGCTTGACTCTCTGACTGGCTATTTCACTGACTGACTGAATGACTAAATGACTGACTGACACTGACTGACTGACTGCTTGACTACCTGACTGACTGCTTGACTGACTAACTGACTGGACAGGACTGACCGACTGACTGACTGACAGACTGACTGAATAAGGATGACTGACAGACTGACTGAATAAGGCTGACTGACTGACTGACTGACAGACTGACTGAATAAGGCTGACCGACTGACTGACTGCCTGACTGACTGACTGACTGAATGACTGACTGACTGACTGACCGAGACTGACTGACTGACTGACTGAGACTGGACTGGACTGACTGACTGACTGACTGACTGAGACTGACTGACTGCTTTAGTGACTAACTGACTGCACAGGACTGACCGACTGACTGACTGACTGACTGCCTGACTGACTGACTGACTGAATGACTGACTGACTGAGACTAAATGACTGACTGCTTGACTGACTGGCTGAAGGACTAACTGACTGACTGAGTGACTGACTGACTGTACTGACTGACTGAGACTGAATGACTGAGTGCTTGACTGATTGACTGTCAGACTGACTGACTGACTTCGCAAAAGGGAAAAATAAAAAAAAAGAATTATAAAATTAGAAAAAAATATTTGCATTTAAGATTTAATTTCCGGCTGGGATTTGAACCCAGGGCGACACTCATGGAAGCCCAACGCTCTCGCCAATTTACTATCGGATCTCTGTTGATCGGTGTCTTAATTATAATAAAAACAAAAAATGCACCTTAGTAATTATTGATCTAAAATTTTTGAAATGTAAAGGTCGAATGATTAAACTGACTCAGAATTTTCTTCCGTACATAAATAATCCATATTTGCAAAAGAAAGAAATTGAAAAAAAAAGAATCTTCAAATTAGAAGAGAAATATATACATGGAAGATTTTCGTTCCGGCCGGGACTCGAACCCAGTACCACGCGCTTGGAACCCAACGGTCTAGCCATTAGGCTATCGGAGCTCTGTCGATGGAAGTCTTAAATATAATAAAAACAAAAAATGCACCTTGGTAATTATTGATTCAAACACTTTGAAATTTACAGGTCGAATAATTAAACTGACTCAGAATTTTTCTCCCTACATAAATAATCAATATTCGCAAAAGAGAAAAATTTAAAAAAAAAGAAGAAGAAATTTCAAATTAGAAACTAAAAGTTTACATTGAAGATTTTCGTTCAGGCTGGGACTCGAACCCAGGGCCACTCGCTTGGAAGCCTAACACTCTAGCCATTAGTCTATGGGAGCTCTGTCGGTCGGAGTTTTAAATATAATAAAAACAAAAAATGCACCTTGGTAATTGTTTATTTAAACACTTTGAAATCTTCGTGTCGAAAAATTAAACTGACTCAGAATTTTCTTCCCTACATAAATAATCAATAATTGCAAAGGAAAGAAATTGAAAAAAAAAAGAATTTTCAAATTAGAAAAGAAATATATACATTGAAGATATTCGCTCCGGCTGGGACTCGAACCCAGGCCACTCGCTTGGAAGACCAGCGGTCTAGCCATTAGGCTATCGGAGTTCTGTCGAGCGGAGTCTTACTGCCTGACTGATACTGCCTGACTGACAGACTGACTCACTGACTGACTGATACTGACTGACTGACTCACTGACTGACCGAGACTGACTGACTAACTGCCTGACTGACTGAGACTGGACTGACTGACTGACTGACTGACTGACTAACTGACTGACTGAGACTGACTGACTGACTGCTTGACTCTCTGACTGGCTATTTCACTGACTGACTGAATGACTAAATGACTGACTGACACTGACTGACTGACTGCTTGACTACCTGACTGACTGCTTGACTGACTAACTGACTGGACAGGACTGACCGACTGACTGACTGACAGACTGACTGAATAAGGATGACTGACAGACTGACTGAATGACTGACTGACTGACTGACCGAGTCTGACTGACTGACTGACTGAGACTGGACTGGACTGACTGACTGACTGACTGACTGAGACTGACTGACTGCTTTAGTGACTAACTGACTGCACAGGACTGACCGACTGACTGACTGACTGACTGCCTGACTGACTGAATGACTGACTGACTGAGACTAAATGACTGACTGCTTGACTGACTGGCTGAAGGACTAACTGACTGACTGAGTGACTGACTGAGACTGGACTGACTGACTGACTGACTGACTGACTGACTAACTGACTGACTGAGACTGACTGACTGACTGCTTGACTCTCTGACTGGCTATTTCACTGACTGACTGAATGACTAAATGACTGACTGACACTGACTGACTGACTGCTTGACTACCTGACTGACTGCTTGACTGACTAACTGACTGGACAGGACTGACCGACTGACTGACTGACAGACTGACTGAATAAGGGTGACTGACAGACTGACTGAATAAGGCTGACTGACTGACTGACTGACAGACTGACTGAATAAGGCTGACCGACTGACTGACTGCCTGACTGACTGACTGACTGAATGACTGACTGACTGACCGAGACTGACTGACTGACTGACTGAGACTGGACTGGACTGACTGACTGACTGACTGACTGAGACTGACTGACTGCTTTAGTGACTAACTGACTGCACATGACTGACCGACTGACTGACTGACTGACTGCCTGACTGACTGACTGACTGAATGACTGACTGACTGAGTCTAAATGACTGACTGACTGACTGACTGGCTGAAGGACTAACTGACTGACTGAGTGACTGACTGACTGGACTGACTGACTGAGACTGAATGACTGAGTGCTTGACTGATTGACTGTCAGACTGACTGACTGACTTCGCAAAAGGGAAAAATAAAAAAAAAAGAATTATAAAATTAGAAAAAAATTATTGCATTTAAGATTTCCTTTCCGGCTGGGATTTGAACCCAGGGCGACACTCATGGAAGCTCAACGCTCTCGCCAATATACTATCGGATCTCTGTTGATCGGTGTCTTAATTATAATAAAAACAAAAAATGCACCTTAGTAATTATTGATCTAAAATCTTTGAAATCTAAAGGTCGAATGATTAAACTGACTCAGAATTTTCTTCCGTACATAAATAATCCATATTTGCAAAAGGAAGAAATTGAAAAAAAAAAGAATCTTCAAATTAGAAGAGAAATATAAACATTGAAGATTTTCGTTCCGGCCGGGACTCGAACCCAGTACCACGCGCTTGGAACCCAACGGTCTAGCCATTAGGCTATCGGAGCTCTGTCGATGGAAGTCTTAAATATAATAAAAACAAAAAATGCACCTTGGTAATTATTGATTCAAACACTTTGAAATTTACAGGTCGAATAATTAAACTGACTCAGAATTTTTCTCCCTACATAAATAATCAATATTCGCAAAAGAGAAAAATTAAAAAAAAAAGAAGAAGAAATTTCAAATTAGAAACTAAAAGTATACATTGAAGATTTTCGTTCAGGCTGGGACTCGAACCCAGGGCCACTCGCTTGGAAGCCTAACACTCTAGCCATTAGTCTATGGGAGCTCTGTCGGTGGGAGTTTTAAATATAATAAAAACAAAAAATGCACCTTGGTAATTGTTTATTTAAACACTTTGAAATCTTCGTGTCGAAAAATTAAACTGACTCAGAATTTTCTTCCCTACATAAATAATCAATAATTGCAAAGGAAAGAAATTGAAAAAAAAAAAAGAATTTTCAAATTAGAAAAGAAATATATACATTGACGATATTCGCTCCGGCTGGGACTCGAACCCAGGCCACTCGCTTGGAAGACCAGCGGTCTAGCCATTAGGCTATCGGAGTTCTGTCGCGCGGAGTCTTACTGCCTGACTGATACTGCCTGACTGACAGACTGACTCACTGACTGACTGACTCACTGACTGACCGAGACTGACTGACTAACTGCCTGACTGACTGAGACTGGACTGACTGACTGACTGACTGACTGACTGACTAACTGACTGACTGAGACTGACTGACTGACTGCTTGACTCTCTGACTGGCTATTTCACCGACTGACTGAATGACTAAATGACTGACTGACACTGACTGACTGACTGCTTGACTACCTGACTGACTGCTTGACTGACTAACTGACTGGACAGGACTGACCGACTGACTGACTGACAGACTGACTGAATAAGGATGACTGACAGACTGACTGAATAAGGCTGACTGATTGTCTGACTGACAGACTGACTGAATAAGGCTGACCGACTGACTGACTGCCTGACTGACTGACTGACTGACTGAGACTGGACTGGACTGACTGACTGACTGACTGACTGAGACTGACTGACTGCTTTAGTGACTAACTGACTGCACAGGACTGACCGACTGACCGACTGACTGACTGCCTGACTGACTGACTGACTGAATGACTGACTGACTGAGACTAAATGACTGACTGCTTGACTGACTGGCTGAAGGACTAACTGACTGACTGAGTGACTGACTGACTGGACTGACTGACTGAGACTGAATGACTGAGTGCTTGACTGATTGACTGTCAGACTGACTGACTGACTTCGCAAAAGGGAAAAATAAAAAAAAAAGAATTATAAAATTAGAAAAATATATTTTCATTTAAGATTTCCTTTCCGGCCGGGACTCGAACCCAGTACCACGCGCTAGGAACCCAACGGTCTAGCCATTAGGCTATCGGAGCTCTGTCGATGGAAGTCTTAAATATAATAAAAACAAAAAATGCACCTTGGTAATTATTGATTCAAACACTTTGAAATTTACAGGTCGAATAATTAAACTGACTCAGAATTTTTCTCCCTACATAAATAATCAATATTCGCAAAAGAGAAAAATTAAAAAAAAAGAAGAAGAAATTTCAAATTAGAAACTAAAAGTATACATTGAAGATTTTCGTTCAGGCTGGGACTCGAACCCAGGGCCACTCGCTTGGAAGCCTAACACTCTAGCCATTAGTCTATGGGAGCTCTGTCGGTGGGAGTTTTAAATATAATAAAAACAAAAAATGCACCTTGGTAATTGTTTATTTAAACACTTTGAAATCTTCGTGTCGAAAAATTAAACTGACTCAGAATTTTCTTCCCTACATAAATAATCAATAATTGCAAAGGAAAGAAATTGAAAAAAAAAGAATTTTCAAATTAGAAAAGAAATATATACATTGAAGATATTCGCTCCGGCTGGGACTCGAACCCAGGCCACTCGCTTGGAAGACCAGCGGTCTAGCCATTAGGCTATCGGAGTTCTGTCGAGCGGAGTCTTACTGCCTGACTGATACTGCCTGACTGACAGACTGACTCACTGACTGACTGATACTGACTGACTGACTCACTGACTGACCGAGACTGACTGACTAACTGCCTGACTGACTGAGACTGGACTGACTGACTGACTGACTGAGTGACTGACTAACTGACTGACTGAGACTGACTGACTGACTGCTTAACTCTCTGACTGGCTATTTCACTGACTGACTGAATGACTAAATGACTGACTGACACTGACTGACTGACTGCTTGACTACCTGACTGACTGCTTGACTGACTAACTGACTGGACAGGACTGACCGACTGACTGACTGACAGACTGACTGAATAAGGATGACTGACAGACTGACTGAATAAGGCTGACTGACTGACTGACTGACAGACTGACTGAATAAGGCTGACCGACTGACTGACTGCCTGACTGACTGACTGACTGAATGACTGACTGACTGACTGACCGAGACTGACTGACTGACTGACTGAGACTGGACTGGACTGACTGACTGACTGAGACTGACTGACTGCTTTAGTGACTAACTGACTGCACAGGACTGACCGACTGACTGACTGACTGACTGCCTGACTGACTGACTGACTGAATGACTGACTGACTGAGACTAAATGACTGACTGCTTGACTGACTGGCTGAAGGACTAACTGACTGACTGAGTGACTGACTGACTGGACTGACTGACTGAGACTGAATGACTGAGTGCTTGACTGATTGACTGTCAGACTGACTGACTGACTTCGCAAAAGGGAAAAATAAAAAAAAAAGAATTATAAAATTAGAAAAAAATATTTGCATTTAAGATTTCCTTTCCGGCCGGGACTCGAACCCAGTACCACGCGCTAGGAACCCAACGGTCTAGCCATTAGGCTATCGGAGCTCTGTCGATGGAAGTCTTAAATATAATAAAAACAAAAAATGCACCTTGGTAATTATTGATTCAAACACTTTGAAATTTACAGGTCGAATAATGAAACTGACTCAGAATTTTTCTCCCTACATAAATAATCAATATTCGCAAAAGAGAAAAATTTAAAAAAAAAAGAAGAAGAAATTTCAAATTAGAAACTAAAAGTATACATTGAAGATTTTCGTTCAGGCTGGGACTCGAACCCAGGGCCACTCGCTTGGAAGCCTAACACTCTAGCCATTAGTCTATGGGAGCTCTGTCGGTGGGAGTTTTAAATATAATAAAAACAAAAAATGCACCTTGGTAATTGTTTATTTAAACACTTTGAAATCTGCGTGTCGAAAAATTAAACTGACTCAGAATTTTCTTCCCTACATAAATAATCAATAATTGCAAAGGAAAGAAATTGAAAAAAAAAAGAATTTTCAAATTAGAAAAGAAATATTTACATTGAAGATATTCGCTCCGGCTGGGACTCGAACCCAGGCCACTCGCTTGGAAGACCAGCGGTCTAGCCATTAGGCTATCGGAGTTCTGTCGAGCGGAGTCTTACTGCCTGACTGATACTGCCTGACTGACAGACTGACTCACTGACTGACTGATACTGACTGACTGACTCACTGACTGACCGAGACTGACTGACTAACTGCCTGACTGACTGAGACTGGACTGACTGACTGACTGACTGACTGACTGACTAACTGACTGACTGAGACTGACTGACTGACTGCTTGACTCTCTGACTGGCTATTTCACTGACTGACTGAATGACTAAATGACTGACTGACACTGACTGACTGACTGCTTGACTACCTGACTGACTGCTTGACTGACTAACTGACTGGACAGGACTGACCGACTGACTGACAGACTGACTGAATAAGGATGACTGACAGACTGACTGAATAAGGCTGACCGACTGACTGACTGCCTGACTGACTGAATAAGGCTGACCGACTGACTGACTGCCTGACTGACTGACTGACTGAATGACTGACTGACTGACTGACCGAGACTGACTGACTGACTGACTGAGACTGGACTGGACTGACTGACTGACTGACTGACTGACTGAGACTGACTGACTGCTTTAGTGACTAACTGACTGCACAGGACTGACCGACTGACTGACTGACTGCTTTAGTGACTAACTGACTGCACAGGACTGACCGACTGACTGACTGACTGACTGCCTGACTGACTGACTGACTGAATGACTGACTGACTGAGACTAAATGACTGACTGCTTGACTGACTGGCTGAAGGACTAACTGACTGACTGAGTGACTGACTGACTGGACTGACTGACTGAGACTGAATGACTGAGTGCTTGACTGATTGACTGTCAGACTGACTGACTGACTTCGCAAAAGGGATAAATAAAAAAAAAAGAATTATAAAATTAGAAAAAAATATTTGCATTTAAGATTTCCTTTCCGGCCGGGACTCGAACCCAGTACCACGCGCTAGGAACCCAACGGTCTAGCCATTAGGCCATCGGAGCTCTGTCGATGGAAGTCTTAAATATAATAAAAACAAAAAATGCACCTTGGTAATTATTGATTCAAACACTTTGAAATTTACAGGTCGAATAATGAAACTGACTCAGAATTTTTCTCCCTACATAAATAATCAATATTCGCAAAAGAGAAAAATTTAAAAAAAAAAGAAGAAGAAATTTCAAATTAGAAACTAAAAGTATACATTGAAGATTTTCGTTCAGGCTGGGACTCGAACCCAGGGCCACTCGCTTGGAAGCCTAACACTCTAGCCATTAGTCTATGGGAGCTCTGTCGGTGGGAGTTTTAAATATAATAAAAACAAAAAATGCACCTTGGTAATTGTTTATTTAAACACTTTGAAATCTGCGTGTCGAAAAATTAAACTGACTCAGAATTTTCTTCCCTACATAAATAATCAATAATTGCAAAGGAAAGAAATTGAAAAAAAAAAGAATTTTCAAATTAGAAAAGAAATATTTACATTGAAGATATTCGCTCCGGCTGGGACTCGAACCCAGGCCACTCGCTTGGAAGACCAGCGGTCTAGCCATTAGGCTATCGGAGTTCTGTCGAGCGGAGTCTTACTGCCTGACTGATACTGCCTGACTGACAGACTGACTCACTGACTGACTGATACTGACTGACTGACTCACTGACTGACCGAGACTGACTGACTAACTGCCTGACTGACTGAGACTGGACTGACTGACTGACTGACTGACTGACTGACTAACTGACTGACTGAGACTGACTGACTGACTGCTTGACTCTCTGACTGGCTATTTCACTGACTGACTGAATGACTAAATGACTGACTGACACTGACTGACTGACTGCTTGACTACCTGACTGACTGCTTGACTGACTAACTGACTGGACAGGACTGACCGACTGACTGACAGACTGACTGAATAAGGATGACTGACAGACTGACTGAATAAGGCTGACCGACTGACTGACTGCCTGACTGACTGAATAAGGCTGACCGACTGACTGACTGCCTGACTGACTGACTGACTGAATGACTGACTGACTGACTGACCGAGACTGACTGACTGACTGACTGAGACTGGACTGGACTGACTGACTGACTGACTGACTGAGACTGACTGACTGCTTTAGTGACTAACTGACTGCACAGGACTGACCGACTGACTGACTGACTGCTTTAGTGACTAACTGACTGCACAGGACTGACCGACTGACTGACTGACTGACTGCCTGACTGACTGACTGACTGAATGACTGACTGACTGAGACTAAATGACTGACTGCTTGACTGACTGGCTGAAGGACTAACTGACTGACTGAGTGACTGACTGACTGGACTGACTGACTGAGACTGAATGACTGAGTGCTTGACTGATTGACTGTCAGACTGACTGACTGACTTCGCAAAAGGGATAAATAAAAAAAAAAGAATTATAAAATTAGAAAAAAATATTTGCATTTAAGATTTCCTTTCCGGCCGGGACTCGAACCCAGTACCACGCGCTAGGAACCCAACGGTCTAGCCATTAGGCCATCGGAGCTCCGTCGATGGAAGTCTTAAATATAATAAAAACAAAAAATGCACCTTGGTAATTATTGATTCAAACACTTTGAAATTTACAGGTCGAATAATTAAACTGACTCAGAATTTTTCTCCCTACATAAATAATCAATATTCGCAAAAGAGAAAAATTAAAAAAAAAGAAGAAGAAATTTCAAATTAGAAACTAAAAGTATACATTGAAGATTTTCGTTCAGGCTGGGACTCGAACCCAGGGCCACTCGCTTGGAAGCCTAACACTCTAGCCATTAGTCTATGGGAGCTCTGTCGGTGGGAGTTTTAAATATAATAAAAACAAAAAATGCACCTTGGTAATTGTTTATTTAAACACTTTGAAATCTTCGTGTCGAAAAATTAAACTGACTCAGAATTTTCTTCCCTACATAAATAATCAATAATTGCAAAGGAAAGAAATTGAAAAAAAAAAGAATTTTCAAATTAGAAAAGAAATATATACATTGAAGATATTCGCTCCGGCTGGGACTCGAACCCAGGCCACTCGCTTGGAAGACCAGCGGTCTAGCCATTAGGCTATCGGAGTTCTGTCGAGCGGAGTCTTACTGCCTGACTGATACTGCCTGACTGACAGACTGACTCACTGACTGACTGATACTGACTGACTGACTCACTGACTGACCGAGACTGACTGACTAACTGCCTGACTGACTGAGACTGGACTGACTGACTGACTGACTGACTGACTGACTAACTGACTGACTGAGACTGACTGACTGACTGCTTGACTCTCTGACTGGCTATTTCACTGACTGACTGAATGACTAAATGACTGACTGACACTGACTGACTGACTGCTTGACTACCTGACTGACTGCTTGACTGACTAACTGACTGGACAGGACTGACCGACTGACTGACTGACAGACTGACTGAATAAGGATGACTGACAGACTGACTGAATAAGGCTGACTGACTGACTGACTGACAGACTGACTGAATAAGGCTGACCGACTGACTGACTGCCTGACTGACTGACTGACTGAATGACTGACTGACTGACTGACCGAGACTGACTGACTGACTGACTGAGACTGGACTGGACTGACTGACTGACTAACTGACTGAGACTGACTGACTGCTTTAGTGACTAACTGACTGCACAGGACTGACCGACTGACTGACTGACTGCTTTAGTGACTAACTGACTGCACAGGACTGACCGACTGCCTGACTGACTGACTGCCTGACTGACTGACTGACTGAATGACTGACTGACTGAGACTAAATGACTGACTGCTTGACTGACTGGCTGAAGGACTAACTGACTGACTGAGTGACTGACTGACTGGACTGACTGACTGAGACTGAATGACTGAGTGCTTGACTGATTGACTGTCAGACTGACTGACTGACTTCGCAAAAGGGAAAAATAAAAAAAAAAGAATTATAAAATTAGAAAAAAATATTTGCATTTAAGATTTCCTTTCCGGCCGGGACTCGAACCCAGTACCACGCGCTAGGAACCCAACGGTCTAGCCATTAGGCTATCGGAGCTCTGTCGATGGAAGTCTTAAATATAATAAAAACAAAAAATGCACCTTGGTAATTATTGATTCAAACACTTTGAAATTTACAGGTCGAATAATTAAACTGACTCAGAATTTTTCTCCCTACATAAATAATCAATATTCGCAAAAGAGAAAAAATTAAAAAAAAAGAAGAAGAAATTTCAAATTAGAAACTAAAAGTATACATTGAAGATTTTCGTTCAGGCTGGGACTCGAACCCAGGGCCACTCGCTTGGAAGCCTAACACTCTAGCCATTAGTCTATGGGAGCTCTGTCGGTTTGAGTTTTAAATATAATAAAAACAAAAAATGCAAATTGGTAATTGTTTATTTAAACACTTTGAAATCTTCGTGTCGAAAAATTAAACTGACTCAGAATTTTCTTCCCTACATAAATAATCAATAATTGCAAAGGAAAGAAATTGAAAAAAAAAAGAATTTTCAAATTAGAAAAGAAATATATACATTGAAGATATTCGCTCCGGCTGGGACTCGAACCCAGGCCACTCGCTTGGAAGACCAGCGGTCTAGCCATTAGGCTATCGGAGTTCTGTCGAGCGGAGTCTTACTGCCTGACTGATACTGCCTGACTGACAGACTGACTCACTGACTGACTGATACTGACTGACTGACTCACTGACTGACCGAGACTGACTGACTAACTGCCTGACTGACTGAGACTGGACTGACTGACTGACTGACTGACTGACTAACTGACTGACTGAGACTGACTGACTGACTGCTTGACTTTCTGACTGGCTATTTCACTGACTGACTGAATGACTAAATGACTGACTGACACTGACTGACTGACTGCTTGACTACCTGACTGACTGCTTGACTAACTAACTGACTGGACAGGACTGACCGACTGACTGACTGACAGACTGACTGAATAAGGATGACTGACAGACTGACTGAATAAGGCTGACTGACTGACTGACTGACAGACTGACTGAATAAGGCTGACCGACTGACTGACTGCCTGACTGACTGACTGACTGAATGACTGACTGACTGACTGACCGAGACTGACTGACTGACTGACTGAGACTGGACTGGACTGACTGACTGACTGACTGACTGAGACTGACTGACTGCTTTAGTGACTAACTGACTGCACAGGACTGACCGACTGACTGACTGACTGCCTGACTGACTGACTGACTGAATGACTGACTGACTGAGACTAAATGACTGACTGCTTGACTGACTGGCTGAAGGACTAACTGACTGACTGACTGGACTGACTGACTGAGACTGAATGACTGAGTGCTTGACTGATTGACTGTCAGACTGACTGACTGACTTCGCAAAAGGGAAAAATAAAAAAAAAGAATTATAAAATTAGAAAAAAATATTTGCATTTAAGATTTCCTTTCCGGCCGGGACTCGAACCCAGTACCACGCGCTAGGAACCCAACGGTCTAGCCATTAGGCTATCGGAGCTCTGTCGATGGAAGTCTTAAATATAATAAAAACAAAAAATGCACCTTGGTAATTATTGATTCAAACACTTTGAAATTTACAGGTCGAATAATTAAACTGACTCAGAATTTTTCTCCCTACATAAATAATCAATATTCGCAAAAGAGAAAAATTAAAAAAAAAGAAGAAGAAATTTCAAATTAGAAACTAAAAGTATACGTTGAAGATTTTCGTTCAGGCTGGGACTCGAACCCAGGGCCACTCGCTTGGAAGCCTAACACTCTAGCCATTAGTCTATGGGAGCTCTGTCGGTGGGAGTTTTAAATATAATAAAAACAAAAAATGCACCTTGGTAATTGTTTATTTAAACACTTTGAAATCTTCGTGTCGAAAAATTAAACTGACTCAGAATTTTCTTCCCTACATAAATAATCAATAATTGCAAAGGAAAGAAATTGAAAAAAAAAAGAATTTTCAAATTAGAAAAGAAATATATACATTGAAGATATTCGCTCCGGCTGGTACTCGAACCCACGCCACTCGCTTGGAAGACCAGCGGTCTAGCCATTAGGCTATCGGAGTTCTGTCGAGCGGAGTCTTACTGCCTGACTGATACTGCCTGACTGACAGACTGACTCACTGACTGACTGATACTGACTGACTGACTCACTGACTGACCGAGACTGACTGACTAACTGCCTGACTGACTGACTGACTGACTGACTGACTGACTAACTGACTGACTGAGACTGACTGACTGACTGCTTGACTCTCTGACTGGCTATTTCACTGACTGACTGAATGACTAAATGACTGACTGACACTGACTGACTGACTGCTTGACTACCTGACTGACTGCTTGACTGACTAACTGACTGGACAGGACTGACCGACTGACTGACTGACAGACTGACTGAATAAGGATGACTGACAGACTGACTGAATAAGGCTGACTGACTGACTGACTGACAGACTGACTGAATAAGGCTGACCGACTGACTGACTGCCTGACTGACTGACTGACTGAATGACTGACTGACTGACTGACCGACACTGACTGACTGACTGACTGAGACTGGACTGGACTGACTGACTGAGTAACTGACTGACTGAGACTGACTGACTGACTGCTTGACTCTCTGACTGGCTATTTCACTGACTGACTGACTGACTGCTTGACTACCTGACTGACTGCTTGACTGACTAACTGACTGGACAGGACTGACCGACTGACTGACTGACAGACTGACTGAATAAGGATGACTGACAGACTGACTGAATAAGGCTGACTGACTGACTGACTGACAGACTGACTGAATAAGGCTGACCGACTGACTGACTGACTGACTGAATGACTGACTGACTGACTGACCGAGACTGACTGACTGACTGACTGAGACTGGACTGGACTGACTGACTGACTGACTGACTGAGACTGACTGACTGCTTTAGTGACTAACTGACTGCACAGGACTGACCGACTGACTGACTGACTGACTGCCTGACTGACTGACTGACTGAATGACTGACTGACTGAGATTAAATGACTGACTGCTTGACTGACTGGCTGAAGGACTAACTGACTGACTGAGTGACTGACTGACTGGACTGACTGACTGAGACTGAATGACTGAGTGCTTGACTGATTGACTGTCAGACTGACTGACTGACTTCGCAAAAGGGAAAAATAAAAAAAAAAAGAATTATAAAATTAGAAAAAAATATTTGCATTTAAGATTTCCTTTCCAGCCGGGACTCGAACCCAGTACCACGCGCTAGGAACCCAACGGTCTAGCCATTAGGCTATCATAGCTCTGGCGATGGAAGTCTTAAATATAATAAAAACAAAAAATGCACCTTGGTAATTATTGATTCAAACACTTTGAAATTTACAGGTCGAATAATTAAACTGACTCAGAATTTTTCTCCCTACATAAATAATCAATATTCGCAAAAGAGAAAAATTAAAAAAAAAGAAGAAGAAATTTCAAATTAGAAACTAAAAGTATACGTTGAAGATTTTCGATCAGGCTGGGACTCGAACCCAGGGCCACTCGCTTGGAAGCCTAACACTCTAGCCATTATGGGAGTCTATGGGAGCTCTGTCGGTGGGAGTTTTAAATATAATAAAAACAAAAAATGCACCTTGGTAATTGTTTATTTAAACACTTTGAAATCTTTGTGTCGAAAAATTAAACTGACTCAGAATTTTCTTCCCTACAAATATATCATAAATAATCAATAATTGCAAAGGAAAGAAATTGAAAAAAAAAAAGAATTTTCAAATTAGAAAAGAAATATATACATTGAAGATATTCGCTCCGGCTGGGACTCGAACCCAAGTCACTCGCTTGGAAAACCAGCGGTCTAGCCATTAGGCTATCGGAGTTCTGTCGAGCGGAGTCTTACTGCCTGACTGACAGACTGACTCACTGACTGACTGATACTGACTGACTGACTCACTGACTGACCGAGACTGACTGACTGACTGACTGACTGACTGACTGACTAACTGACTGACTGACTGACTGACTGACTGACTAACTGACTGACTGAGACTGACTGACTGACTGCTTGACTCTCTGACTGGCTATTTCACTGACTGACTGAATGACTAAATGACTGACTGACACTGACTGACTGACTGCTTGACTACCTGACTGACTGCTTGACTGACTAACTGACTGGACAGGACTGACCGACTGACTGACTGACAGACTGACTGAATAAGGATGACTGACAGACTGACTGAATAAGGCTGACTGACTGACTGACTGACAGACTGACTGAATAAGGCTGACCGACTGACTGACTGCCTGACTGACTGACTGACTGAATGACTGACTGACTGACTGACCGAGACTGACTGACTGACTGACTGAGACTGGACTGAACTGACTGACTGACTGACTGACTGAGACTGACTGACTGCTTTAGTGACTAACTGACTGCACAGGACTGACCGACTGACTGACTGACTGACTGCCTGACTGACTGACTGACTGAATGACTGACTGACTGAGACTAAATGACTGACTGCTTGACTGACTGGCTGAAGGACTAACTGACTGACTGAGTGACTGAATGACTGGACTGACTGACTGAGACTGAATGACTGAGTGCTTGACTGATTGACTGTCAGACTGTCTGACTGACTTCGCAAAAGGGAAAAATAAAAAAAAAAGAATTATAAAATTAGAAAAAAATATTTGCATTTAAGATTTCCTTTCCGGCCGGGACTCGAACCCAGTACCACGCGCTAGGAACCCAACGGTCTAGCCATTAGGCTATCGGAGCTCTGTCGATGGAAGTCTTAAATATAATAAAAACAAAAAATGCACCTTGGTAATTATTGATTCAAACACTTTGAAATTTACAGGTCGAATAATTAAACTGACTCAGAATTTTTCTCCCTACATAAATAATCAATATTCGCAAAAGAGAAAAATTAAAAAAAAAAGAAGAAGAAATTTCAAATTAGAAACTAAAAGTATACATTGAAGATTTTCGTTCAGGCTGGGACCCGAACCCAGGGCCACTCGCTTGGAAGCCTAACACTCTAGCCATTAGTCTATGGGAGCTCTGTCGGTGGGAGTTTTAAATATAATAAAAACAAAAAATGCACCTTGGTAATTGTTTATTTAAACACTTTGAAATCTTTGTGTCGAAAAATTAAACTGACTCAGAATTTTCTTCCCTACATAAATAATCAATAATTGCAAAGGAAAGAAATTGAAAAAAAAAAGAATTTTCAAATTAGAAAAGAAATATATACATTGAAGATATTCGCTCCGGCTGGGACTCGAACCCAAGTCACTCGCTTGGAAAACCAGCGGTCTAGCCATTAGGCTATCGGAGTTCTGTCGAGCGGAGTCTTACTGCCTGACTGATACTGCCTGACTGACAGACTGACTCACTGACTGACTGATACTGACTGACTGACTCACTGACTGACCGAGACTGACTGACTGACTGACTGACTGACTGACTAACTGACTGACTGACTGACTGACTGACTGACTAACTGACTGACTGAGACTGACTGACTGACTGCTTGACTCTCTGACTGGCTATTTCACTGACTGACTGAATGACTAAATGACTGACTGACACTGACTGACTGACTGCTTGACTACCTGACTGACTGCTTGACTGACTAACTGACTGGACAGGACTGACCGACTGACTGGACAGGACTGACCGACTGACTGACTGACAGACTGACTGAATAAGGATGACTGACAGACTGACTGAATAAGGCTGACTGACTGACTGACTGACAGACTGACTGAATAAGGCTGACCGACTGACCGACTGCCTGACTGACTGACTGACTGAATGACTGACTGACTGACTGACCGAGACTGACTGACTGACTGACTGAGACTGGACTGAACTGACTGACTGACTGACTGACTGAGACTGACTGACTGCTTTAGTGACTAACTGACTGCACAGGACTGACCGACTGACTGACTGACTGACTGCCTGACTGACTGACTGACTGAATGCCTGACTGACTGAGACTAAATGACTGACTGCTTGACTGACTGGCTGAAGGACTAACTGACTGACTGAGTGACTGACTGACTGGACTGACTGACTGAGACTGAATGACTGAGTGCTTGACTGATTGACTGTCAGACTGACTGACTGACTTCGCAAAAGGGAAAAATAAAAAAAAAAGAATTATAAAATTAGAAAAAAATATTTGCATTTAAGATTTCCTTTCCGGCTGGGATTTGAACCCAGGGCGACACTCATGGAAGCCCAACGCTCTCGCCAATATACTATCGGATCTCTGTTGATCGGTGTCTTAATTATAATAAAAACAAAAAATGCACCTTAGTAATTATTGATCTAAAATCTTTGAAATCTAAAGGTCGAATGATTAAACTGACTCAGAATTTTCTTCCGTACATAAATAATCCATATTTGCAAAAGAAAGAAATTGAAAAAAAAAAGAATCTTCAAATTAGAAGAGAAATATATACATGGAAGATTTTCGTTCCGGCCGGGACTCGAACCCAGTACCACGCGCTTGGAACCCAACGGTCTAGCCATTAGGCTATCGGAGCTCTGTCGATGGAAGTCTTAAATATAATAAAAACAAAAAATGCACCTTGGTAATTATTGATTCAAACACTTTGAAATTTACAGGTCGAATAATTAAACTGACTCAGAATTTTTCTCAGTACATAAATAATCAATATTCGCAAAAGAGAAAAATTAAAAAAAAAGAAGAAGAAATTTCAAATTAGAAACTAAAATTATGCGTTGAAGATTTTCGTTCAGGCTGGGACTCGAACCCAGGGCCACTCGCTTGGAAGCCTAACACTCTAGCCATTAGTCTATGGGAGCTCTGTCGGTGGGAGTTTTAAATATAATAAAAACAAAAAATGCACCTTGGTAATTGTTTATTTAAACACTTTGAAATCTTCGTGTCGAAAAATTAAACTGACTCAGAATTTTCTTCCCTACATAAATAATCAATAATTGCAAAGGAAAGAAATTGAAAAAAAAAAGAATTTTCAAATTAGAAAAGAAATATATACATTGAAGATATTCGCTCCGGCTGGGACTCGAACCCAGGTCACTCGCTTGGAAAACCAGCGGTCTAGCCATTAGGCTATCAGAGTTCTGTCGAGCGGAGTCTTACTGCCTGACTGATACTGCCTGACTGACAGACTGACTCACTGACTGACTGATACTGACTGACTGACTCACTGACTGACCGAGACTGACTGACTAACTGCCTGACTGACTGAGACTGGACTGACTGACTGACTGACTGACTGACTGACTGACTAACTGACTGACTGAGACTGACTGACTGACTGCTTGACTCTCTGACTGGCAATTTCACTGACTGACTGAATGACTAAATGACTGACTGACACTGACTGACTGACTGCTTGACTACCTGACTGACTGCTTGACTGACTAACTGACTGGACAGGACTGACCGACTGACTGACTGACAGACTGACTGAATAAGGATGACTGACAGACTGACTGAATAAGGCTGACTGACTGACTGACTGACAGACTGACTGAATAAGGCTGACCGACTGACTGACTGCCTGACTGACTGACTGAATGAATGACTGACTGACTGACTGACCGAGACTGACTGACTGACTGACTGAGACTGGACTGGACTGACTGACTGACTGACTGACTGAGACTGACTGACTGCTTTAGTGACTAACTGACTGCACAGGACTGACCGACTGACTGACTGACTGACTGCCTGACTGACTGACTGACTGAATGCCTGACTGACTGAGACTAAATGACTGACTGCTTGACTGACTGGCTGAAGGACTAACTGACTGACTGAGTGACTGACTGACTGGACTGACTGACTGAGACTGAATGACTGAGTGCTTGACTGATTGACTGTCAGACTGACTGACTGACTTCGCAAAAGGGAAAATAAAAAAAAAAAGAATTATAAAATTAGAAAAAAATATTTGCATTTAAGATTTCCTTTCCGGCTGGGATTTGAACCCAGGGCGACACTCATGGAAGCCCAACGCTCTCGCCAATATACTATCGGATCTCTGTTGATCGGTGTCTTAATTATAATAAAAACAAAAAATGCACCTTAGTAATTATTGATCTAAAATCTTTGAAATCTAAAGGTCGAATGATTAAACTGACTCAGAATTTTCTTCCGTACATAAATAATCCATATTTGCAAAAGAAAGAAATTGAAAAAAAAAAGAATCTTCAAATTAGAAGAGAAATATATACGTGGAAGATTTTCGTTCCGGCCGGGACTCGAACCCAGGTCACTCGCTTGGAAAACCAGCGGTCTAGCCATTAGGCTATCAGAGTTCTGTCGAGCGGAGTCTTACTGCCTGACTGATACTGCCTGACTGACAGACTGACTCACTGACTGACTGATACTGACTGACTGACTCACTGACTGACCGAGACTGACTGACTAACTGCCTGACTGACTGAGACTGGACTGACTGACTGACTGACTGACTGACTAACTGACTGACTGAGACTGACTGACTGACTGCTTGACTCTCTGACTGGCTATTTCACTGACTGACTCAATGACTAAATGACTGACTGACACTGACTGACTGACTGCTTGACTACCTGACTGACTGCTTGACTGACTAACTGACTGGACAGGACTGACCGACTGACTGACTGACAGACTGACTGAATAAGGATGACTGACAGACTGACTGAATAAGGATGACTGACAGACTGACTGAATAAGGCTGACTGACTGACTGACTGACAGACTGACTGAATAAGGCTGACCGACTGACTGACTGCCTGACTGACTGACTGACTGAATGACTGACTGACTGACTGACCGAGACTGACTGACTGACTGACTGAGACTGGACTGAACTGACTGACTGACTGACTGACTGAGACTGACTGACTGCTTTAGTGACTAACTGACTGCACAGGACTGACCGACTGACTGACTGACTGACTGCCTGACTGACTGACTGACTGAATGACTGACTGACTGAGACTAAATGACTGACTGCTTGACTGACTGGCTGAAGGACTAACTGACTGACTGAGTGACTGACTGACTGGACTGACTGACTGAGACTGAATGACTGAGTGCTTGACTGATTGACTGTCAGACTGACTGACTGACTTCGCAAAAGGGAAAAATAAAAAAAAAGAATTATAAAATTAGAAAAAAATATTTGCATTTAAGATTTCCTTTCCGGCCGGGACTCGAACCCAGTACCACGCGCTAGGAACCCAACGGTCTAGCCATTAGGCTATCGGAGCTCTGTCGATGGAAGTCTTAAATATAATAAAAACAAAAAATGCACCTTGGTAATTATTGATTCAAACACTTTGAAATTTACAGGTCGAATAATTAAACTGACTCAGAATTTTTCTCCCTACGTAAATAATCAATATTCGCAAAAGAGAAAAATTAAAAAAAAAGAAGAAGAAATTTCAAATTAGAAACTAAAAGTATACATTGAAGATTTTCGTTCAGGCTGGGACTCGAACCCAGGGCCACTCGCTTGGAAGCCTAACACTCTAGCCATTAGTCTATGGGAGCTCTGTCGGTGGGAGTTTTAAATATAATAAAAACAAAAAATGCACCTTGGTAATTGTTTATTTAAACACTTTGAAATATTCGTGTCGAAAAATTAAACTGACTCAGAATTTTCTTCCCTACATAAATAATCAATAATTGCAAAGGAAAGAAATTGAAAAAAAAAAGAATTTTCAAATTAGAAAAGAAATATATACATTGAAGATATTCGCTCCGGCTGGGACTCGAACCCAGGCCACTCGCTTGGAAGACCAGCGGTCCAGCCATTAGGCTATCGGAGTTCTGTCGAGCGGAGTCTTACTGCCTGACTGATACTGCCTGACTGACAGACTGACTCACTGACTGACTGATACTGACTGACTGACTCACTGACTGACCGAGACTGACTGACTAACTGCCTGACTGACTGAGACTGGACTGACTGACTGACTGACTAACTGACTGACTGAGACTGACTGACTGATTGCTTGACTCTCTGACTGGCTATTTCACTGACTGACTGAATGACTAAATGACTGACTGACACTGACTGACTGACTGCTTGACTACCTGACTGACTGCTTGACTGACTAACTGACTGGACAGGACTGACCGACTGACTGACTGACAGACTGACTGAATAAGGATGACTGACAGACTGACTGAATAAGGCTGACTGACTGACTGACTGACAGACTGACTGAATAAGGCTGACCGACTGACTGACTGCACAGGACTGACCGACTGACTGACTGACTGACTGCCTGACTGACTGACTGACTGAATGACTGACTGACTGAGACTAAATGACTGACTGCTTGACTGACTGGCTGAAGGACTAACTGACTGACTGAGTGACTGAATGACTGGACTGACTGACTGAGACTGAATGACTGAGTGCTTGACTGATTGACTGTCAGACTGACTGACTGACTTCGCAAAAGGGAAAAATAAAAAAAAAAGAATTATAAAATTAGAAAAAAATATTTGCATTTAAGATTTCCTTTCCGGCCGGGACTCGAACCCAGTACCACGCGCTAGGAACCCAACGGTCTAGCCATTAGGCTATCGGAGCTCTGTCGATGGAAGTCTTAAATATAATAAAAACAAAAAATGCACCATAGTAATTATTGATTCAAACACTTTGAAATTTACAGGTCGAATAATTAAACTGACTCAGAATTTTTCTCCCTACATAAATAATCAATATTCGCAAAAGAGAAAAATTAAAAAAAAAAAGAAGAAGAAATTTCAAATTAGAAACTAAAAGTATACATTGAAGATTTTCGTTCAGGCTGGGACTCGAACCCAGGGCCACTCGCTTGGAAGCCTAACACTCTAGCCATTAGTCTATGGGAGCTCTGTCAGTGGGAGTTTTAAATATAATAAAAACAAAAAATGCACCTTGGTAATTGTTTATTTAAACACTTTGAAATCTTCGTGTCGAAAAATTAAACTGACTCAGAATTTTCTTCCCTACATAAATAATCAATAATTGCAAAGGAAAGAAATTGAAAAAAAAAAAGAATTTTCAAATTAGAAAAGAAATATATACATTGAAGATATTCGCTCCGGCTAGGACTCGAACCCAGGCCACTCGCTTGGAAGACCAGCGGTCTAGCCATTAGGCTATCGGAGTTCTGTCGAGCGGAGTCTTACTGCCTGACTGATACTGCCTGACTGACAGACTGACTCACTGACTGACTGATACTGACTGACTGACTCACTGACTGACCGAGACTGACTGACTAACTGCCTGACTGACTGAGACTGGACTGACTGACTGACTGACTGACTGACTGACTGACTAACTGACTGACTGAGACTGACTGAGACTGACTGACTGACTGCTTGACTCTCTGACTGGCTATTTCACTGACTGACTGAATGACTAAATGACTGACTGACACTGACTGACTGACTGCTTGACTACCTGACTGACTGCTTGACTGACTAACTGACTGGACAGGACTGACCGACTGACTGACTGACAGACTGACTGAATAAGGATGACTGACAGACTGATTGAATAAGGCTGACTGACTGACTGACTGACAGACTGACTGAATAAGGCTGACCGACTGACTGACTGCCTGACTGACTGAATGACTGACTGACTGACTGACCGAGACTGACCGAGACTGACTGACTGACTGACAGACTGACTGAATAAGGATGACTGACAGACTGACTGAATAAGGCTGACTGACTGACTGACTGACAGACTGACTGAATAAGGCTGACCGACTGACTGACTGCCTGACTGACTGACTGACTGAATGACTGACTGACTGACTGACCGAGACTGACTGACTGACTGACTGAGACTGGACTGGACTGACTGACTGACTGACTGACTGAGACTGACTGACTGCTTTAGTGACTAACTGACTGCACAGGACTGACCGACTGACTGACTGACTGACTGACTGACTGAATGACTGACTGACTGAGACTAAATGACTGACTGCTTGACTGACTGGCTGAAGGACTAACTGACTGACTGAGTGACTGACTGACTGGGCTGACTGACTGAGACTGAATGACTGAGTGCTTGACTGATGGACTGTCAGACTGACTGACTGACTTCGCAAAAGGGAAAAATAAAAAAAAAGAATTATAAAATTAGAAAAAAATATTTGCATTTCAGATTTCCTTTCCGGCCGGGACTCGAACCCAGTACCACGCGCTAGGAACCCAACGGTCTAGCCATTAGGCTATCGGAGCTCTGTCGATGGAAGTCTTAAATATAATAAAAACAAAAAATGCACCTTGGTAATTATTGATTCAAACACTTTGAAATTTACAGGTCGAATAATTAAACTGACTCAGAATTTTTCTCCCTACATAAATAATCAATATTCTCAAAAGAGAAAAATTAAAAAAAAAGAAGAAGAAATTTCAAATTAGAAACTAAAAGTATACATTGAAGATTTTCGTTCAGGCTGGGACTCGAACCCAGGGCCACTCGCTTGGAAGCCTAACACTCTAGCCATTAGTCTATGGGAGCTCTGTCGGTGGGAGTTTTAATTATAATAAAAACAAAAAATGCACCTTGGTAATTGTTTATTTAAACACTTTGAAATCTTCGTGTCGAAAAATTAAACTGACTCAGAATTTTCTTCCCTACATAAATAATCAATAATTGCAAAGGAAAGAAATTGAAAAAAAAAAGAATTTTCAAATTAGAAAAGAAATATATACATTGAAGATATTCGCTCCGGCTTGGACTCGAACCCAGGCCACTCGCTTGGAAGACCAGCGGTCTAGCCATTAGGCTATCGGAGTTCTGTCGAGCGGAGTCTTACTGCCTGACTGATACTGCCTAACTGACAGACTGACTCACTGACTGACTGATACTGACTGACTGACTCACTGACTGACCGAGACTGACTGACTAACTGCCTGACTGACTGAGACTGGACTGACTGACTGACTGACTGACTGACTGAATAACTGACTAACTGAGACTGACTGACTGACTGCTTGACTCTCTGACTGGCTATTTCACTGACTGACTGAATGACTAAATGACTGACTGACACTGACTGACTGACTGTTTGACTACCTGACTGACTGCTTGACTGACTAACTGACTGGACAGGACTGACCGACTGACTGACTGACAGACTGACTGAATAAGGATGACTGACAGACTGATTGAATAAGGCTGACTGACTGACTGACTGACAGACTGACTGAATAAGGCTGACCGACTGACTGACTGCCTGACTGACTGACTGACTGAATGACTGACTGACTGACTGACCGAGACTGACTGACTGACTGACTGAGACTGGACTGGACTGACTGACTGACTGACTGACTGAGACTGGACTGGACTGACTGACTGACTGACAGACTGACTGAATAAGGCTGACCGACTGACTGACTGCACAGGACTGACCGACTGACTGACTGACTGACTGCCTGACTGACTGACTGACTGAATGACTGACTGACTGAGACTAAATGACTGACTGCTTGACTGACTGGCTGAAGGACTAACTGACTGACTGAGTGACTGAATGACTGGACTGACTGACTGAGACTGAATGACTGAGTGCTTGACTGATTGACTGTCAGACTGACTGACTGACTTCGCAAAAGGGAAAAATAAAAAAAAAAGAATTATAAAATTAGAAAAAAATATTTGCATTTAAGATTTCCTTTCCGGCCGGGACTCGAACCCAGTACCACGCGCTAGGAACCCAACGGTCTAGCCATTAGGCTATCGGAGCTCTGTCGATGGAAGTCTTAAATATAATAAAAACAAAAAATGCACCATAGTAATTATTGATTCAAACACTTTGAAATTTACAGGTCGAATAATTAAACTGACTCAGAATTTTTCTCCCTACATAAATAATCAATATTCGCAAAAGAGAAAAATTAAAAAAAAAAAGAAGAAGAAATTTCAAATTAGAAACTAAAAGTATACATTGAAGATTTTCGTTCAGGCTGGGACTCGAACCCAGGGCCACTCGCTTGGAAGCCTAACACTCTAGCCATTAGTCTATGGGAGCTCTGTCAGTGGGAGTTTTAAATATAATAAAAACAAAAAATGCACCTTGGTAATTGTTTATTTAAACACTTTGAAATCTTCGTGTCGAAAAATTAAACTGACTCAGAATTTTCTTCCCTACATAAATAATCAATAATTGCAAAGGAAAGAAATTGAAAAAAAAAAAAAGAATTTTCAAATTAGAAAAGAAATATATACATTGAAGATATTCGCTCCGGCTAGGACTCGAACCCAGGCCACTCGCTTGGAAGACCAGCGGTCTAGCCATTAGGCTATCGGAGTTCTGTCGAGCGGAGTCTTACTGCCTGACTGATACTGCCTGACTGACAGACTGACTCACTGACTGACTGATACTGACTGACTGACTCACTGACTGACCGAGACTGACTGACTAACTGCCTGACTGACTGAGACTGGACTGACTGACTGACTGACTGACTGACTGACTGACTAACTGACTGACTGAGACTGACTGAGACTGACTGACTGACTGCTTGACTCTCTGACTGGCTATTTCACTGACTGACTGAATGACTAAATGACTGACTGACACTGACTGACTGACTGCTTGACTACCTGACTGACTGCTTGACTGACTAACTGACTGGACAGGACTGACCGACTGACTGACTGACAGACTGACTGAATAAGGATGACTGACAGACTGATTGAATAAGGCTGACTGACTGACTGACTGACAGACTGACTGAATAAGGCTGACCGACTGACTGACTGCCTGACTGACTGAATGACTGACTGACTGACTGACCGAGACTGACCGAGACTGACTGACTGACTGACAGACTGACTGAATAAGGATGACTGACAGACTGACTGAATAAGGCTGACTGACTGACTGACTGACAGACTGACTGAATAAGGCTGACCGACTGACTGACTGCCTGACTGACTGACTGACTGAATGACTGACTGACTGACTGACCGAGACTGACTGACTGACTGACTGAGACTGGACTGGACTGACTGACTGACTGACTGACTGAGACTGACTGACTGCTTTAGTGACTAACTGACTGCACAGGACTGACCGACTGACTGACTGACTGACTGACTGACTGAATGACTGACTGACTGAGACTAAATGACTGACTGCTTGACTGACTGGCTGAAGGACTAACTGACTGACTGAGTGACTGACTGACTGGGCTGACTGACTGAGACTGAATGACTGAGTGCTTGACTGATGGACTGTCAGACTGACTGACTGACTTCGCAAAAGGGAAAAATAAAAAAAAAGAATTATAAAATTAGAAAAAAATATTTGCATTTCAGATTTCCTTTCCGGCCGGGACTCGAACCCAGTACCACGCGCTAGGAACCCAACGGTCTAGCCATTAGGCTATCGGAGCTCTGTCGATGGAAGTCTTAAATATAATAAAAACAAAAAATGCACCTTGGTAATTATTGATTCAAACACTTTGAAATTTACAGGTCGAATAATTAAACTGACTCAGAATTTTTCTCCCTACATAAATAATCAATATTCTCAAAAGAGAAAAATTAAAAAAAAAGAAGAAGAAATTTCAAATTAGAAACTAAAAGTATACATTGAAGATTTTCGTTCAGGCTGGGACTCGAACCCAGGGCCACTCGCTTGGAAGCCTAACACTCTAGCCATTAGTCTATGGGAGCTCTGTCGGTGGGAGTTTTAATTATAATAAAAACAAAAAATGCACCTTGGTAATTGTTTATTTAAACACTTTGAAATCTTCGTGTCGAAAAATTAAACTGACTCAGAATTTTCTTCCCTACATAAATAATCAATAATTGCAAAGGAAAGAAATTGAAAAAAAAAAGAATTTTCAAATTAGAAAAGAAATATATACATTGAAGATATTCGCTCCGGCTTGGACTCGAACCCAGGCCACTCGCTTGGAAGACCAGCGGTCTAGCCATTAGGCTATCGGAGTTCTGTCGAGCGGAGTCTTACTGCCTGACTGATACTGCCTAACTGACAGACTGACTCACTGACTGACTGATACTGACTGACTGACTCACTGACTGACCGAGACTGACTGACTAACTGCCTGACTGACTGAGACTGGACTGACTGACTGACTGACTGACTGACTGAATAACTGACTAACTGAGACTGACTGACTGACTGCTTGACTCTCTGACTGGCTATTTCACTGACTGACTGAATGACTAAATGACTGACTGACACTGACTGACTGACTGTTTGACTACCTGACTGACTGCTTGACTGACTAACTGACTGGACAGGACTGACCGACTGACTGACTGACAGACTGACTGAATAAGGATGACTGACAGACTGATTGAATAAGGCTGACTGACTGACTGACTGACAGACTGACTGAATAAGGCTGACCGACTGACTGACTGCCTGACTGACTGACTGACTGAATGACTGACTGACTGACTGACCGAGACTGACTGACTGACTGACTGAGACTGGACTGGACTGACTGACTGACTGACTGACTGAGACTGGACTGGACTGACTGACTGACTGACTGACTGAGACTGACTGACTGCTTTAGTGACTAACTGACTGCACAGGACTGACCGACTGACTGACTGACTGACTGCCTGACTGACTGACTGACTGAATGACTGACTGACTGAGACTAAATGACTGACTGCTTGACTGACTGGCTGAAGGACTATGACTGACTGAGTGACTGACTGACTGGACTGACTGACTGAGACTGAATGACTGAGTGCTTGACTGATTGACTGTCAGACTGACTGACTGACTTCGCAAAAGGGAAAAATAAAAAAAAAGAATTATAAAATTAGAAAAAAAATATTTGCATTTAAGATTTCCTTTCCGGCCGGGACTCGAACCCAGTACCACGCGCTAGGAACCCAACGGTCTAGCCATTAGGCTATCGGAGCTCTGTCGATGGAAGTCTTAAATATAATAAAAACAAAAAATGCACCTTGGTAATTATTGATTCAAACACTTTGAAATTTACATGTCGAATAATTAAACTGACTCAGAATTTTTCTCCCTACATAAATAATCAATATTCGCAAAAGAGAAAAATTAAAAAAAAAAAGAAGAAGAATTTTCAAATTAGAAACTAAAAGTATACATTGAAGATTTTCGTTCAGGCTGGGACTCGAACATAGGGCCACTCGCTTGGAAGCCTAACACTCTAGCCATTAGTCTATGGGAGCTCTGTCGGTGGGAGTTTTAAATATAATAAAAACGAAAAATGCACCTTGGTAATTGTTTATTTAAACACTTTGAAATCTTCGTGTCGAAAAATTAAACTGACTCAGAATTTTCTTCCCTACATAAATAATCAATAATTGCAAAGGAAAGAAATTGAAAAAAAAAAGAATTTTCAAATTAGAAAAGAAATATATACATTGAAGATATTCGCTCCGGCTTGGACTCGAACCCAGGCCACTCGCTTGGAAGACCAGCGGTCTAGCCATTAGGCTATCGGAGTTCTGTCGAGCGGAGTCTTACTGCCTGACTGATACTGCCTGACTGACAGACTGACTCACTGACTGACTGATACTGACTGACTGACTCACTGACTGACCGAGACTGACTGACTAACTGCCTGACTGACTGAGACTGGACTGACTGACTGACTGACTGACTGACTGACTAACTGACTGACTGAGACTGACTGACTGACTGCTTGACTCTCTGACTGGCTATTTCACTGACTGACTGAATGACTAAATGACTGACTGACACTGACTGACTGACTGCTTGACTACCTGACTGACTGCTTGACTGACTAACTGACTGGACAGGACTGACCGACTGACTGACTGACAGACTGACTGAATAAGGATGACTGACAGACTGACTGAATAAGGCTGACTGACTGACTGACTGACAGACTGACTAAATAAGGCTGACCGACTGACTGACTGCCTGACTGACTGACTGACTGAATGACTGACTGAATGACTGACCGAGACTGACTGACTGACTGACTGAGACTGGACTGGACTGACTGACTGACTGACTGACTGAGACTGACTGACTGCTTTAGTGACTAACTGACTGCACAGGACTGACCGACTGACTGACTGACTGACTGCCTGACTGACTGACTGAATGACTGACTGACTGAGACTAAATGACTGACTGCTTGACTGACTGGCTGAAGGACTAACTGACTGACTGAGTGACTGACTGACTGGACTGACTGACTGAGACTGAATGACTGAGTGCTTGACTGATTGACTGTCAGACTGACTGACTGACTTCGCAAAAGGGAAAAATAAAAAAAAAAGAATTATAAAATTAGAAAAAAATATTTGCATTTAAGATTTCCTTTCCGGCCGGGACTCGAACCCAGTACCACGCGCTAGGAACCCAACGGTCTAGCCATTAGGCTATCGGAGCTCTGTCGATGGAAGTCTTAAATATAATAAAAACAAAAAATGCACCTTGGTAATTATTGATTCAAACACTTTGAAATTTACAGGTCGAATAATTAAACTGACTCAGAATTTTTCTCCCTACATAAATAATCAATATTCGCAAAAGAGAAAAATTAAAAAAAAAAGAAGAAGAAATTTCAAATTAGAAACTAAAAGTACACATTGAAGATTTTCGTTCAGGCTGGGACTCGAACCCAGGGCCACTCGCTTGGAAGCCTAACACTCTAGCCATTAGTCTATGGGAGCTCTGTCGGTGGGAGTTTTAAATATAATAAAAACAAAAAATGCACCTTGGTAATTGTTTATTTAAACACTTTGAAATCTTCGTGTCGAAAAATTAAACTGACTCAGAATTTTCTTCCCTACATAAATAATCAATAATTGCAAAGGAAAAAAATTGAAAAAAAAAAGAATTTTCAAATTAGAAAAGAAATATATACATAGAAGATATTCGCTCCGGCTGGGACTCGAACCCAGGCCACTCGCTTGGAAGACCAGCGGTCTAGCCATTAGGCTATCGGAGTTCTGTCGAGCGGAGTCTTACTGCCTGACTGATACTGCCTGACTGACAGACTGACTCACTGACTGACTGATACTGACTGACTGACCTCACTGACTGACCGAGACTGACTGACTAACTGCCTGACTGACTGAGACTGGACTGACTGACTGACTGACTGACTGACTGACTGACTAACTGACTGACTGACACTGACTGACTGACTGCTTGACTACCTGACTGACTGCTTGACTGACTAACTGACTGGACAGGACTGACCGACTGACTGACTGACTGACTGACAGACTGACTGAATAAGGCTGACCGACTGACTGACTGCCTGACTGACTGACTGACTGAATGACTGACTGACTGACTGACCGAGACTGACTGACTGACTGACTGAGACTGGACTGGACTGACTGACTGACTGACTGACTGAATGACTGACTGACTGACTGACCGAGACTGACTGACTGACTGACTGAGACTGGACTGGACTGACTGACTGACTGACTGACTGAGACTGACTGACTGCTTTAGTGACTAACTGACTGCACAGGACTGACCGACTGACTGACTGACTGACTGCCTGACTGACTGACTGACTGAATTACTGACTGACTGAGACTAAATGACTGACTGCTTGACTGACTGGCTGAAGGACTAACTGACTGACTGAGTGACTGACTGACTGACTGAGACTGAATGACTGAGTGCTTGACTGATTGACTGTCAGACTGACTGACTGACTTCGCAAAAGGGAAAAATAAAAAAAAAGAATTATAAAATTAGAAAAAAATATTTGCATTTAAGATTTCCTTTCCGGCCGGGACTCGAGCCCAGTACCACGCGCTAGGAACCCAACGGTCTAGCCATTAGGCTATCGGAGCTCTGTCGATGGAAGTCTTAAATATAATAAAATCAAAAAATGCACCTTGGTAATTATTGATTCAAACACTTTGAAATTTACAGGTCGAATAATTAAACTGACTCAGAATTTTTCTCCCTACATAAATAATCAATATTCGCAAAAGAGAAAAATTAAAAAAAAAAGAAGAAGAAATTTCAAATTAGAAACTAAAAGTATACATTGAAGATTTTCGTTCAGGCTGGGACTCGAACCCAGGGCCACTCGCTTTTAAGCCTGACACTTTAGCCATTAGTCTATGGGAGCTCTGTCGGTGGGTGTTTTAAATATAATAAAAACAAAAAATGCACCTTGGTAATTGTTTATTTAAACACTTTGAAATCTTCGTGTCGAAAAATTAAACTGACTCAGAATTTTCTTCCCTACATAAATAATCAATAATTGCAAAGGAAAAAAATTGAAAAAAAAAAGATTTTTCAAATTAGAAAAGAAATATATACATTGAAGATATTCGCTCCGGCTGGGACTCGAACCCAGGCCACTCGCTTGGAAGACCAGCGGTCTAGCCATTAGGCTATCGGAGTTCTGTCGAGCGGAGTCTTACTGCCTGACTGATACTGCCTGACTGACAGACTGACTCACTGACTGACTGATACTGACTGACTGACTCACTGACTGACCGAGACTGACTGACTAACTGCCTGACTGACTGAGACTGGACTGACTGACTGACTGACTGACTGAGACTGACTGACTGACTGCTTGACTCTCTGACTGGCTATTTCACTGACTGACTGAATGACTAAATGACTGACTGACACTGACTGACTGACTGCTTGACAACCTGACTGACTGCTTGACTGACTAACTGACTGGACAGGACTGACCGACTGACTGACTGACAGACTGACTGAATAAGGATGACTGACAGACTGACTGAATAAGGCTGACTGACTGACTGACTGACAGACTGACTGAATAAGGCTGACCGACTGACTGACCGAGACTGACTGACTGACTGACTGAGACTGGACTGGACTGACTGACTGACTGACTGACTGAGACTGACTGACTGCTTTAGTGACTAACTGACTGCACAGGACTGACCGACTGACTGACTGACTGACTGCCTGACTGACTGACTGACTGAATGACTGACTGACTGAGACTAAATGACTGACTGCTTGACTGACTGGCTGAAGGACTAACTGACTGATTGAGTGACTGACTGACTGGACTGACTGACTGAGACTGAATGACTGAGTGCTTGACTGATTGACTGTCAGACTGACTGACTGACTTCGCAAAAGGGAAAAATAAAAAAAAAGAATTATAAAATTAGAAAAAAATATTTGCATTTAAGATTTCCTTTCCGGCCGAGACTCGAACCCAGTACCACGCGCTAGGAACCCAACGGTCTAGCCATTAGGCTATCGGAGCTCTGTCGATGGAAGTCTTAAATATAATAAAAACAAAAAATGCACCTTGGTAATTATTGATTCAAACACTTTGAAATTTACAGGTCGAATAATTAAACTGACTCAGAATTTTTCTCCCTACATAAATAATCAATATTCGCAAAAGAGAAAAATTAAAAAAAAAAAGAAGAAGAAATTTCAAATTAGAAACTAAAAGTATACATTGAAGATTTTCGTTCAGGCTGGGACTCGAACCCAGGGCCACTCGCTTGGAAGCCTAACACTCTAGCCATTAGTCTATGGGAGCTCTGTCGGTGGGAGTTTTAAATATAATAAAAACAAAAAATGCACCTTGGTAATTGTTTATTTAAACACTTTGAAATCTTCGTGTCGAAAAATTAAACTGACTCAGAATTTTCTTCCCTACATAAATAATCAATAATTGCAAAGGAAAGAAATTGAAAAAAAAAAAGAATTTTCAAATTAGAAAAGAAATATATACATTGAAGATATTCGCTCCGGCTTGGACTCGAACCCAGGCCACTCGCTTGGAAGACCAGCGGTCTAGCCATTAGGCTATCGGAGTTCTGTCGAGCGGAGTCTTACTGCCTGACTGATACTGCCTGACTGACAGACTGACTCATTGACTGACTGATACTGACTGACTGACTCACTGACTGACCGAGACTGACTGACTAACTGCCTGACTGACTGAGACTGGACTGACTGACTGACTGACTGACTGACTGACTAACTGACTGACTGAGACTGACTGACTGACTGCTTGACTCTCTGACTGGCTATTTCACTGACTGACTGAATGACTAAATGACTGACTGACACTGACTGACTGACTGCTTGACTACCTGACTGACTGCTTGACTGACTAACTGACTGGACAGGACTGACCGACTGACTGACTGACAGACTGACTGAATAAGGATGACTGACAGACTGACTGAATAAGGCTGACTGACTGACTGACTGACAGACTGACTGAATAAGGCTGACCGACTGACTGACTGCCTGACTGACTGACTGACTGCCTGACTGACTGACTGACTGAATGACTGACTGACTGAGACTAAATGACTGACTGCTTGACTGACTGGCTGAAGGACTAACTGACTGACTGAGTGACTGACTGACTGGACTGACTGACTGAGACTGAATGACTGAGTGCATGACTGATTGACTGTCAGACTGACTGACTGACTTCGCAAAAGGGAAAAATAAAAAAAAAGAATTATAAAATTAGAAAAAAATATTTGCATTTAAGATTTCCTTTCCGGCTGGGATTTGAACCCAGGACGACACTCATGGAAGCCCAACGCTCTCGCCAATATACTATCGGATCTCTGTTGATCGGTGTCTTAATTATAATAAAAACAAAAAATGCACCTTAGTAATTATTGATCTAAAATCTTTGAAATCTAAAGGTCGAATGATTAAACTGACTCAGAATTTTCTTCCGTACATAAATAATCCATATTTGCAAAAGAAAGAAATTGAAAAAAAAAAGAATCTTCAAATTAGAAGAGAAATATATACATGGAAGATTTTCGTTCCGGCCGGGACTCGAACCCAGTACCACGCGCTTGGAACCCAACGGTCTAGCCATTAGGCTATCGGAGCTCTGTCGATGGAAGTCTTAAATATAATAAAAACAAAAAATGCACCTTGGTAATTATTGATTCAAACACTTTGAAATTTACAGGTCGAATAATTAAACTGACTCAGAATTTTTCTCCCTACATAAATAATCAATATTCGCAAAAGAGAAAAATTTAAAAAAAAAAGAAGAAGAAATTTCAAATTAGAAACTAAAAGTATACATTGAAGATTTTCGTTCAGGCTGGGACTCGAACCCAGGGCCACTCGCTTGGAAGCCTAACACTCTAGCCATTAGTCTATGGGAGCTCTGTCGGTGGGAGTTTTAAATATAATAAAAACAAAAAATGCACCTTGGTAATTGTTTATTTAAACACTTTGAAATCTTTGTGTCGAAAAATTAAACTGACTCAGAATTTTCTTCCCTACATAAATAATCAATAATTGCAAAGGAAAGAAATTGAAGAAAAAAAGAATTTTCAAATTAGAAAAGAAATATATACATTGAAGATATTCGCTCCGGCTGGGACTCGAACCCAGGCCACTCGCTTGGAAGACCAGCGGTCTAGCCATTAGGCTATCGGAGTTCTGTCGAGCGGAGTCTTACTGCCTGACTGATACTGCCTGACTGACAGACTGACTCACTGACTGACTGATACTGACTGACTGATTTACTGACTGACCGAGACTGACTGACTAACTGCCTGACTGACTGAGACTGGACTGACTGACTGACTGACTGACTGACTGACTAACTGACTGACTGAGACTGACTGACTGACTGCTTGACTCTCTGACTGGCTATTTCACTGACTGACTGAATGACTAAATGACTGACTGACTGACTGCTTGACTGACTAACTGACAGGACAGGACTGACCGACTGACTGACTGACAGACTGACTGAATAAGGATGACTGACAGACTGACTGAATAAGGCTGACTGACTGACTGACTGACTGACAGACTGACTGAATAAGGCTGACCGACTGACTGACTGCCTGACTGACTGACTGAATGACTGACTGACTGACTGACCGAGACTGACTGACTGACTGACTGAGACTGGACTGGACTGACTGACTGACTGACTGACTGAGACTGACTGACTGCTTTAGTGACTAACTGACTGCACAGGACTGACCGACTGACTGACTGACTGACTGCCTGACTGACTGACTGACTGAATGACTGACTGACTGAGACTAAATGACTGACTGCTTGACTGACTGGCTGAAGGACTAACTGACTGACTGAGTGACTGACTGACTGGACTGACTGACTGAGACTGAATGACTGAGTGCTTGACTGATTGACTGTCAGACTGACTGACTGACTTCGCAAAAGGGAAAAATAAAAAAAAAAGAATTATAAAATTAGAAAAAAATATTTGCATTTAAGATTTCCTTTCCGGCCGGGACTCGAACCCAGTACCACGCGCTAGGAACCCAACGGTCTAGCCATTAGGCTATCGGAGCTCTGTCGAAGGAAGTCTTAAATATAATAAAAACAAAAAATGCAACTTGGTAATTATTGATTCAAACACTTTGAAATTTACAGGTCGAATAATTAAACTGACTCAGAATTTTTCTCCCTACATAAATAATCAATATTCGCAAAAGAGAAAAATTAAAAAAAAAGAAGAAGAAATTTCAAATTAGAAACTAAAAGTACACATTGAAGATTTTTGTTCAGGCTGGGACTCGAACCCAGGGCCACTCGCTTGGAAGCCTAACACTCTAGCCATTAGTCTATGGGAGCTCTGTCGGTGGGAGTTTTAAATATAATAAAAACAAAAAATGCACCTTGGTAATTGTTTATTTAAACACTTTGAAATCTTCGTGTCGAAAAATTAAACTGACTCAGAATTTTCTTCCCTACATAAATAATCAATAATTGCAAAGGAAAGAAATTGAAAAAAAAAGAATTTTCAAATTAGAAAAGAAATATATACATTGAAGATATTCGCTCCGGCTGGGACTCGAACCCAGGCCACTCGCTTGGAAGACCAGCGGTCTAGCCATTAGGCTATCGGAGTTCTGTCGAGCGGAGTCTTACTGCCTGACTGATACTGCCTGACTGACAGACTGACTCACTAAATGACTGATACTGACTGACTGACTCACTGACTGACCGAGACTGACTGACTAACTGCCTGACTGACTAACTGCCTGACTGACTGAGACTGGACTGACTGACTGACTGTCTGACTGACTGACTAACTGACTGACTGAGACTGACTGACTGACCTCTCTGACTGGCTATTTCACTGACTGACTAAATGACTAAATGACTGACTGACACTGACTGACTGACTGCTTGACTACCTGACTGACTGCTTGACTGACTAACTGACTGGACAGGACTGACCGACTGACTGACTGACAGACTGACTGAATAAGGATGACTGACAGACTGACTGAATAAGGCTGACTGACTGACTGACTGACAGACTGACTGAATAAGGCTGACCGACTGACTGACTGCCTGACTGACTGACTGACTGAATGACTGACTGACTGACTGACCGAGACTGACTGACTGACTGACTGAGACTGGACTGGACTGACTGACTGACTGACTGACTGAGACTGACTGACTGCTTTAGTGACTAACTGACTGCACAGGACTGACCGACTGACTGACTGACTGACTGCCTGACTGACTGACTGACTGAATGACTGACTGACTGAGACTAAATGACTGACTGCTTGACTGACTGGCTGAAGGACTAACTGACTGACTGAGTGACTGACTGACTGGACTGACTGACTGAGACTGAATGACTGAGTGCTTGACTGATTGACTGTCAGACTGACTGACTGACTTCGCAAAAGGGAAAAATAAAAAAAAAAGAATTATAAAATTAGAAAAAAATATTTGCATTTAAGATTTCCTTTCCGGCTGGGATTTGAACCCAGGACGACACTCATGGAAGCCCAACGCTCTCGCCAATATACTATCGGATCTCTGTTGATCGGTGTCTTAATTATAATAAAAACAAAAAATGCACCTTAGTAATTATTGATCTAAAATATTTGAAATCTAAAGGTCGAATGATTAAACTGACTCAGAATTTTCTTCCGTACATAAATAATCCATATTTGCAAAAGAAAGAAATTGAAAAAAAAAAGAATCTTCAAATTAGAAGAGAAATATATACATGGAAGATTTTCGTTCCGGCCGGGACTCGAACCCAGTACCACGCGCTTGGAACCCAACGGTCTAGCCATTAGGCTATCGGAGCTCTGTCGATGGAAGTCTTAAATATAATAAAAACAAAAAATGCACCTTGGTAATTATTGATTCAAACACTTTGAAATTTACAGGTCGAATAATTAAACTGACTCAGAATTTTTCTCCCTACATAAATAATCAATATTCGCAAAAGAGAAAAATTTAAAAAAAAAAAGAAGAAGAAATTTCAAATTAGAAACTAAAAGTAAACATTGAAGATTTTCGTTCAGGCTGGGACTTGAACCCAGGGCCACTCGCTTGGAAGCCTAACACTCTAGCCATTAGTCTATGGGAGCTCTGTCGGTGGGAGTTTTAAATATAATAAAAACAAAAAATGCACCTTGGTAATTGTTTATTTAAACACTTTGAAATCTTCGTGTCGAAAAATTAAACTGACTCAGAATTTTCTTCCCTACATAAATAATCAATAATTGCAAAGGAAAGAAATTGAAAAAAAAAAGAATTTTCAAATTAGAAAAGAAATATATACATTGAAGATATTCGCTCCGCCTGGGACTCGAACCCAGGCCACTCGCTTGGAAGACCAGCGGTCTAGCCATTAGGCTATCGGAGTTCTGTCGAGCGGAGTCTTACTGCCTGACTGATACTGCCTGACTGACAGACTGACTCACTGACTGACTGATACTGACTGACTGACTCACTGACTGACCGAGACTGACTGACTAACTGCCTGACTGACTGAGACTGGACTGACTGACTGACTGACTGACTGACTGACTGACTGACTGACTGAGACTGACTGACTGACTGCTTGACTCTCTGACTGGCTATTTCACTGACTGACTGAATGACTAAATGACTGACTGACACTGACTGACTGACTGCTTGACTACCTGACTGACTGCTTGACTGACTAACTGACTGGACAGGACTGACCGACTGACTGACTGACAGACTGACTGAATAAGGATGACTGACAGACTGACTGAATAAGGCTGACTGACTGACTGACTGACAGACTGACTGAATAAGGCTGACCGACTGACTGACTGCCTGACTGACTGACTGACTGAATGACTGACTGACTGACTGACCGAGACTGACTGAGACTGGACTGGACTGACTGACTGACTGACTGACTGAGACTGACTGACTGCTTTAGTGACTAACTGACTGCACAGGACTGACCGACTGACTGACTGACTGACTGCCTGACTGACTGACTGACTGAATGACTGACTGACTGAGACTAAATGACTGACTGCTTGACTGACTGGCTGAAGGACTAACTGACTGACTGAGTGACTGACTGACTGGACTGACTGACTGAGACTGAATGACTGAGTGCTTGACTGATTGACTGTCAGACTGACTGACTGACTTCGCAAAAGGGAAAAATAAAAAAAAAAGTATTATAAAATTAGAAAAAAATATTTGCATTTAAGATTTCCTTTCCGGCCGGGACTCGAACCCAGTACCACGCGCTAGGAACCCAACGGTCTAGCCATTAGGCTATCGGAGCTCTGTCGATGGAAGTCTTAAATATAATAAAAACAAAAAATGCACCTTGGTAATTATTGATTCAAACACTTTGAAATTTACAGATCGAATAATTAAACTGACTCAGAATTTTTCTCCCTACATAAATAATCAATATTCGCAAAAGAGAAAAATTAAAAAAAAAAGAAGAAGAAATTTCAAATTAGAAACTAAAAGTACACATTGAAGATTTTCGTTCAGGCTGGGACTCGAACCCAGGGCCACTCGCTTGGAAGCCTAACACTCTAGCCATTAGTCTATGGGAGCTCTGTCGGTGGGAGTTTTAAATATAATAAAAACAAAAAATGCACCTTAGTAATTGTTTATTTAAACACTTTGAAATCTTCGTGTCGAAAAATTAAACTGACTCAGAATTTTCTTCCCTACATAAATAATCAATAATTGCAAAGGAAAGAAATTGATAAAAAAAAGAATTTTCAAATTAGAAAAGAAATATATACATTGAAGATATTCGCTCCGCCTGGGACTCGAACCCAGGCCACTCGCTTGGAAGACCAGCGGTCTAGCCATTAGGCTATCGGAGTTCTGTCGAGCGGAGTCTTACTGCCTGACTGATACTGCCTGACTGACAGACGGACTCACTGACTGACTGATACTGACTGACTGACTCACTGACTGACCGAGACTGACTGACTAACTGCCTGACTGACTGAGACTGGACTGACTGACTGACTGACTGACTGACTGACTAACTGACTGACTGAGACTGACTGACTGACTGCTTGACTCTCTGACTGGCTAATTCACTGACTGACTGAATGACTAAATGACTGACTGACACTGACTGACTGACTGCTTGACTACCTGACTGACTGCTTGACTGACTAACTGACTGGACAGGACTGACCGACTGACTGACTGACAGACTGACTGAATAAGGATGACTGACAGACTGACTGAATAAGGCTGACTGACTGACTGACTGACAGACTGACTGAATAAGGCTGACCGACTGACTGACTGCCTGACTGACTGACTGACTGACTGACCGAGACTGACTGACTGACCGAGACTGACTGACTGACTGACTGAGACTGGACTGGACTGACTGACTGACTGACTGACTGAGACTGACTGACTGCTTTAGTGACTAACTGACTGCACAGGACTGACCGACTGACTGACTGACTGACTGCCTGACTGACTGACTGACTGAATGACTGACTGACTGCTTGACTGACTGGCTGAAGGACTAACTGACTGACTGAGTGACTGACTGACTGAGACTGAATGACTGAGACTGAATGACTGAGTGCTTGACTGATTGACTGTCAGACTGACTGACTGACTTCGCAAAAGGGAAAAATAAAAAAAAAAGAATTATAAAATTAGAAAAAAATATTTGCATTTAAGATTTCCTTTCCGGCTGGGATTTGAACCCAGGACGACACTCATGGAAGCCCAACGCTCTCGCCAATATACTATCGGATCTCTGTTGATCGGTGTCTTAATTATAATAAAAACAAAAAATGCACCTTAGTAATTATTGATCTAAAATCTTTGAAATCTAAAGGTCGAATGATTAAACTGACTCAGAATTTTCTTCCGTACATAAATAATCCATATTTGCAAAAGAAAGAAATTGAAAAAAAAAAGAATCTTCAAAGTAGAAGAGAAATATATACATGGAAGATTTTCGTTCCGGCCGGGACTCGAACCCAGTACCACGCGCTAGGAACCCAACGGTCTAGCCATTAGGCTATCGGAGCTCTGTCGATGGAAGTCTTAAATATAATAAAAACAAAAAATGCACCTTGGTAATTATTGATTCAAACACTTTGAAATTTACAGATCGAATAATTAAACTGACTCAGAATTTTTCTCCCTACATAAATAATCAATATTCGCAAAAGAGAAAAATTAAAAAAAAAAGAAGAAGAAATTTCAAATTTTAAACTAAAAGTACACATTGAAGATTTTCGTTCAGGCTGGGACTCGAACCCAGGGCCACTCGCTTGGAAGCCTAACACTCTAGCCATTAGTCTATGGGAGCTCTGTCGGTGGGAGTTTTAAATATAATAAAAACAAAAAATGCACCTTGGTAATTGTTTATTTTAACACTTTGAAATCTTCGTGTCGAAAAATTAAACTGACTCAGAATTTTCTTCCCTACATAAATAATCAATAATTGCAAAGGAAAGAAATTGATAAAAAAAAGAATTTTCAAATTAGAAAAGAAATATATACATTGAAGATATTCGCTCCGCCTGGGACTCGAACCCAGGCCACTCGCTTGGAAGACCAGCGGTCTAGCCATTAGGCTATCGGAGTTCTGCCGAGCGGAGTCTTACTGCCTGACTGATACTGCCTGACTGACAGACTGACTCACTGACTGACTGATACTGACTGACTGACTCACTGACTGACCGAGACTGACTGACTAACTGCCTGACTGACTGAGACTGGACTGACTGACTGACTGACTGACTGACTGACTAACTGACTGACTGAGACTGACTGACTGACTGCTTGACTCTCTGACTGGCTATTTCACTGACTGACTGAATGACTAAATGACTGACTGACACTGACTGACTGACTGCTTGACTACCTGACTGACTGCTTGACTGACTAACTGACTGGACAGGACTGACCGACTGACTGACTGACAGACTGACTGAATAAGGATGACTGACAGACTGACTGAATAAGGCTGACTGACTGACTGACTGACAGACTGACTGAATAAGGCTGACCGACTGACTGACTGCCTGACTGACTGACTGACTGAATGACTGACTGACTGACTGACCGAGACTGACTGACTGACTGACTGAGACTGGACTGGACTGACTGACTGACTGACTGAGACTGACTGACTGCTTTAGTGACTAACTGACTGCACAGGACTGACCGACTGACTGACTGACTGACTGCCTGACTGACTAAATGACTGACTGACTGAGACTAAATGACTGACTGCTTGACTGACTGGCTGAAGGACTAACTGACTGACTGAGTGACTGACTGACTGGACTGACTGACTGAGACTGAATGACTGAGTGCTTGACTGATTGACTGTCAGACTGACTGACTGACTTCGCAAAAGGGAAAAAAAAAGAATTATAAAATTAGAAAAAAATATTTGCATTTAAGATTTCCTTTCCGGCCGGGACTCGAACCCAGTACCACGCGCTAGGAACCCAACGGTCTAGCCATTAGGCTATCGGAGCTCTGTCGATTGAAGTCTTAAATATAATAAAAACAAAAAATGCACCTTGGTAATTATTGATTCAAACACTTTGAAATTTACAGGTCGAATAATTAAACTGACTCAGAATTTTTCTCCCTACATAAATAATCAATATTCGCAAAAGAGAAAAATTAAAAAAAAAAGAAGAAGAAATTTCAAATTAGAAACTAAAAGTATACATTGAAGATTTTCGTTCAGGCTGGGACTCGAACCCAGGGCCACTCGCTTGGAAGCCTAACACTCTAGCCATTAGTCTATGGGAGCTCTGTCGGTGGGAGTTTTAAATATAATAAAAACAAAAAATGCACCTTGGTAATTGTTTATTTAAACACTTTGAAATCTTCGTGTCGAAAAATTAAACTGACTCAGAATTTTCTTCCCTACATAAATAATCAATAATTGCAAAGGAAAGAAATTGAAAAAAAAAAGAATTTTCAAATTAGAAAAGAAATATATACATTGAAGATATTCGCTCCGGCTGGGACTCGAACCCAGGCCACTCGCTTGGAAGACCGGCGGTCTAGCCATTAGGCTATCGGAGTTCTGTCGAGCGGAGTCTTACTGCCTGACTGATACTGCCTGACTGACAGACTGACTCACTGACTGACTGATACTGACTGACTGACTCACTGACTGACCGAGACTGACTGACTAACTGCCTGACTGACTGAGACTGGACTGACTGACTGACTGACTGACTGACTGACTAACTGACTGACTGAGACTGACTGACTGACTGCTTGACTCTCTGACTGGCTATTTCACTGACTGACTGAATGACTAAATGACTGACTGACACTGACTGACTGCTTGACTACCTGACTGACTGCTTGACTGACTAACTGACTGGACAGGACTGACCGACTGACTGACTGACAGACTGACTGAATAAGGATGACTGACAGACTGACTGAATAAGGCTGACTGACTGACTGACTGACAGACTGACTGAATAAGGCTGACCGACTGACTGACTGCCTGACTGACTGACTGAATGACTGACTGACTGAGACTAAATGACTGACTGCTTGACTGACTGGCTGAAGGACTAACTGACTGACTGAGTGACTGACTGACTGGACTGACTGACTGAGACTGAATGACTGAGTGCTTGACTGATTGACTGTCAGACTGACTGACTGACTTCGCAAAAGGGAAAAATAAAAAAAAAAGAATTATAAAATTAGAAAAAAATATTTGCATTTAAGATTTCCTTTCCGGCCGGGACTCGAACCCAGTACCACGCGCTAGGAACCCAACGGTCTAGCCATTAGGCTATCGGAGCTCTGTCGATGGAAGTCTTAAATATAATAAAAACAAAAAATGCACCTTGGTAATTATTGATTCAAACACTTTGAAATTTACAAGTCGAATAATTAAACTGACTCAGAATTTTTCTCCCTACATAAATAATCAATATTCGCAAAAGAGAAAAATTAAAAAAAAAAGATGAAGAAATTTCAAATTAAAAACTAAAAGTATACATTGAAGATTTTCGTTCAGGCTGGGACTCGAACCCAGGGAGACTCGCTTGGAAACCTAACACTGTAGCCATTAGTCTATGGGAGCTCTGTCGGTGGGAGTTTTAAATATAATAAAAACAAAAAATGCACCTTGGTAATTGTTTATTTAAACACTTTGAAATCTTCGTGTCGAAAAATTAAACTGACTCAGAATTTTCTTCCCTACATAAATAATCAATAATTGCAAAGGAAAGAAATTGTAAAAAAAAAGAATTTTCAAATCAGAAAAGAAATATATACATTGAAGATACTCGCTCCGGCTGGGACTCGAACCCAGGCCACTCGCTTGGAAGACCAGCGGTCTAGCCATTAGGCTATCGGAGTTCTGTCGAGCGGAGTCTTACTGCCTGACTGATACTGCCTGACTGACAGACTGACTCACTGACTGACTGATACTGACTGACTGACTCACTGACTGACCGAGACTGACTGACTAACTGCCTGACTGACTGAGACTGGACTGACTGACTGACTGACTGACTAACTGGCTGACTGAGACTGACTGACTGACTGCTTGACTCTCTGACTGGCTATTTCACTGACTGACTGAATGACTAATTGGCTGACTGACACTGACTGACTGACTGCTTGACTACCTGACTGACTGCTTGACTGACTAACTGACAGGACAGGACTGACCGACTGACTGACTGACAGACTGACTGAATAAGGATGACTGACAGACTGACTGAATAAGGCTGACTGACTGACTGACAGACTGACTGAATAAGGCTGACCGACTGACTGACTGCCTGACTGACTGACTGACTGAATGACTGACTGACTGACTGACCGAGACTGACTGACTGACTGACTGAGACTGGACTGGACTGACTGACTGACTGACTGACTGAGACTGACTGACTACTTTAGTGACTAACTGACTGCACAGGACTGACTGACTGACTGACTGACTGACTGAGACTGACTGACTGCTTTAGTGACTAACTGACTGCACAGGACTGACTGACTGACTGACTGCCTGACTGACTGACTGACTGAATGACTGAGACTGAATGACTGAGTGCTTGACTGATTGACTGTCAGACTGACTGACTGACTTCGCAAAAGGGAAAAATAAAAAAAAAAGAATTATAAAATTAGAAAAAAATATTTGCATTTAAGATTTCCTTTCCGGCTGGGATTTGAACCCAGGGCGACACTCATGGAAGCCCAACGCTCTCGCCAATATACTATCGGATCTCTGTTGATCGGTGTCTTAATTATAATAAAAACAAAAAATGCACCTTAGTAATTATTGATCTAAAATCTTTGAAATCTAAAGGTCGAATGATTAAACTGACTCAGAATTTTCTTCCGTACATAAATAATCCATATTTGCAAAAGAAAGAAATTGAAAAAAAAAAAAATCTTCAAATTAGAAGAGAAATATATACATGGAAGATTTTCGTTCCGGCGGGGACTCGAACCCAGTACCACGCGCTTGGAACCCAACGGTCTAGCCATTAGGCTATCGGAGCTCTGTCGATGGAAGTCTTAAATATAATAAAAACAAAAAATGCACCTTGGTAATTATTGATTCAAACACTTTGAAATTTACAGGTCGAATAATTAAACTGACTCAGAATTTTTCTCCCTACATAAATAATCAATATTCGCAAAAGAGAAAAATTAAAAAAAAAAGAAGAAGAAATTTCAAATTAGAAACTAAAAGTATACATTGAAGATTTTCGTTCAGGCTGGGACTCGAACCCAGGGCCACTCGCTTGGAAGCCTAACACTCTAGCCATTAGTCTATGGGAGCTCTGGCGGTGGGAGTTTTAAATATAATAAAAACAAAAAATGCACCTTGGTAATTGTTCATTTAAACACTTTGAAATCTTCGTGTCGAAAAATTAAACTGACTCAGAATTTTCTTCCCTACATAAATAATCAATAATTGCAAAGGAAAGAAATTGAAAAAAAAAGAATTTTCAAATTAGAAAAGAAATATATACATTGAAGATACTCGCTCCGGCTGGGACTCGAACCCAGGCCACTCGCTTGGAAGACCAGCGGTCTAGCCATTAGGCTATCGGAGTTCTGTCGAGCGGAGTCTTACTGACTGACTGATACTGACTGACTGACTCACTGACTGACCGAGACTGACTGACTAACTGCCTGACTGACTGAGACTGGACTGACTGACTGACTGACTGACTGACTGACTAACTGACTGACTGAGACTGACTGACTGACTGCTTGACTCTCTGACTGGCTATTTCACTGACTGACTGAATGACTAAATGACTGACTGACACTGACTGACTGACTGCTTGACTACCTGACTGACTGCTTGACTGACTAACTGACTGGACAGGACTGACCGACTGACTGACTGACAGACTGACTGAATAAGGATGACTGACAGACTGACTGAATAAGGCTGACTGAATAAGGCTGACTGACTGACTGACTGACAGACTGACTGAATAAGGCTGACCGACTGACTGACTGCCTGACTGACTGACTGACTGAATGACTGACTGACTGACTGACCGAAACTGACTGACTGACTGACTGAGACTGGACTGGACTGACTGACTGACTGACTGACTGAGACTGACTGACTGCTTTAGTGACTAACCGACTGCACAGGACTGACTGACTGACTGACTGACTGACTGCCTGACTGACTGACTGACTGAATGACTGACTGACTGAGACTAAATGACTGACTGCTTGACTGACTGGCTGAAGGACTAACTGACTGACTGAGTGACTGACTGACTGGACTGACTGACTGAGACTGAATGACTGAGTGCTTGACTGATTGACTGTCAGACTGACTGACTGACTTCGCAAAAGGGAAAAATAAAAAAAAAAAGAATTATAAAATTAGAAAAAAATATTTGCATTTAAGATTTCCTTTCCGGCTGGGATTTGAACCCAGGGCGACACTCATGGAAGCCCAACGCTCTCGCCAATATACTATCGGATCTCTGTTGATCGGTGTCTTAATTATAATAAAAACAAAAAATGCACCTTAGTAATTATTGATCTAAAATCTTTGAAATCTAAAGGTCGAATGATTAAACTGACTCAGAATTTTCTCCCTACATAAATAATCAATATCCGCAAAAGAGAAAAATTAAAAAAAAAAAAGAAGAAGAAATTTCAAATTAGAATCTAAAAGTATACATTGAAGATTTTCGTTCAGGCTGGGACTCGAACCCAGGGCCACTCGCTTGGAAGCCAAACACTCTAGCCATTAGTCTATGGGAGCTCTGTCGGTGGGAGTTTTAAATATAATAAAAACAAAAAATGCACCTTGGTAATTGTTTATTTAAACACTTTGAAATCTTCGTGTCGAAAAATTAAACTGACTCAGAATTTTCTTCCCTACGTAAATAATCAATAATTGCAAAGGAAAGAAATTGAAAAAAAAAAGAATTTTCAAATTAGAAAAGAAATATATACATTGAAGATATTCGCTCCGGCTGGGACTCGAACCCAGGCCACTCGCTTGGAAGACCAGCGGTCTAGCCATTAGGCTATCGGAGTTCTGTCGAGCGGAGTCTTACTGCCTGACTGATACTGCCTGACTGACAGACTGACTCACTGACTGACTGATACTGACTGACTGACTCACTGACTGACCGAGACTGACTGACTAACTGCCTGACTGACTGAGACTGGACTGACTGACTGACTGACTGACTGACTGACTGACTGACTGAGACTGACTCACTGACTGCTTGACTCTCTGACTGGCTATTTCACTGACTGACTGAATGACTAAATGACTGACTGACACTGACTGACTGACTGCTTGACTACCTGACTGACTGCTTGACTGACTAACTGACTGGACAGGACTGACCGACTGACTGACTGACAGACTGACTGAATAAGGATGACTGACAGACTGACTGAATAAGGCTGACTGACTGACTGACTGACAGACTGACTGAATAAGGCTGACCGACTGACTGACTGCCTGACTGACTGACTGACTGAATGACTGACTGACTGACCGAGACTGACTGACTGACTGACTGAGACTGGACTGGACTGACTGACTGACTGACTGACTGAGACTGACTGACTGCTTTAGTGACTAACTGACTGCACAGGACTGACCGACTGACTGACTGACTGACTGACTGACTGACTGAATGACTGACTGACTGAGACTAAATGACTGACTGCTTGACTGACTGGCTGAAGGACTAACTGATTGACTGAGTGACTGACTGACTGGACTGACTGACTGAGACTGAATGACTGAGTGCTTGACTGATTGACTGTCAGACTGACTGACTGACTTCGCAAAAGGGAAAAATAAAAAAAAAAGAATTATAAAATTAGAAAAAAATAGTTGCATTTAAGATTTCCTTTCCGGCTGGGATTTGAACCCAGGGCGACACTCATGGAAGCCCAACGCTCTCGCCAATATACTATCGGATCTCTGTTGATCGGTGTCTTAATTATAATAAAAACAAAAAATGCACCTTAGTAATTATTGATCTAAAATCTTTGAAATCTAAAGGTCGAATGATTAAACTGACTCAGAATTTTCTTCCGTACATAAATAATCCATATTTGCAAAAGAAAGAAATTGAAAAAAAAAAGAATCTTCAAATTAGAAGAGAAATATATACATGGAAGATTTTCGTTCCGGCCGGGACTCGAACCCAGTACCACGCGCTTGGAACCCAACGGTCTAGCCATTAGGCTATCGGAGCTCTGTCGATGGAAGTCTTAAATATAATAAAAACAAAAAATGCACCTTGGTAATTATTGATTCAAACACTTTGAAATTTACAGGTCGAATAATTAAACTGACTCAGAATTTTTCTCCCTACAGTGGCTCCCAAAAGTGTTCGTACACCTTGAAATTTTGTAGTAAAACCAAAATAACGCAAAACTGAATTCCAATATGAAGTCCAATTTTTTTTCACAGCATTCCTATGCCATTCTGAATAAAACCCAGTAGTTTTTTTTTTTTTTAAATATTGCCAGATTTTATTTTTGAAATTTGTCAAAAAACGAAAATACGCCACAAAAGTCTTTGTACGCTGAAATATTTTGGAGTAAAATCATGATTAAAGTTATCACATGTCGTTTTTTTAATTATTTTTGCATTGTGTTGACCCTTAAAGGTCATTTGGCTTTGATTTTTTGTGTATTTATTCCTTAATGTTGTGCTTATTACTTTAAAATGGCTGGTATTCGAAAAGAACCACGAACACCATTCGAAAGTTGAATTTTTCCCCCACAGTAGCGGTAAATTGGTTTGAAATGTCTCTAAATTAGTTAATCTATTCCATTCTATAGTAAAGTGCTTGATAAAATGCTTTAAAGAAAGGAATCGGATCGAAAACAAGGTAAGAAAAGGTCAACTGGCAAAGTTAACAATGCGTCATCGGAAGTTTACAGTTAAAAAAATTATGAAAAATACACATTTGAGTGCTGAAAAAGTTTCTGCAGAATTGAATGAAACATTTTACGTTTAATTTTCACCTAAAATTGTTCGCCAAGTTCTCTATTTAGCTGGATTAAATGGGACCTCTTCCCGCAGAAATTTTCTTGTTCCTGCTAAAAACAGTAAGCTTACGCTTTCCGTCGTAATATCAATGATAAATAAGCTCAAAACGTTTTGGAACAATGCCTTACTTACAGATGAAAATAAATTCAACACTTTGGGTTAAATTGTTGTATAATTGTAAATGGAAGAAAAAATGAGGAATTTCATCTTAGGAACTTAGTTGGATCAGTTAATCAGGACGGTGAAGGTGTTCTAGTGTGAGGGTGCATTACAGCATCAGGACTTGGAAATTTTGAATTTTTTGATGAAATAATGAATCATTCTGTTTATTTAAATATTTTAAAAAGCAATTTTAAACTATTAGCCCAAAATTTGGTAATCGGAAGCAACTTTGTTTTTTATCAAGATAACGCCAAGAAGCAGGCGTTTGCGTTTGGTGCCTCAAAAATTGTTCTTAAGCTTATAAATATCTCCTCAATCGCCAGATTTAAACTTAATGGAACATATCTGGAGACATCTGGTAGCTGGATTACGAAAATACCAAATTGAAACAAAAAACGAACTAGGAACAGTAAGACTCGAAGTGCGGCTGAACATTTACTCAGAAATTGCACAAAAAAAGAAAGAAAAAACAATGAAGTCTATTCCCATACATTTAAAAGCTGTTGTTGATACTGCATGATATTCTACTAAATAATAACTTTGTAAATAATAAGATTATTTACTAATTTTTTGACATTTTTTCAAGGTGTACGAAGACTTTGTGCGATAAAATTTCCGGCTATTTTTGGTTTTTGACTTTTTAAAAATTATGTTTTAATGTTTTATTAAAAATTTTCATGTAGTTTTGTTAAGCATAGATCATAGATCTTATAATAAAATACCTATTCCGAAATATCAATTCTAACCAATGGATAATGGCCTATTTCATTGTAAGTCGTAGGTGTACGAACACTTTTGGGAGCCACTGTACATAAATAATCAATATTCGCAAAAGAGAAAAATTTAAAAAAAAAGAAGAAGAAATTTCAAATTAGAAACTAAAAGTATACATTGAAGATTTTCGTTCAGGCTGGGACTCGAACCCAGGGCCACTCGCTTGGAAGCCTAACACTCTAGCCATTAGTCTATGGGAGCTCTGTCGGTGGGAGTTTTAAATATAATAAAAACAAAAAATGCACCTTGGTAATTGTTTATTTAAACACTTTGAAATCTTCGTGTCGAAAAATTAAACTGACTCAGAATTTTCTTCCCTACATAAATAATCAATAATTGCAAAGGAAAGAAATTGAAAAAAAAAAGAATTTTCAAATTAGAAAAGAAATATATACATTGAAGATATTCGCTCCGGCTGGGACTCGAACCCAGGCCACTCGCTTGGAAGACCAGCGGTCTAGCCATTAGGCTATCGGAGTTCTGTCGAGCGGAGTCTTACTGCCTGACTGATACTGCCTGACTGACAGACTGACTCACTGACTGACTGATACTGACTGACTGACTCACTGACTGACTAACTGCCTGACTGACTGAGACTGGACTGACTGACTGACTGACTGACTGACTGACTAACTGACTGACTGAGACTGACTGACTGACTGCTTGACTCTCTGACTGGCTATTTCACTGACTGACTGAATGACTAAATGACTGACTGACACTGACTGACTGACTGCTTGACTACCTGACTGACTGCTTGACTGACTAACTGACTGGACAGGACTGACCGACTGACTGACTGACAGACTGACTGAATAAGGATCACTGACAGACTGACTGAATAAGGCTGACTGACTGACTGACTGACAGACTGACTGAATAAGGCTGACCGACTGACTGACTGCCTGACTGACTGACTGACTGACCGAGACTGACTGACTGACTGACTGAGACTGGACTGGACTGACTGACTGACTGACTGACTGAGACTGACTGACTGCTTTAGTGACTAACTGACTGCACAGGACTGACCGACTGACTGACTGACTGACTGCCTGACTGACTGAATGACTGACTGACTGAGACTAAATGACTGACTGCTTGACTGACTGGCTGAAGGACTAACTGACTGACTGAGTGACTGACTGACTGGACTGACTGACTGAGACTGAATGACTGAGTGCTTGACTGATTGACTGTCAGACTGACTGACTGACTTCGCAAAAGGGAAAAATAAAAAAAAAAAGAATTATAAAATTAGAAAAAAATATTTGCATTTAAGATTTCCTTTCCGGCTGGGATTTGAACCCAGGGCGACACTCATGGAAGCCCAACGCCCTCGCCAATATACTATCGGATCTCTGTTGATCGGTGTCTTAATTATAATAAAAACAAAAAATGCACCTTAGTAATTATTGATCTAAAATCTTTGAAATCTAAAGGTCGAATGATTAAACTGACTCAGAATTTTCTTCCGTACATAAATAATCCATATTTGCAAAAGAAAGAAATTGAAAAAAAAAGAATCTTCAAATTAGAAGAGAAATATATACATGGAAGATTTTCGTTCCGGCCGGGACTCGAACCCAGTACCACGCGCTTGGAACCCAACGGTCTAGCCATTAGGCTATCGGAGCTCTGTCGATGGAAGTCTTAAATATAATAAAAACAAAAAATGCACCTTGGTAATTAGTGATTCAAACGCTTTGAAATTTACAGGTCGAATAATTAAACTGACTCAGAATTTTTCTCCCTACATAAATAATCAATATTCGCAAAAGAGAAAAATTAAAAAAAAAAGAAGAAGAAATTTCAAATTAGAAACTAAAAGTATACATTGAAGATTTTCGTTCAGGCTGGGACTCGAACCCAAGGCCACTCGCTTGGAAGCCTAACACTCTAGCCATTAGTCTACGGGAGCTCTGTCGGTGGGAGTTTTAAATATAATAAAAACAAAAAATGCACCTTGGTAATTGTTTATTTAAACACTTTGAAATCTTCGTGTCGAAAAATTAAACTGACTCAGAATTTTCTTCCCTACATAAATAATCAATAATTGCAAAGGAAAGAAATTGAAAAAAAAAAAGAATTTTCAAATTAGAAAAGAAATATATACATTGAAGATATTCGCTCCGGCTGGGACTCGAACCCAGGCCACTCGCTTGGAAGACCAGCGGTCTAGTCATTAGGCTATCGGAGTTCTGTCGAGCGGAGTCTTACTGACAGACTGACTCACTGACTGACTGATACTGACTGACTGACTCACTGACTGACCGATACTGACTGACTGACTCACTGACTGACCGAGACTGACTGACTAACTGCCTGACTGACTGAGACTGGACTGACTGACTGACTGACTGACTGACTGACTGACTGAGACTGACTGACTGACTGCTTGACTCTCTGACTGGCTATTTCACTGACTGACTGAATGACTAAATGACTGACTGACACTGACTGACTGACTGCTTGACTGACTAACTGACTGGACAGGACTGACCGACTGACTGACTGACAGACTGACTGAATAAGGATGACTGACAGACTGACTGAATAAGGCTGACTGACTGACTGACTGACAGACTGACTGAATAAGGCTGACCGACTGACTGACTGCCTGACTGACTGACTGACTGAATGACTGACTGACTGACCGAGACTGACTGACTGACTGACTGACACTGGACTGGACTGACTGACTGACTGAATGACTGACTGACTGACCGAGACTGACTGACTGACTGACTGAGACTGGACTGGACTGACTGACTGACTGACTGACTGAGACTGACTGACTGCTTTAGTGACTAACTGACTGACTGCTTGACTGACTGGCTGAAGGACTAACTGATTGACTGAGTGACTGACTGATTGGACTGACTGACTGAGACTGAATGACTGAGTGTTTGACTGATTGACTGTCAGACTGACTGACTGACTTCGCAAAAGGGAAAAATAAAAAAAAAAGAATTATAAAAATAGAAAAAAATATTTGCATTTAAGATTTCCTTTCCGGCTGGGATTTGAACCCAGGGCGACACTCATGGAAGCCCAACGCTCTCGCCAATATACTATCGGATCTCTGTTGATCGGTGTCTTAATTATAATAAAAACAAAAAATGCACCTTAGTAATTATTGATCTAAAATCTTTGAAATCTAAAGGTCGAATGATTAAACTGACTCAGAATTTTCTTCCGTACATAAATAATCCATATTTGCAAAAGAAAGAAATTGAAAAAAAAAAGAATCTTCAAATTAGAAGAGAAATATATACATGGAAGATTTTCGTTCCGGCCGGGACTCGAACCCAGTACCACGCGCTTGGAACCCAACGGTCTAGCCATTAGGCTATCGGAGCTCTGTCGATGGAAGTCTTAAATATAATGAAAACAAAAAATGCACCTTGGTAATTATTGATTCAAACACTTTGAAATTTACAGGTCGAATAATTAAACTGACTCAGAATTTTTCTCCCTACATAAATAATCAATATTCGCAAAAGAGAAAAATTAAAAAAAAAAAGAAGAAGAAATTTCAAATTAGAAACTAAAAGTATACATTGAAGATTTTCGTTCAGGCTGGGACTCGAACCCAGGGCCACTCGCTTGGAAGCCTAACACTCTAGCCATTAGTCTATGGGAGCTCTGTCGGTGGGAGTTTTAAATATAATAAAAACAAAAAATGCACCTTGGTAATTGTTTATTTAAACACTTTGAAATCTTCGTGTCGAAAAATTAAACTGACTCAGAATTTTCTTCCCTACATAAATAATCAATAATTGCAAAGGAAAGAAATTGAAAAAAAAAAGAATTTTCAAATTAGAAAAGAAATATATACATTGAAGATATTCGCTCCGGCTGGGACTCGAACCCAGGCCACTCGCTTGAAAGACCAGCGGTCTAGCCATTAGGCTATCGGAGTTCTGTCGAGCGGAGTCTTACTGCCTGACTGATACTGCCTGACTGACAGACTGACTCACTGACTGACTGATACTGACTGACTGACTCACTGACTGACCGAGACTGACTGACTGATACTGACTGACTGACTCACTGACTGACCGAGACTGACTGACTAACTGCCTGACTGACTGAGACTGGACTGACTGACTGACTGACTGACTGACTGACTAACTGACTGACTGAGACTGACTGACTGACTGCTTGACTCTCTGACTGGCTATTTCACTGACTGACTGAATGACTAAATGACTGACTGACACTGACTGACTGACTGCTTGACTACCTGACTGACTGCTTGACTGACTAACTGACTGGACATGACTGACCGACTGACTGACTGACAGACTGACTGAATAAGGATGACTGACAGACTGACTGAATAAGGCTGACTGACTGACTGACTGACAGACTGACTGACTGCCTGACTGACTGACTGACTGAATGACTGACTGACTGACTGACCGAGACTGACTGACAGACTGACTGAGACTGGACTGGACTGACTGACTGACTGACTGACTGAGACTGACTGACTGCTTTAGTGACTAACTGACTGCACAGGACTGACCGACTGACTGACTGCCTGACTGACTGACTGAATGACTGACTGACTGAGACTAAAAGACTGACTGCTTGACTGACTGGCTGAAGGACTAACTGACTGACTGAGTGACTGACTGACTGGACTGACTGACTGAGACTGAATGACTGAGTGCTTGACCGATTGACTGTCAGACTGACTGACTGACTTCGCAAAAGGGAAAAATAAAAAAAAAGAATTATAAAAAATATTTGCATTTAAGATTTCCTTTCCGGCTGGGATTTGAACCCAGGGCGACACTCATGGAAGCCCAACGCTATCGCCAATATACTATCGGATCTCTGTTGATCGGTGTCTTAATTATAATAAAAACAAAAAATGCACCTTAGTAATTATTGATCTAAAATCTTTGAAATCTAAAGGTCGAATGATTAAACTGACTCAGAATTTTCTTCCGTACATAAATAATCCATATTTGCAAAAGAAAGAAATTGAAAAAAAAAAGAATCTTCAAATTAGAAGAGAAATATATACATGGAAGATTTTCGTTCCGGCCGGGACTCGAACCCAGTACCACGCGCTTGGAACCCAACGGTCTAGCCATTAGGCTATCGGAGCTCTGTCGATGGAAGTCTTAAATATAATAAAAACAAAAAAATGCACCTTGGTAATTATTGATTCAAACACTTTGAAATTTACAGGTCGAATAATTAAACTGACTCAGAATTTTTCTCCCTACATAAATAATCAATATTCGCAAAAGAGAAAAATTAAAAAAAAAGAAGAAGAAATTTCAAATTAGAAACTAAAAGTATACATTGAAGATTTTCGTTCAGGCTGGGACTCGAACCCAGGGCCACTCGCTTGGAAGCCTAACACTCTAGCCATTAGTCTATGGGAGCTCTGTCGGTGGGAGTTTTAAATATAATAAAAACAAAAAATGCACCTTGGTAATTGTTTATTTAAACACTTTGAAATCTTCGTGTCGAAAAATTAAACTGACTCAGAATTTTCTTCCCTACATAAATAATCAATAATTGCAAAGGAAAGAAATTGAAAAAAAAAAAGAATTTTCAAATTAGAAAAGAAATATATACATTGAAGATATTCGCTCCGGCTGGGACTCGAACCCAGGCCACTCGCTTGGAAGACCAGCGGTCTAGCCATTAGGCTATCGGAGTTCTGTCGAGCGGAGTCTTACTGCCTGACTGATACTGCCTGACTGACAGACTGACTCACTGACTGACCGAGACTGACTGACTGACTCACTGACTGACCGAGACTGACTGACTAACTGCCTGACTGACTGAGACTGGACTGACTGACTGACTGACTGACTGACTGACTGACTGAGACTGACTGACTGACTGTTTGACTCTCTGACTGGCTATTTCACTGACTGACTGAATGACTAAATGACTGACTGACACTGACTGACTGACTGCTTGACTACCTGACTGACTGCTTGACTGACTAACTGACTGGACAGGACTGACCGACTGACTGACTGACAGACTGACTGAATAAGGATGACTGACAGACTGACTGAATAAGGCTGACTGACTGACTGACTGACAGACTGACTGAATAAGGCTGACCGACTGACTGACTGCCTGACTGACTGACTGACTGAATGACTGACTGACTGACTGACCGAGACTGACTGACTGACTGACTGAGACTGGACTGGACTGACTGACTGACTGACTGACTGAGACTGACTGACTGCTTTAGTGACTAACTGACTGCACAGGACTGACCGACTGACTGACTGACTGACTGCCTGACTGACTGACTGACTGAATGACTGACTGACTGAGACTAAATGACTGACTGCTTGACTGACTGGCTGAAGGACTAACTGACTGACTGCGTGACTGACTGACTGGACTGACTGACTGAGACTGAATGACTGAGTGCTTGACTGATTGACTGTCAGACTGACTGACTGACTTCGCAAAAGGGAAAAATAAAAAAAAAAGAATTATAAAATTAGAAAAAAATATTTGCATTTAAGATTTCCTTTCCGGCTGGGATTTGAACCCAGGGCGACACTCATGGAAGCCCAACGCTCTCGCCAATATACTATCGGATCTCTGTTGACCGGTGTCTTAATTATAATAAAAACAAAAAATGCACCTTAGTAATTATTGATCTAAAATCTTTGAAATCTAAAGGTCGAATGATTAAACTGACTCAGAATTTTCTTCCGTACATAAATAATCCATATTTGCAAAAGAAAGAAATTGAAAAAAAAAAAGAATCTTCAAATTAGAAGAGAAATATATACATGGAAGATTTTCGTTCCGGCCGGGACTCGAACCCAGTACCACGCGCTTGGAACCCAACGGTCTAGCCATTAGGCTATCGGAGCTCTGTCGATGGAAGTCTTAAATATAATAAAAACAAAAAATGCACCTTGGTAATTAGTGATTCAAACACTTTGAAATTTACAGGTCGAATAATTAAACTGACTCAGAATTTTTCTCCCTACATAAATAATCAATATTCGCAAAAGAGAAAAATTAAAAAAAAAAGAAGAAGAAATTTCAAATTAGAAACTAAAAGTATACATTGAAGATTTTCGTTCAGGCTGGGACTCGAACCCAGGGCCACTCGCTTGGAAGCCTAACACTCTAGCCATTAGTCTATGGGAGCTCTGTCGGTGGGAGTTTTAAATATAATAAAAACAAAAAATGCACCTTGGTAATTGTTTATTTAAACACTTTGAAACCTTCGTGTCGAAAAATTAAACTGACTCAGAATTTTCTTCCCTACATAAATAATCAATAATTGCAAAGGAAAGAAATTGAAAAAAAGAAGAATTTTCAAATTAGAAAAGAAATATATACATTGAAGATATTCGCTCCAGCTGGGACTCGAACCCAGGCCACTCGCTTGGAAGACCAGCGGTCTAGCCATTAGGCTATCGGAGTTCTGTCGAGCGGAGTCTTACTGCCTGACTGATACTGCCTGACTGACAGACTGACTCACTGACTGACTGATACTGACTGACTGACTCACTGACTGACCGAGACTGACTGACTAACTGCCTGACTGACTAAGACTGGACTGACTGACTGACTGACTGACTGACTGACTAACTGACTGACTGAGACTGACTGACTGACTGCTTGACTCTCTGACTGGCTATTTCACTGACTGACTGAATGACTAAATGACTGACTGACACTGACTGACTGACTGCTTGACTACCTGACTGACTGCTTGACTGACTAACTGACTGGACATGACTGACCGACTGACTGACTGACAGACTGACTGAATAAGGATGACTGACAGACTGACTGAATAAGGCTGACTGACTGACTGACTGACAGTCTGACTGACTGCCTGACTGACTGACTGACTGAATGACTGACTGACTGACTTACCGAGACTGACTGACAGACTGACTGAGACTGGACTGGACTGACTGACTGACTGACTGACTGAGACTGACTGACTGCTTTAGTGACTAACTGACTGCACAGGACTGACCGACTGACTGACTGCCTGACTGACTGACTGAATGACTGACTGACTGAGACTAAAAGACTGACTGCTTGACTGACTGGCTGAAGGACTAACTGACTGACTGAGTGACTGACTGACTGGACTGACTGACTGAGACTGAATGACTGAGTGCTTGACTGATTGACTGTCAGACTGACTGACTGACTTCGCAAAAGGGAAAAATAAAAAAAAAGAATTATAAAAAATATTTGCATTTAAGATTTCCTTTCCGGCTGGGATTTGAACCCAGGGCGACACTCATGGAAGCCCAACGCTCTCGCCAATATACTATCGGATCTCTGTTGATCGGTGTCTTAATTATAATAAAAACAAAAAATGCACCTTAGTAATTATTGATCTAAAATCTTTGAAATCTAAAGGTCGAATGATTAAACTGACTCAGAATTTTCTTCCGTACATAAATAATCCATATTTGCAAAAGAAAGAAATTGAAAAAAAAAAGAATCTTCAAATTAGAAGAGAAATATATACATGGAAGATTTTCGTTCCGGCCGGGACTCGAACCCAGTACCACGCGCTTGGAACCCAACGGTCTAGCCATTAGGCTATCGGAGCTCTGTCGATGGAAGTCTTAAATATAATAAAAACAAAAAATGCACCTTGGTAATTATTGATTCAAACACTTTGAAATTTACAGGTCGAATAATTAAACTGACTCAGAATTTTTCTCCCTACATAAATAATCAATATTCGCAAAAGAGAAAAATTAAAAAAAAAAAGAAGAAGAAATTTCAAATTAGAAACTAAAAGTATACATTGAAGATTTTCGTTCAGGCTGGGACTCGAACCCAGGGCCACTCGCTTGGAAGCCTAACACTCTAGCCATTAGTCTATGGGAGCTCTGTCGGTGGGAGTTTTAAATATAATAAAAACAAAAAATGCACCTTGGTAATTGTTTATTTAAACACTTTGAAATCTTCGTGTCGAAAAATTAAACTGACTCAGAATTTTCTTCCCTACATAAATAATCAATAATTGCAAAGGAAAGAAATTGAAAAAAAAAGAATTTTCAAATTAGAAAAGAAATATATACATTGAAGATATTCGCTCCGGCTGGGACTCGAACCCAGGCCACTCGCTTGGAAGACCAGCGGTCTAGCCATTAGGCTATCGGAGTTCTGTCGAGCGGAGTCTTACTGCCTGACTGATACTGCCTGACTGACAGACTGACTCACTGACTGACTGATACTGACTGACTGACTCACTGACTGACCGAGACTGACTGACTAACTGCCTGACTGACTGAGACTGGACTGACTGACTGACTGACTGACTGACTGACTAACTGACTGACTGAGACTGACTGACTGACTGCTTGACTCTCTGACTGGCTATTTCACTGACTGACTGAATGACTAAATGACTGACTGACACTGACTGACTGACTGCTTGACTACCTGACTGACTGACTGAATGACTAAATGACTGACTGACACTGACTGACTGACTGCTTGACTACCTGACTGACTGCTTGACTGACTAACTGACTGGACAGGACTGACCGACTGACTGACTGACAGACTGACTGAATAAGGATGAATGACAGACTGACTGAATAAGGCTGACTGACTGACAGACTGACTGAATAAGGCTGACCGACTGACTGACTGCCTGACTGACTGACTGACTGAATGACTGACTGACTGACTGACCGAGACTGACTGACTGACTGAGACTGGACTGGACTGACTGACTGACTGACTGACTGAGACTGACTGACTGCTTTAGTGACTAACTGACTGCACAGGACTGACCGACTGACTGACTGACTGACTGCCTGACTGACTGACTGACTGAATGACTGACTGACTGAGACTAAATGACTGACTGCTTGACTGACTGGCTGAAGGACTAACTGACTGACTGAGTGACTGACTGACTGGACTGACTGACTGAGACTGAATGACTGAGTGCTTGACTGATTGACTGTCAGACTGACTGACTGACTTCGCAAAAGGGAAAAATAAAAAAAAAAGAATTATAAAATTAGAAAAAAATGTTTGCATTTAAGATTTCCATTCCGGCTGGGATTTGAACCCAGGGCGACACTCATGGAAGCCCAACGCTCTCGCCAATATACTATCGGATCTCTGTGTATCGGTGTCTTAATTATAATAAAAACAAAAAATGCACCTTAGTAATTATTGATCTAAAATCTTTGAAATCTAAAGGTCGAATGATTAAACTGACTCAGAATTTTCTTCCGTACATAAATAATCCATATTTGCAAAAGAAAGAAATTGAAAAAAAAAAGAATCTTCAAATTAGAAGAGAAATATATACATGGAAGAATTTCGTTCCGGCCGGGACTCGAACCCAGTACCACGCGCATGGAACCCAACGGTCTAGCCAATAGCCTATCGGAGCTCTGTCGATGGAAGTCTTAAATATAATTTAAAAAAAAATGCACCTTGGTAATTATTGATTCAAACACTTTGAAATTTACAGGTCGAATAATTAAACTGACTCAGAATTTTTCTCCCTACATAAATAATCAATATTCGCAAAAGAGAAAAATTAAAAAAAAAAAGAAGAAGAAATTTCAAATTAGAAACTAAAGGTATACATTGAAGATTTTCGTTCAGGCTGGGACTCGAACCCAGGGCCACTCGCTTTCAAGCCTAACACTCTAGCCATTAGTCTATGGGAGCTCTGTCGGTGGGAGTTTTAAATATAATAAAAACAAAAAATGCACCTTGGTAATTGTTTATTTAAACACTTTGAAATCTTCGTGTCGAAAAATTAAACTGACTCAGAATTTTCTTCCCTACATAAATAATCAATAATTGCAAAGGAAAGAAATTGAAAAAAAAAAGAATTTTCAAATTAGAAAAGAAATATATACATTGAAGATATTCGCTCCGGCTGGGACTCGAACCCAGGCCACTCGCTTGGAAGACCAGCGGTCTAGCCATTAGGCTATCGGCGTTCTGTCGAGCGGAGTCTTACTGCCTGACTGATACTGCCTGACTGACAGACTGACTCACTGACTGACTGATACTGACTGACTGACTCACTGACTGACCGAGACTGACTGACTAACTGCCTGACTGACTGAGACTGGACTGACTGACTGACTGACTGACTGACTAACTGACTGACTGAGACTGACTGACTGACTGCTTGACTCCCTGACTGGCTATTTCACTGACTGACTGAATGACTAAATGACTGACTGACACTGACTGACTGACTGCTTGACTACCTGACTGACTGCTTGACTGACTAACTGACTGGACAGGACTGACCGACTGACTGACTGACAGACTGACTGAATAAGGCTGACTGACAGACTGACTGACTGACTGACAGACTGACTGAATAAGGCTGACTGACAGACTGACTGACTGACAGACTGACTGAATAAGGCTGACTGACAGACTGACTGACTGACAGACTGACTGAATAAGGCTGAACGACTGACTGACTGCCTGACTGACTGACTGACTGAATGACTGACTGACTGACTGACCGAGACTGACTGACTGACTGACTGAGACTGGACTGGACTGACTGACTGACTGACTGACTGAGACTGACTGACTGCTTTAGTGACTAACTGACTGCACAGGACTGACCGACTGACTGACTGACTGACTGACTGACAGACTGAATGACTGACTGACTGAGACTAAATGACTGACTGCTTGACTGACTGGCTGAAGGACTAACTGACTGACTGAGTGACTGACTGACTGACTGGACTGACTGACTGAGACTGAATGACTGAGTGCTTGACTGATTGACTGTCAGACTGACTGACTGACTTCGCAAAAGGGAAAAATAAAAAAAAAGAATTATAAAAAAATATTTGCATTTAAGATTTCCTTTCCGGCCGGGACTCGAACCCAGTACCACGCGCTAGGAACCCAACGGTCTAGCCATTAGGCTATCGGAGCTCTGTCGATGGAAGTCTTAAATATAATAAAAACAAAAAATGCACCTTGGTAATTATTGATTCAAACACTTTGAAATTTACAGGTCGAATAATTAAACTGACTCAGAATTTTTCTCCCTACATAAATAATCAATATTCGCAAAAGAGAAAAATTAAAAAAAAAGAAGAAGAAATTTCAAATTAGAAACTAAAAGTATACATTGAAGATTTTCGTTCAGGCTGGGACTCGAACCCAGGGCCACTCGCTTGGAAGCCTAACACTCTAGCCATTAGTCTATGGGAGCTCTGTCGGTGGGAGTTTTTAATATAATAAAAACAAAAAATGCACCTTGGTAATTGTTTATTTAAACACTTTAAAATCTTCGTGTCGAAAAATTAAACTGACTCAGAATTTTCTTCCCTACATAAATAATCAATAATTGCAAAGGAAAGAAATTGAAAAAAAAAAGAATTTTCAAATTAGAAAAGAAATATATACATTGAAGATATTCGCTCCGGCTGGGACTCGAACCCAGGCCACTCGCTTGGAAGACCAGCGGTCTAGCCATTAGGCTATCGGAGTTCTGTCGAGCGGAGTCTTACTGCCTGACTGATACTGCCTGACTGACAGACTGACTCACTGACTGACTGATACTGACTGACTGACTCACTGACTGACCGAGACTGACTGACTAACTGCCTGACTGACTGAGACTGGACTGACTGACTGACTGACTGACTGACTGCTTGACTCTCTGACTGGCTATTTCACTGACTGACTGAATGACTAAATGACTGACTGACACTGACTGACTGACTGCTTGACTGCTTGACTGACTAACTGACTGGACAGGACTGACCGACTGACTGACTGACAGACTGACTGAATAAGGATGACTGACAGACTGACTGAATAAGGCTGACTGACTGACTGACTGACAGACTGACTGAATAAGGCTGACCGACTGACTGACTGCCTGACTGACTGAATGACTGACTTACTGACTGACCGAGACTGACTGACTGACTTACTGACTGACCGAGACTGACTGACTGACTGACTGAGACTGGACTGGACTGACTGACTGACTGACTGACTGAGACTGACTGACTGCTTTAGTGACTAACTGACTGCTCAGGACTGACCGACTGACTGACTGACTGACTGCCTGACTGACTGACTGACTGAATGACTGACTGACTGAGACTAAATGACTGACTGCTTGACTGACTGGCTGAAGGACTAACTGACTGACTGAGTGACTGACTGGACTGACTGACTGAGACTGAATGACTGAGTGCTTGACTGATTGACTGTCAGACTGACTGACTGACTTCGCAAAAATGAAAAATAAAAAAAAAAAGAATTATAAAATTAGAAAAAAATATTTGCATTTAAGATTTCCTTTCCGGCTGGGATTTGAACCCAGGGCGACACTCATGGAAGCCCAACGCTCTCGCCAATATACTATCGGATCTCTGTTGATCGGTGTCTTAATTATAATAAAAACAAAAAATGCACCTTAGTAATTATTGATCTAAAATCTTTGAAATCTAAAGGTCGAATGATTAAACTGACTCAGAATTTTCTTCCGTACATAAATAATCCATATTTGCAAAAGAAAGAAATTGAAAAAAAAAAAGAATCTTCAAATTAGAAGAGAAATATATACATGGAAGATTTTCGTTCCGGCCGGGACTCGAACCCAGTACCACGCGCTTGGAACCCAACGGTCTAGCCATTAGGCTATCGGAGCTCTGTCGATGGAAGTCTTAAATATAATAAAAACAAAAAATGCACCTTGGTAATTATTGATTCAAACACTTTGAAATTTACAGGTCGAAAACTTAAACTGACTCAGAATTTTTCTCCCTACATAAATAATCAATATTCGCAAAAGAGAAAAATTTAAAAAAAAAGAAGAAGAAATTTCAAATTAGAAACTAAAAGAATACATTGAAGATTTTCGTTCAGGCTGGGACTCGAACCCAGGGCCACTCGCTTGGAAGCCTAACACTCTAGCCATTAGTCTATGGGAGCTCTGTCGGTGGGAGTTTTAAATATAATAAAAACAAAAAATGCACCTTGGTAATTGTTTATTTAAACACTTTGAAATCTTCGTGTCGAAAAATTAAACTGACTCAGAATTTTCTTCCCTACATAAATAATCAATAATTGCAAAGGAAAGAAATTAAAAAAAAAAGAATTTTCAAATTAGAAAAGAAATATATACATTGAAGATATTCGCTCCGGCTGGGACTCGAACCCAGGCCACTCGCTTGGAAGACCAGCGGTCTAGCCATTAGGCTATCGGAGTTCTGGCGAGCGGAGTCTTACTGCCTGACTGATACTGCCTGACTGACAGACTGACTCACTGACTGACTGATACTGACTGACGGACTCACTGACTGACCGAGACTGAATGACTAACTGCCTGACTGACTGAGACTGGACTGACTGACTGACTGACTGACTGACTGACTGCTTGACTCTCTGACTGGCTATTTCACTGACTGACTGAATGACTAAATGACTGACTGACACTGACTGACTGACTGCTTGACTACCTGACTGACTGCTTGACTGACTAACTGACTGGACAGGACTGACCGACTGACTGACTGACAGACTGACTGAATAAGGATGACTGACAGACTGACTGAATAAGGCTGACTGACTGACTGACTGACTGAATAAGGCTGACCGACTGACTGACTGCCTGACTGACTGAATGACTGACTTACTGACTGACCGAGACTGACTGACTGACTGAATGACTGACTGACTGACTGACCGAGACTGACTGACTGACTGACTGAGACTGGACTGGACTGACTGACTGACTGAGACTGACTGACTGCTTTAGTGACTAACTGACTGCACAGGACTGACCGACTGACTGACTGACTGACTGCCTGACTGACTGACTGACTGAATGACTGACTGACTGAGACTAAATGACTGACTGCTTGACTGGCTGGCTGAAGGACTAACTGACTGACTGAGTGACTGACTGACTGGACTGACTGACTGAGACTGAATGACTAAGTGCTTGACTGATTGACTGTCAGACTGACTGACTGACTTCGCAAAAGGGAAAAATAAAAAAAAAAGAATTATAAAATTAGAAAAAAATATTTGCATTTAAGATTTCCTTTCCGGCTGGGATTTGAACCCAGGGCGACACTCATGGAAGCCCAACGCTCTCGCCAATATACTATCGGATCTCTGTTGATCGGTGTCTTAATTATAATAAAAACAAAAAATGCACCTTAGTAATTATTGATCTAAAATCTTTGAAATCTAAAGGTCGAATGATTAAACTGACTCAGAATTTTCTTCCGTACATTAAATAATCCATATTTGCAAAAGAAAGAAATTGAAAAAAAAAGAATCTTCAAATTAGAAGAGAAATATATACATGGAAGAATTTCGTTCCGGCCGGGACTCGAACCCAGTACCACGCGCTTGGAACCCAACGGTCTAGCCATTAGGCTATCGGAGCTCTGTCGATGGAAGTCTTAAATATAATAAAAACAAAAAATGCACCTTGGTAATTATTGATTCAAACACTTTGAAATTTACAGGTCGAATAATTAAACTGACTCAGAATTTTTCTCCCTACATAAATAATCAATATTCGCAAAAGAGAAAAATTAAAAAAAAAGAAGAAGAAATTTCAAATTAGAAACTAAAAGTATACATTGAAGATTTTCGTTCAGGCTGGGACTCGAACCCAGGGCCACTCGCTTTCAAGCCTAACACTCTAGCCATTAGTCTATGGGAGCTCTGTCGGTGGGAGTTTTAAATATAATAAAAACAAAAAATGCACCTTGGTAATTGTTTATTTAAACACTTTGAAATCTTCGTGTCGAAAAATTAAACTGACTCAGAATTTTCTTCCCTACATAAATAATCAATAATTGCAAAGGAAAGAAATTGAAAAAAAAAGAATTTTCAAATTAGAAAAGAAATATATACATTGAAGATATTCGCTCCAGCTGGGACTCGAACCCAGGCCACTCGCTTGGAAGACCAGCGGTCTAGCCATTAGGCTATCGGCGTTCTGTCGAGCGGAGTCTTACTGCCTGACTGATACTGCCTGACTGACAGACTGACTCACTGACTGACTGATACTGACTGACTGACTCACTGACTGACCGAGACTGACTGACTAACTGCCTGACTGACTGAGACTGGACTGACTGACTGACTGACTGACTAACTGACTGACTGAGACTGACTGACTGACTGCTTGACTCTCTGACTGGCTATTTCACTGACTGACTGAATGACTAAATGACTGACTGACACTGACTGACTGACTGCTTGACTACCTGACTGACTGCTTGACTGACTAACTGACTGGACAGGACTGACCGACTGACTGACTGACAGACTGACTGAATAAGGCTGACTGACAGACTGACTGACTGACAGACTGACTGAATAAGGCTGACTGACAGACTGACTGACTGACAGACTGACTGAATAAGGCTGAACGACTGACTGACTGCCTGACTGACTGACTGACTGAATGACTGACTGACTGACTGACCGAGACTGACTGACTGACTGACTGAGACTGGACTGGACTGACTGACTGACTGACTGACTGAGACTGACTGATTGCTTTAGTGACTAACTGACTGCACAGGACTGACCGACTGACTGACTGACTAACTGCCTGACTGACTGAGACTGGACTGACTGACTGACTGACTGACTGACTGACTGACTGACTCTCTGACTGGCTATTTCACTGACTGACTGAATGACTAAATGACTGACTGACACTGACTGACTGACTGCTTGACTACCTGACTGACTGCTTGACTGACTAACTGACTGGACAGGACTGACCGACTGACTGACTGACAGACTGACTGAATAAGGATGACTGACAGACTGACTGAATAAGGCTGACTGACTGACTGACTGACAGACTGACTGAATAAGGCTGACCGACTGACTGACTGCCTGACTGACTGACAGACTGACTGAATAAGGCTGACCGACTGACTGACTGCCTGACTGACTGACTGACTGAATGACTGACTTACTGACTGACCGAGACTGACTGACTGACTGACTGAGACTGGACTGGACTGACTGACTGACTGACTGACTGAGACTGACTGACTGCTTTAGTGACTAACTGACTGCACAGGACTGACCGACTGACTGACTGACTGACTGCCTGACTGACTGACTGACTGAATGACTGACTGACTGAGACTAAATGACTGACTGCTTGACTGACTGGCTGAAGGACTAACTGACTGACTGAGTGACTGACTGACTGGACTGACTGACTGAGACTGAATGACTGAGTGCTTGACTGATTGACTGTCAGACTGACTGACTGACTTCGCAAAAATGAAAAATAAAAAAAAAAGAATTATAAAATTAGAAAAAAATATTTGCATTTAAGATTTCCTTTCCGGCTGGGATTTGAACCCAGGGCGACACTCATGGAAGCCCAACGCTCTCGCCAATATACTATCGGATCTCTGTTGATCGGTGTCTTAATTATAATAAAAACAAAAAATGCACCTTAGTAATTATTGATCTAAAATCTTTGAAATCTAAAGGTCGAATGATTAAACTGACTCAGAATTTTCTTCCGTACATAAATAATCCATATTTGCAAAAGAAAGAAATTGAAAAAAAAAAAAGAATCTTCAAATTAGAAGAGAAATATATACATGGAAGATTTTCGTTCTGGCCGGGACTCGAACCCAGTACCACGCGCTTGGAACCCAACGGTCTAGCCATTAGGCTATCGGAGCTCTGTCGATGGAAGTCTTAAATATAATAAAAACAAAAAATGCACCTTGGTAATTATTGATTCAAACACTTTGAAATTTACAGGTCGAATAATTAAACTGACTCAGAATTTTTCTCCCTACATAAATAATCAATATTCGCAAAAGAGAAAAATTAAAAAAAAAAAGAAGAAGAAATTTCAAATTAGAAACTAAAAGTATACATTGAAGATTTTCGTTCAGGCTGGGACTCGAACCCAGGGCCACTCGCTTGGAAGCCTAACACTCTAGCCATTAGTCTATGGGAGCTCTGTCGGTGGGAGTTTTAAATATAATAAAAACAAAAAATGCACCTTGGTAATTGTTTATTTAAACACTTTGAAATCTTCGTGTCGAAAAATTAAACTGACTCAGAATTTTCTTCCCTACATAAATAATCAATAATTGCAAAGGAAAGAAATTAAAAAAAAAAAGAATTTTCAAATTAGAAAAGAAATATATACATTGAAGATATTCGCTCCGGCTGGGACTCGAACCCAGGCCACTCGCTTGGAAGACCAGCGGTCTAGCCATTAGGCTATCGGAGTTCTGTCGAGCGGAGTCTTACTGCCTGACTGATACTGCCTGACTGACAGACTGACTCACTGACTGACTGATACTGACTGACTGACTCACTGACTGACCGAGACTGACTGACTGAGACTGGACTGACTGACTGACTGACTGACTAACTGACTGACTGAGACTGACTGACTGACTGCTTGACTCTCTGACTGGCTATTTCACTGACTGACTGAATGACTAAATGACTGACTGACACTGACTGACTGACTGCTTGACTACCTGACTGACTGCTTGACTGACTAACTGACTGGACAGGACTGACCGACTGACTGACTGACAGACTGACTGAATAAGGATGACTGACAGACTGACTGAATAAGGCTGACTGACTGACTGACTGACAGACTGACTGAATAAGGCTGACCGACTGACTGACTGCCTGACTGACTGACTGACTGAATGACTGACTGACTGACTGACCGAGACTGACTGACTGACTGACTGAGACTGGACTGGACTGACTGACTGACTGACTGACTGAGACTGACTGACTGCTTTAGTGACTAACTGACTGCACAGGACTGACCGACTGACTGACTGACTAACTGACTGACTGAGTGACTGACTGACTGGACTGACTGACTGAGACTGAATGACTGAGTGCTTGACTGATTGACTGTCAGACTGACTGACTGATTTCGCAAAAGGGAAAAATAAAAAAAAAGAATTATAAAATTAGAAAAAAATATTTGCATTTAAGATTTCCTTTCCGGCCGGGACTCGAACCTAGTACCACGCGCTAGGAACCCAACGGTCTAGCCATTAGGCTATCGGAGCTCTGTCGATGGAAGTCTTAAATATAATAAAAACAAAAAATGCACTTTGGTAATTGTTTATTTAAACACTTTGAAATCTTCGTGTCGAAAAATTAAACTGACTCAGAATTTTCTTCCCTACATAAATAATCAATAATTGCAAAGGAAAGAAATTGAAAAAAAAAAAGAATTTTCAAATTAGAAAAGAAATATATACATTGAAGATATTTGCTCCGGCTGAGACTCGAACCCAGGCCACTCGCTTGGAAGACCAGCGGTCTAGCCATTAGGCTATCGGAGTTCTGTCGAGCGGAGTCTTACTGCCTGACTGATACTGCCTGACTGACTGACTGACTCACTGACTGACCGAGACTGACTGACTAACTGCCTGACTGACTGAGACTGGACTGACTGACTGACTGACTGACTGACTGACTGACTGACTGAGACTGACTGACTGACTGCTTGACTCTCTGACTGGCTATTTCACTGACTGACTGAATGACTAAATGACTGACTGACACTGACTGACTGACTGCTTGACTACCTGACTGACTGCTTGACTGACTAACTGACTGGACAGGACTGACCGACTGACTGACTGACAGACTGACTGAATAAGGATGACTGACAGACTGACTGAATAAGGCTGACTGACTGACTGACTGACAGACTGACTGAATAAGGATGACCGACTGACTGACTGCCTGACTGACTGACTGACTGAATGACTGACTGACTGACTGACCGAGACTGACTGACTGACTGACTGAGACTGGACTGGACTGGACTGACTGACTGACTGACTGACTGAGACTGACTGACTGCTTTAGTGACTAACTGACTGCACAGGACTGACCGACTGACTGACTGACTGACTGCCTGACTGAGTGACTGACTGAATGACTGACTGACTGAGACTAAATGACTGACTGCTTGACTGACTGGCTGAAGGACTAACTGACTGACTGAGTGACTGACTGACTGGACTGACTGACTGAGACTGAATGACTGAGTGCTTGACTGATTGACTGTCAGACTGACTGACTGACTTCGCAAAAGGGAAAAATAAAAAAAAAAGAATTATAAAATTAGAAAAAAATATTTGCATTTAAGATTACCTTTCCGGCCGGGACTCGAACCCAGTACCACGCGCTAGGAACCCAACGGTCTAGCCATTAGGCTATCGGAGCTCTGTCGATGGAAGTCTTAAATATAATAAAAACAAAAAATGCACCTTGGTAATTATTGATTCAAACACTTTGAAATTTACAAGTCGAATAATTAAACTGACTCAGAATTTTTCTCCCTACATAAATAATCAATATTCGCAAAAGAGAAAAATTAAAAAAAAAAAGAAGAAGAAATTTCAAATTAGAAACTAAAAGTATACATTGAAGATTTTCGTTCAGGCTGGGACTCGAACCCAGGGCCACTCGCTTGGAAGCTTAACACTCTAACCATTAGTCTATGGGAGCTCTGTCGGTGGGAGTTTTAAATAAAATAAAAACAAAAAATGCACCTTGGTAATTGTTTATTTAAACACTTTGAAATCTTCGTGTCGAAAAATTAAACTGTCTCAGAATTTTCTTCCCTACATAAATAATCAATAATTGCAAAGGAAAGAAATTGAAAAAAAAAAGAATTTTCAAATTAGAAAAGAAATATATACATTGAAGATATTCGCTCCGGCTGGGACTCGAAACCAGGCCACTCGCTTGGAAGACCAGCGGTCTAGCTATTAGGCTATCGGAGTTCTGTCGAGCGGAGTCTTACTGCCTGACTGATACTGCCTGACTGACAGACTGACTCACTGACTGACTGATACTGACTGACTGACTCACTGACTGACCGAGACTGACTGACTAACTGCCTGACTGACTGAGACTGGACTGACTGACTGCTTGACTCTCTGACTGGCTATTTCACTGACTGACTGAATGACTAAATGACTGACTGACACTGACTGACTGACTGCTTGACTACCTGACTGACTGCTTGACTGACTAACTGACTGGACAGGACTGACCGACTGACTGACTGACAGACTGACTGAATAAGGATGACTGACAGACTGACTGAATAAGGCTGACTGACTGACTGACTGACAGACTGACTGAATAAGGATGACTGACAGACTGACTGAATAAGGCTGACTGACTGACTGACTGACAGACTGACTGAATAAGGCTGACCGACTGACTGACTGCTTGACTGACTGACTGACTGAATGACTGACTGACTGACTGACCGAGACGGACTGACTGACTGACTGAGACTGGACTGGACTGACTGACTGACTGACTGACTGACCGAGACGGACTGACTGACTGACTGAGACTGGACTGGACTGACTGACTGACTGACTGACTGAGACTGACTGCCTGACTGACTGACTGACTGAATGACTGACTGACTGAGACTAAATGACTGACTGCTTGATTGACTGGCTAAAGGACTAACTGACTGACTGAGTGACTGACTGACTGGACTGACTGACTGAGACTGAATGACTGAGTGCTTGACTGATTGACTGTCAGACTGACTGACTGACTTCGCAAAAGGGAAAAATAAAAAAAAAGAATTATAAAATTAGAAAAAAATATTTGCATTTAAGATTTCCTTTCCGGCTGGGATTTGAACCCAGGGCGACACTCATGGAAGCCCAACGCTCTCGCCAATATACTATCGGATCTCTGTTGATCGGTGTCTTAATTATAATAAAAACAAAAAATGCACTTTAGTAATTATTGATCTAAAATCTTTGAAATCTAAAGGTCGAATGATTAAACTGACTCAGAATTTTCTTCCGTACATAAATAATCCATATTTGCAAAAGAAAGAAATTGAAAAAAAAAAACAATCTTCAAATTAGAAGAGAAATATATACATGGAAGATTTTCGTTCCGGCCGGTACTCGAACCCAGTACCACGCGCTTGGAACCCAACAGTCTAGCCATTAGGCTATCGGAGCTCTGTCGATGGAAGTCTTAAATATAATAAAAACAAAAAATGCACCTTGGTAATTATTGATTCAAACACTTTGAAATTTACAGGTCGAATAATTAAACTGACTCAGAATTTTTCTCCCTACATAAATAATCAATATTCGCAAAAGAGAAAAATTAAAAAAAAAGAAGAAGAAATTTCAAATTAGAAACTAAAAGTATACATTGAAGATTTTCGTTCAGGCTGGGACTCGAACCCAGGGCCACTCGCTTGGAAGCCTAACACTCTAGCCATTATTCTATGGGAGCTCTGTCGGTGGGAGTTTTAAATATAATAAAAACAAAAAATGCACCTTGGTAATTGTTTATTTAAACACTTTGAAATCTTCGTGTCGAAAAATTAAACTGACTCAGAATTTTCTTCCCTACATAAATAATCAATAATTGCAAAGGAAAGAAATTGAAAAAAAAAAGAATTTTCAAATTAGAAAAGAAAGATATACATTGAAGATATTCGCTCCGGCTGGGACTCGAACCCAGGCCACTCGCTTGGAAGACCAGCGGTCTAGCCATTAGGCTATCGGAGTTCTGTCGAGCGGAGTCTTACTGCCTGACTGATACTGCCTGACTGACAGACTGACTCACTGACTGACTGATACTGACTGACTGACTCACTGACTGACCGAGACTGACTGACTAACTGCCTGACTGACTGAGACTGGACTGACTGACCGAGACTGACTGACTAACTGCCTGACTGACTGAGACTGGACTGACTGACTGACTGACTGACTAACTGACTGACTGAGACTGACTGACTGACTGCTTGACTCTCTGACTGGCTATTTCACTGACTGACTGAATGACTAAATGACTGACTGACACTGACTGACTGACTGCTTGACTACCTGACTGACTGCTTGACTGACTAACTGACTGGACAGGACTGACCGACTGACTGACTGACAGACTGACTGAATAAGGATGACTGACAGACTGACTGAATAAGGCTGACTGACTGACTGACTGACAGACTGACTGAATAAGGCTGACCGACTGACTGACTGCCTGACTGACTGACTGACTGAATGACTGACTGACTGACTGACCGAGACTGACTGACTGACTGACTGAGACTGGACTGAACTGACTGACTGACTGACTGACTGAGACTGACTGACTGCTTTAGTGACTAACTGACTGCACAGGACTGACCGACTGACTGACTGACTGACTGCCTGACTGACTGACTGAATGAATGACTGACTGACTGAGACTAAATGACTGACTGCTTGACTGACTGGCTGAAGGACTAACTGACTGACTGAGTGACTGACTGACTGGACTGACTGACTGAGACTGAATGACTGAGTGCTTGACTGATTGACTGTCAGACTGACTGACTGACTTCGCAAAAGGGAAAAATAAAAAAAAAGAATTATAAAATTAGAAAAAAATATTTGCATTTAAGATTTCCTTTCCGGCCGGGACTCGAACCCATTACCACGCGCTAGGAACCCAACGGTCTAGCCATTAGGCTATCGGAGCTCTGTCGATGGAAGTCTTAAATATAATAAAAACAAAAAATGCACCTTGGTAATTATTGATTCAAACACTTTGAAATTTACAGGTCGAATAATTAAACTGACTCAGAATTTTTCTCCCTACATAAATAATCAATATTCGCAAAAGAGAAAAATTAAAAAAAAAAAGAAGAAGAAATTTCAAATTAGAAACTAAAAGTATACATTGAAGATTTTCGTTCAGGCTGGGACTCGAACCCAGGGCCACTCGCTTGGAAGCCTAACACTCTAGCCATTAGTCTATGGGAGCTCTGTCGGTGGGAGTTTTAAATATAATAAAAACAAAAAATGCACCTTGGTAATTGTTTATTTTAACACTTTGAAATCTTCGTGTCGAAAAATTAAACTGACCCAGAATTTTCTTCCCTACATAAATAATCAATAATTGCAAAGGAAAGAAATTGAAAAAAAAAAGTATTTTCAAATTAGAAAAGAAATATATACATTGAAGATATTCGCTGCGGCTGGGACACGAACCCAGGCCACTCGCTTGGAAGACCAGCGGTCTACCCATTAGGCTATCGGAGTTCTGTCGAGCGGAGTCTTACTGCCTGACTGATACTGCCTGACTGACAGACTGACTCACTGACTGACTGATACTAACTGGCTGACTCACTGACTGACCGAGACTGACTGACTAACTGCCTGACTGACTGAGACTGACTGACTGACTGCTTGACTCTCTGACTGGCTATTTCACTGACTGTCTGAATGACTAAATGACTGACTGACACTGACTGACTGACTGCTTGACTACCTGACTGACTGCTTGACTGACTAACTGACTGGACAGGACTGACCGACTGACTGACTGACAGACTGACTGAATAAGGATGACTGACAGACTGACTGAATAAGGCTGACTGACTGACTGACTGACAGACTGACTGAATAAGGCTGACCGACTGACTGACTGCCTGACTGACTGACTGACTGAATGACTGACTGACTGACTGACCGAGACTGACTGACTGACTGACTGAGACTGGACTGGACTGACTGACTGACTGACTGACTGAGACTGACTGACTGCTTTAGTGACTAACTGACTGCACAGGACTGACCGACTGACTGACTGACTGACTGCCTGACTGACTGACTGACTGAATGACTGACTGACTGAGACTAAATGACTGACTGCTTGATTGACTGGCTGAAGGACTAACTGACTGACTGAGTGACTGACTGACTGGACTGACTGACTGAGACTGAATGACTGAGTGCTTGACTGATTGACTGTCAGACTGACTGACTGACTTCGAAATAGGGAAAAATAAAAAAAAAAGAATTATAAAATTAGAAAAAAATATTTGCATTTAAGATTTCCTTTCCGGCCGGGACTCGAACCCAGTACCACGCGCTAGGAACCCAACGGTCTAGCCATTAGGCTATCGGAGCTCTGTCGATGGAAGTCTTAAATATAATAAAAACAAAAAATGCACTTTGGTAATTATTGATTCAAACACTTTGAAATTTACAGGTCGAATAATTAAACTGACTCAGAATTTTTCTCCCTACATAAATAATCAATATTCGCAAAAGAGAAAAATTAAAAAAAAAAGAAGAAGAAATTTCAAATTAGAAACTAAAAGTATACATTGAAGATTTTCGTTCAGGCTGGGACTCGAACCCAAGGCCACTCGCTTGGAAGCCTAACACTCTAGCCATTAGTCTATGGGAGCTCTGTCGGTGGGAGATTTAAATATAATAAAAACAAAAAATGCACCTTGGTAATTGTTTATTTAAACACTTTGAAATCTTCGTGTCGAAAAATGAAACTGACTCAGAGTTTTCTTCCCTACATAAATAATCAATAATTGCAAAGGAAAGAAATTGAAAAAAAAAAGAATTTTCAAATTAGAAAAGAAATATATACATTGAAGATATTCGCTCCGGCTGGGACTCGAAACCAGGCCACTCGCTTGGAAGACCAGCGGTCTAGCCATTAGGCTATCGGAGTTCTGTCGAGCGGAGTCTTACTGCCTGACTGATACTGCCTGACTGACAGACTGACTCACTGACTGACTGATACTGACTGACTGACTCACTGACTGACCGAGACTGACTGACTAACTGCCTGACTGACTGAGACTGACTGCTTGACTCTCTGACTGGCTATTTCACTGACTGATTGAATGACTAAATGACTGACTGACACTGACTGACTGACTGCTTGACTACCTGACTGACTGCTTGACTGACTAACTGACTGGACAGGACTGACCGACTGACTGACTGACAGACTGACTGAATAAGGATGACTGACAGACTGACTGAATAAGGCTGACTGACTGACTGACTGACAGACTGACTGAATAAGGCTGACCGACTGACTGACTGCCTGACTGACTGACTGACTGAATGACTGACTGACTGACTGACCGAGACTGACTGACTGAGACTGGACTGGACTGACTGACTGACTGACTGACTGAGACTGACTGACTGCTTTAGTGACTAACTGACTGCACAGGACTGACCGACTGACTGACTGACTGACTGCCTGACTGACTGACTGAATGAATGACTGACTGACTGAGACTAAATGACTGACTGCTTGACTGACTGGCTGAAGGACTAACTGACTGACTGAGTGACTGACTGACTGGACTGACTGACTGAGACTGAATGACTGAGTGCTTGACTGATTGACTGTCAGACTGACTGACTGACTTCGCAAAAGGGAAAAATAAAAAAAAAGAATTATAAAATTAGAAAAAAATATTTGCATTTAAGATTTCCTTTCCGGCCGGGACTCGAACCCATTACCACGCGCTAGGAACCCAACGGTCTAGCCATTAGGCTATCGGAGCTCTGTCGATGGAAGTCTTAAATATAATAAAAACAAAAAATGCACCTTGGTAATTATTGATTCAAACACTTTGAAATTTACAGGTCGAATAATTAAACTGACTCAGAATTTTTCTCCCTACATAAATAATCAATATTCGCAAAAGAGAAAAATTAAAAAAAAAAGAAGAAGAAATTTCAAATTAGAAACTAAAAGTATTCATTGAAGATTTTCGTTCAGGCTGGGACTCGAACCCAGGGCCACTCGCTTGGAAGCCTAACACTCTAGCCATTAGTCTATGGGAGCTCTGTCGGTGGGAGTTTTAAATATAATAAAAACAAAAAATGCACCTTGGTAATTGTTTATTTAAACACTTTGAAATCTTCGTGTCGAAAAATTAAACTGACTCAGAATTTTCTTCCCTACATAAATAATCAATAATTGCAAAGGAAAGAAATTGAAAAAAAAAAAGAATTTTCAAATTAGAAAAGAAATATATACATTGAAGATATTCGCTCCGGCTGGGACTCGAACCCAGGCCACTCGCTTGGAAGGCCAGCGGTCTAGCCATTAGGCTATCGGAGTTCTGTCGAGCGGAGTCTTACTGCCTGACTGATACTGCCTGACTGACAGACTGACTCACTGACTAACTGATACTGACTGACTGACTCACTGACTGACCGAGACTGACTGACTAACTGCCTGACTGACTGAGACTGACTGACTGACTGCTTGACTCTCTGACTGGCTATTTCACTGACTGTCTGAATGACTAAATGACTGACTGGACAGGACTGACCGACTGACTGACTGACAGACTGACTGAATAAGGATGACTGACAGACTGACTGAATAAGGCTGACTGACTGACTGACTGACAGACTGACTGAATAAGGCTGACCGACTGACTGACTGCCTGACTGACTGACTGACTGAATGACTGACTGACTGACTGACCGAGACTGACTGACTGACTGACTGAGACTGGACTGGACTGACTGACTGACTGACTGACTGAGACTGACTGACTGCTTTAGTGACTAACTGACTGCACAGGACTGACCGACTGACTGACTGACTGACTGCCTGACTGACTGACTGACTGAATGACTGACTGACTGAGACTAAATGACTGACTGCTTGACTGACTGGCTGAAGGACTAACTGACTGACTGAGTGACTGACTGACTGGACTGACTGACTGAGACTGAATGACTGAGTGCTTGACTGATTGACTGTCAGACTGACTGACTGACTTCGAAAAAGGGAAAAATAAAAAAAAAAGAATTATAAAATTAGAAAAAAATATTTGCATTTAAGATTTCCTTTCCGGCCGGGACTCGAACCCAGTACCACGCGCTAGGAACCCAACGGTCTAGCCATTAGGCTATCGGAGCTCTGTCGATGGAAGTCTTAAATATAATAAAAACAAAAAATGCACCTTGGTAATTATTGATTCAAACACTTTGAAATTTACAGGTCGAATAATTAAACTGACTCAGAATTTTTCTCCCTACATAAATAATCAATATTCGCAAAAGAGAAAAATTAAAAAAAAAGAAGAAGAAATTTCAAATTAGAAACTAAAAGTATACATTGAAGATTTTCGTTCAGGCTGGGACTCGAACCCAGGGCCACTCGCTTGGAAGCCTAACACTCTAGCCATTAGTCTATGGGAGCTCTGTCGGTGGGAGTTTTAAATATAATAAAAACAAAAAATGCACCTTGGTAATTGTTTATTTAAACACTTTGAAATCTTCGTGTCGAAAAATTAAACTGACTCAGAATTTTCTTCCCTACATAAATAATCAATAATTGCAAAGGAAAGAAATTGAAAAAAAAAAGAATTTTCAAATTAGAAAAGAAATATATACATTGAAGATATTCGCTCCGGCTGGGACTCGAACCCTGGCCACTCGCTTGGAAGACCAGCGGTCTAGCCATTAGGCTATCGGAGTTCTGTCGAGCGGAGTCTTACTGCCTGACTGATACTGCCTGACTGACAGACTGACTCACTGACTAACTGATACTGACTGACTGACTCACTGACTGACCGAGACTGACTGACTAACTGCCTGACTGACTGAGACTGGACTGACTGACTGACTGACTGACTGACTAACTGACTGACTGAGACTGACTGACTGACTGCTTGACTCTCTGACTGGCTATTTCACTGACTGACTGAATGACTAAATGACTGACTGACACTGACTGACTGACTGCTTGACTACCTGACTGACTGCTTGACTGACTAACTGACTGGACAGGACTGACCGACTGACTGACTGACAGACTGGCTGAATAAGGATGACTGACAGACTGACTGAATAAGGCTGACTGACTGACTGACTGACAGACTGACTGAATAAGGCTGACCGATTGACTGACTGCCTGACTGACTGACTGACTGAATGACTGACTGACTGACTGACCGAGACTGACTGACTGACTGACTGAGACTGGACTGGACTGACTGACTGACTGACTGACTGACTGAGACTGACTGACTGCTTTAGTGACTAACTGACTGCACAGGACTGACCGACTGACTGACTGACTGACTGCCTGACTGACTGACTGACTGAATGACTGACTGACTGAGACTAAATGACTGACTGCTTGACTGACTGGCTGAAGGACTAACTGACTGACTGAGTGACTGACTGACTGGACTGACTGACTGAGACTGAATGACTGAGTGCTTGACTGATTGACTGTCAGACTGACTGACTGACTTCGCAAAAGGGAAAAATAAAAAAAAAAGAATTATAAAAAAATATTTGCATTTAAGATTTCCTTTCCGGCTGGGATTTGAACCCAGGGCGACACTCATGGAAGCCCAACGCTCTCGCCAATATACTATCGGATCTCTGTTGATCGGTGTCTTAATTATAATAAAAACAAAAAATGCACCTTAGTAATTATTGATCTAAAATCTTTGAAATCTAAAGGTCGAATGATTAAACTGACTCAGAATTTTCTTCCGTACATAAATAATCCATATTTGCAAAAGAAAGAAATTGAAAAAAAAAAGAATCTTCAAATTAGAAGAGAAATATATACATGGAAGATTTTCGTTCCGGCCGGGACTCGAACCCAGTACCACGCGCTTGGAACCCAACGGTCTAGCCATTAGGCTATCGGAGCTCTGTCGATGGAAGTCTTAAATATAATAAAAACAAAAAATGCACCTTGGTAATTATTGATTCAAACACTTTGAAATTTACAGGTCGAATAATTAAACTGACTCAGAATTTTTCTCCCTACATAAATAATCAATATTCGCAAAAGAGAAAAATTAAAAAAAAAAGAAGAAGAAATTTCAAATTAGAAACTAAAAGTATACATTGAAGATTTTCGTTCAGGCTGGGACTCGAACCCAGGGCCACTCGCTTGGAAGCCTAACACTCTAGCCATTAGTCTATGGGAGCTCTGTCGGTGGGAGTTTTAAATATAATAAAAACAAAAAATGCACCTTGGTAATTGTTTATTTAAACACTTTGAAATCTTCGTGTCGAAAAATTAAACTGACTCAGAATTTTCTTCCCTACATAAATAATCAATAATTGCAAAGGAAAGAAATTGAAAAAAAAAAGAATTTTCAAATTAGAAAAGAAATATATACATTGAAGATATTCGCTCCGGCTGGGACTCGAACCCAGGCCACTCGCTTGGAAGACCAGCGGTCTAGCCATTAGGCTATCGGAGTTCTGTCGAGCGGAGTCTTACTGCCTGACTGATACTGCCTGACTGACAGACTGACTCACTGACTGACTGATACTGACTGACTGACTCACTGACTGACCGAGACTGACTGACTAACTGCCTGACTGACTGAGACTGGACTGACTGACTGACTGACTGACTGACTAACTGACTGACTGAGACTGACTGACTGACTGCTTGACTCTCTGACTGGCTGAATGACTAAATGACTGACTGACACTGACTGACTGACTGCTTGACTACCTGACTGACTGCTTGACTGACTAACTGACTGGACAGGACTGACCGACTGACTGACTGACAGACTGACTGAATAAGGATGACTGACAGACTGACTGAATAAGGCTGACTGACTGACTGACTGACAGACTGACTGAATAAGGCTGACCGACTGACTGACTGCCTGACTGACTGACTGACTGAATGACTGACCGAGACTGACTGACTGACTGAGACTGGACTGGACTGACTGACTGACTGACTGACTGAGACTGACTGACTGCTTTAGTGACTAACTGACTGCACAGGACTGACCGACTGACTGACTGACTGACTGCCTGACTGACTGACTGACTGAATGACTGACTGACTGAGACTAAATGACTGACTGCTTGACTGACTGGCTGAAGGACTAACTGACTGACTGAGTGACTGACTGACTGGACTGACTGACTGAGACTGAATGACTGAGTGCTTGACTGATTGACTGTCAGACTGACTGACTGACTTCGCAAAAGGGAAAAATAAAAAAAAAGGATTATAAAATTAGAAAAAAATATTTGCATTTAAGATTTCCTTTCCGGCCGGGACTCGAACCCAGTAACACGCGCTAGGAACCCAACGGTCTAGCCATTAGGCTATCGGAGCTCTGTCGATGGAAGTCTTAAATATAATAAAAACAAAAAATGCACCTTGGTAATTATTGATTCAAACACTTTGAAATTTACAGGTCGAATAATTAAACTGACTCAGAATTTTTCTCCCTACATAAATAATCAATATTCGCAAAAGAGAAAAATTAAAAAAAAAAGAAGAAGAAATTTCAAATTAGAAACTAAAAGTATACATAGAAGATTTTCGTTCAGGCTGGGACTCGAACCCAGGGCCACTCGCTTGGAAGCCTAACACTCTAGCCATTAGTCTATGGGAGCTCTGTCGGTGGGAGTTTTAAATATAATAAAAACAAAAAATGCACCTTGGTAATTGTTTATTTAAACACTTTGAAATCTTTGTGTCGAAAAATTAAACTGACTCAGAATTTTCTTCCCTACATAAATAATCAATAATTGCAAAGGAAAGAAATTGAAAAAAAAAGAATTTTCAAATTAGAAAAGAAATATATACATTGAAGATATTCGCTCCGGCTGGGACTCGAACCCAGGCCACTCGCTTGGAAGACCAGCGGTCTAGCCATTAGGCTATCGGAGTTCTGTCGAGCGGAGTCTTACTGCCTGACTGATACTGCCTGACTGACAGACTGACTCACTGACTGGCTGATACTGACTGACTGACTCACTGACTGACCGAGACTGACTGACTAACTGCCTGACTGACTGAGACTGGACTGACTGACTGACTGACTGACTGACTGACTAACTGACTGACTGAGACTGACTGACTGACTGCTTGACTCTCTGACTGGCTATTTCACTGACTGACTGAATGACTAAATGACTGACTGACACTGACTGACTGACTGCTTGACTACCTGACTGACTGCTTGACTGACTAACTGACTGGACAGGACTGACCGACTGACTGACTGACAGACTGACTGAATAAGAATGACTGACAGACTGACTGAATAAGGCTGACTGACTGACTGACTGACAGACTGACTGAATAAGGCTGACCGACTGACTGATTGCCTGACTGACTGACTGACTGAATGACTGACTGACTGACTGACCGAGACTGACTGACTGACTGACTGAGACTGGACTGGACTGACTGACTGACTGACTGACTGAGACTGACTGACTGCTTTAGTGACTAACTGACTGCACAGGACTGACCGACTGACTGACTGACTGACTGCCTGACTGACTGACTGACTGAATGACTGACTGACTGAGACTAAATGACTGACTGCTTGACTGACTGGCTGAAGGACTAACTGACTGACTGAGTGACTGACTGACTGGACTGACTGACTGAGACTGAATGACTGAGTGCTTGACTGATTGACTGTCAGACTGACTGACTGACTTCGCAAAAGGGAAAAATAAAAAAAAAAGAATTATAAAATTAGAAAAAAATATTTGCATTTAAGATTTCCTTTCCGGCCGGGACTCGAACCCAGTACCACGCGCTAGGAACCCAACGGTCTAGCCATTAGGCTATCGGAGCTCTGTCGTTGGAAGTCTTAAATATAATAAAAACAAAAATGCACCTTGGTAATTATTGATTCAAACACTTTGAAATTTACAGGTCGAATAATTAAACTGACTCAGAATTTTTCTCCCTACATAAATAATCAATATTCGCAAAAGAGAAAAATTAAAAAAAAAAGAAGAAGAAATTTCAAATTAGAAACTAAAAGTATACATTGAAGATTTTCGTTCAGGCTGGGACTCGAACCCAGGGCCATTCGCTTGGAAGCCTAACACTCTAGCCATCTATATATATAATTCTCTTACGTGCCGGCAAATGAAGGGGTGAATTTCTAAACCTCTGTTGGCAACACTTCGCCGATAAATCATGTAAACAAACTTCTACGTTGTTTTGAAATCTTGAATCACAGAATACTCAACGAACTTTTTTTTTTTTTGAGATGAGTTTGAGTCGGGCTATGGCCCATTTCAACCTTAATCAGCAAAGAAAAGCTCAAAGAAGGCAGGAAACCGTTCTTGAATCCAATTTAAGACGAGCCATTTCCAGAGTTGTATTCTCTGATTCGCTGCCGATAATTTTTAGCGGCTGGGGAATTTTCAGTCAGCAGTTCCTTCAACAGATCAGGTGCGTCACACAATGCCGGTAACCGCACCTTTCCGTCATGGCAACATTTAGTATATTTATTTGCAGTATTACGCTCTTTCTGCCAATAAAGAGCACCACAAAATTCGCATTCTTCACACATTGCTCCACAATCATGTTCATCGGCAATGTTGTTTTGAACGCGTAGGCGCTTTGAGCGTCGTCTATTCTCTGCTTCAGTACGACAGTTCAGTTCAAAATGAATAACCGAGAAAGAATTTAATTTATTCCTTTTATTCTCAGCTGAAAGGTTTCGCCAAATTTGTTTAGGGTTATAGTAGTTTTAGTATTGTGCAAGCAAAGTAGCCTTGGCGAGTTTTCGCGTTTTTAGTTAAACCATTTTTTGTTCGTGACGTGGCAAGGATTCAGAATAACAACAAGAAGGACAAACGTTTGAGAAAATATGTTTGGTGCTCTCTGAGCCTGTTTTTAGTCATGGCCAGCTCTATGTGGCATTATCAAGAACAAGATCTTTTGAAGCAGTGTCAGTTGTGGCTCCCAAACGGGACATTTTTAATTGTGTATATGAGGAAGTTTTCTCAGATTAGAATATATAAGAGTGTAAATATGTAAATATATAAGAGTGTAAATAATGTAAATACATCCCTCGGGGGAGCCTGTAACCCCTAGAGGGCGCGTCCCCAGGTGGCGGATAGGGGAATGCCTTCATTGGTTTTCCAATGGGTGGTAGAAGGGAAATAAAATACCTTCCGCGGACCAACAGGTAGAAGTGCAATCTCTCCAAAGCAATGACAGACACTTTTGTATCTATAATGGTAAAGTTGTGCACATTGCCAAGGCAGTCATCTTACATACAGCAAAGTTAAACTGTCGAAAATCTGGCTAAAGCAGACAAATTAACATTATGAACGTAATTTTCATATTGGTTAAATGGATGGTGACCTAAATGCAATTACCAACTTTAATTTTTACGGAAAATTTTAGCTAGGCTAATGTATTGGTATACAGCGAGCGAGCGAAGCGAGCATGGATCGCGAAGCGATCCACAGGGAACTGCGTAAGCAGTTCCGGGGGTTGACGAGCGATAGCGAGCAGGGGGCGATAGCCCCCTAGTTAGTCTATGGGAGCTCTGTCGGTGGAAGTTTTAAATATAATAAAAACAAAAAATGCACCTTGGTAATTGTTTATTTAAACACTTTGAAATCTTCGTGTCGAAAAATTAAACTGACTCAGAATTTTCTTCCCTACATAAATAATCAATAATTGCAAAGGAAAGAAATTGAAAAAAAAAGAATTTTCAAATTAGAAAAGAAATATATACATTGAAGATATTCACTCCGGCTGGGACTCGAACCCAGGCCACTCGCTTGGAAGACCAGCGGTCTAGCCATTAGGCTATCGGAGTTCTGTCGAGCGGAGTCTTACTGCCTGACTGATACTGCCTGACTGACAGACTGACTCACTGACTGACTGATACTGACTGACTGACTCACTGACTGACCAAGACTGACTGACTAACTGCCTGACTGACTGAGACTGGACTGACTGACTGACTGACTGACTAACTGACTGACTGAGACTGACTGACTGACTGCTTGACTCTCTGACTGGCTATTTCACTGACTGACTGAATGACTAAATGACTGACTGACACTGACTGACTGACTGCTTGACTACCTGACTGACTGCTTGACTGACTAACTGACTGGACAGGACTGACCGACTGACTGACTGACAGACTGACTGAATGACTGACTGACTGACTGACCGAGACTGACTGACTGACTGACTGAGACTGGACTGGACTGGACTGACTGACTGACTGACTGACTGAGACTGACTGACTGCTTTAGTGACTAACTGACTGCACAGGACTGACCGACTGACTGACTGCCTGACTGACTGACTGACTGAATGACTGACTGACTGAGACTAAATGACTGACTGCTTGACTGACTGGCTGAAGGACTAACTGACTGACTGAGTGACTGACTGACTGGACTGACTGACTGAGACTGAATGACTGAGTGCTTGACTGATTGACTGTCAGACTGACTGACTGACTTCGCAAAAGGGAAAAATAAAAAAAAAAGAATTATAAAATTAGAAAAAAATATTTGCATTTAAGATTTCCTTTCCGGCCGGGACTCGAACCCAGTACCACGCGCTAGGAACCCAACGGTCTAGCCATTAGGCTATCGGAGCTCTGTCGATGGAAGTCTTAAATATAATAAAAACAAAAAATGCACCTTGGTAATTATTGATTCAAACACTTTGAAATTTACAGGTCGAATAATTAAACTGACTCAGAATTTTTCTCCCTACATAAATAATCAATATTCGCAAAAGAGAAAAATTAAAAAAAAAGAAGAGGAAATTTCAAATTAGAAACTAAAAGTATACATTGAAGATTTTCGTTCAGGCTGGGACTCGAACCCAGGGCCACTCGCTTGGAAGCCTAACACTCTAGCCATTAGTCTATGGGAGCTCTGTCGGTGGGAGTTTTAAATATAATAAAAACAAAAAATGCACCTTGGTAATTGTTTATTTAAACACTTTGAAATCTTCGTGTCGAAAAATTAAACTGACTCAGAATTTTCTTCCCTACATAAATAATCAATAATTGCAAAGGAAAGAAATTGAAAAAAAAAGAATTTTCAAATTAGAAAAGAAATATTTACATTGAAGATATTCGCTCCGGCTGGGACTCGAACCCAGGCCACTCGCTTGGAAGACCAGCGGCCTAGCCATTAGGCTATCGGAGTTCTGTCGAGCGGAGTCTTACTGCCTGACTGATACTGCCTGACTGACAGACTGACTGAATGACTGACTGACTGACTGACCGAGACTGACTGACTGACTGACTGAGACTGGACTGGACTGGACTGACTGACTGACTGACTGACTGAGACTGACTGACTGCTTTAGTGACTAACTGACTGCACAGGACTGACCGACTGACTGACTGCCTGACTGACTGACTGACTGAATGACTGACTGACTGAGACTAAATGACTGACTGCTTGACTGACTGGCTGAAGGACTAACTGACTGACTGAGTGACTGACTGACTGGACTGACTGACTGAGACTGAATGACTGAGTGCTTGACTGATTGACTGTCAGACTGACTGACTGACTTCGCAAAAGGGAAAAATAAAAAAAAAAAAGAATTATAAAATTAGAAAAAAATATTTGCATTTAAGATTTCCTTTCCGGCCGGGACTCGAACCCAGTACCACGCGCTAGGAACCCAACGGTCTAGCCATTAGGCTATCGGAGCTCTGTCGATGGAAGTCTTAAATATAATAAAAACAAAAAATGCACCTTGGTAATTACTGATTCAAACACTTTGAAATTTACAGGTCGAATAATTAAACTGACTCAGAATTTTTCTCCCTACATAAATAATCAATATTCGCAAAAGAGAAAAATTAAAAAAAAAGAAGAGGAAATTTCAAATTAGAAACTAAAAGTATACATTGAAGATTTTCGTTCAGGCTGGGACTCGAACCCAGGGCCACTCGCTTGGAAGCCTAACACTCTAGCCATTAGTCTATGGGAGCTCTGTCGGTGGGAGTTTTAAATATAATAAAAACAAAAAATGCACCTTGGTAATTGTTTATTTAAACACTTTGAAATCTTCGTGTCGAAAAATTAAACTGACTCAGAATTTTCTTCCCTACATAAATAATCAATAATTGCAAAGGAAAGAAATTGAAAAAAAAAAAGAATTTTCAAATTAGAAAAGAAATATTTACATTGAAGATATTCGCTCCGGCTGGGACTCGAACCCAGGCCACTCGCTTGGAAGACCAGCGGCCTAGCCATTAGGCTATCGGAGTTCTGTCGAGCGGAGTCTTACTGCCTGACTGATACTGCCTGACTGACAGACTGACTCACTGACTGACTGATACTGACTGACTGACTCACTGACTGACCGAGACTGACTGACTAACTGCCTGACTGACTGAGACTGGACTGACTGACTGACTGACTGACTAACTGACTGACTGAGACTGACTGACTGACTGCTTGACTCTCTGACTGGCTATTTCACTGACTGACTGAATGACTAAATGACTGACTGACACTGACTGACTGACTGCTTGACTACCTGACTGACTGCTTGACTGACTAACTGACTGGACAGGACTGACCGACTGACTGACTGACAGACTGACTGAATAAGGATGACTGACAGACTGACTGAATAAGGCTGACTGACTGACTGACTGACAGACTGACTGAATAAGGCTGACCGACTGACTGATTGCCTGACTGACTGACTGACTGAATGACTGACTGACTGACTGACCGAGACTGACTGACTGACTGACTGAGACTGGACTGGACTGACTGACTGACTGACTGACTGAGACTGACTGACTGCTTTAGTGACTAACTGACTGCACAGGACTGACCGACTGACTGACTGACTGACTGCCTGACTGACTGACTGACTGAATGACTGACTGACTGAGACTAAATGACTGACTGCTTGACTGACTGGCTGAAGGACTAACTGACTGACTGAGTGACTGACTGACTGGACTGACTGACTGAGACTGAATGACTGAGTGCTTGACTGATTGACTGTCAGACTGACTGACTGACTTCGCAAAAGGGAAAAATAAAAAAAAAAGAATTATAAAATTAGAAAAAAATATTTGCATTTAAGATTTCCTTTCCGGCCGGGACTCGAACCCAGTACCACGCGCTAGGAACCCAACGGTCTAGCCATTAGGCTATCGGAGCTCTGTCGTTGGAAGTCTTAAATATAATAAAAACAAAAATGCACCTTGGTAATTATTGATTCAAACACTTTGAAATTTACAGGTCGAATAATTAAACTGACTCAGAATTTTTCTCCCTACATAAATAATCAATATTCGCAAAAGAGAAAAATTAAAAAAAAAAGAAGAAGAAATTTCAAATTAGAAACTAAAAGTATACATTGAAGATTTTCGTTCAGGCTGGGACTCGAACCCAGGGCCATTCGCTTGGAAGCCTAACACTCTAGCCATCTATATATATAATTCTCTTACGTGCCGGCAAATGAAGGGGTGAATTTCTAAACCTCTGTTGGCAACACTTCGCCGATAAATCATGTAAACAAACTTCTACGTTGTTTTGAAATCTTGAATCACAGAATACTCAACGAACTTTTTTTTTTTTTGAGATGAGTTTGAGTCGGGCTATGGCCCATTTCAACCTTAATCAGCAAAGAAAAGCTCAAAGAAGGCAGGAAACCGTTCTTGAATCCAATTTAAGACGAGCCATTTCCAGAGTTGTATTCTCTGATTCGCTGCCGATAATTTTTAGCGGCTGGGGAATTTTCAGTCAGCAGTTCCTTCAACAGATCAGGTGCGTCACACAATGCCGGTAACCGCACCTTTCCGTCATGGCAACATTTAGTATATTTATTTGCAGTATTACGCTCTTTCTGCCAATAAAGAGCACCACAAAATTCGCATTCTTCACACATTGCTCCACAATCATGTTCATCGGCAATGTTGTTTTGAACGCGTAGGCGCTTTGAGCGTCGTCTATTCTCTGCTTCAGTACGACAGTTCAGTTCAAAATGAATAACCGAGAAAGAATTTAATTTATTCCTTTTATTCTCAGCTGAAAGGTTTCGCCAAATTTGTTTAGGGTTATAGTAGTTTTAGTATTGTGCAAGCAAAGTAGCCTTGGCGAGTTTTCGCGTTTTTAGTTAAACCATTTTTTGTTCGTGACGTGGCAAGGATTCAGAATAACAACAAGAAGGACAAACGTTTGAGAAAATATGTTTGGTGCTCTCTGAGCCTGTTTTTAGTCATGGCCAGCTCTATGTGGCATTATCAAGAACAAGATCTTTTGAAGCAGTGTCAGTTGTGGCTCCCAAACGGGACATTTTTAATTGTGTATATGAGGAAGTTTTCTCAGATTAGAATATATAAGAGTGTAAATATGTAAATATATAAGAGTGTAAATAATGTAAATACATCCCTCGGGGGAGCCTGTAACCCCTAGAGGGCGCGTCCCCAGGTGGCGGATAGGGGAATGCCTTCATTGGTTTTCCAATGGGTGGTAGAAGGGAAATAAAATACCTTCCGCGGACCAACAGGTAGAAGTGCAATCTCTCCAAAGCAATGACAGACACTTTTGTATCTATAATGGTAAAGTTGTGCACATTGCCAAGGCAGTCATCTTACATACAGCAAAGTTAAACTGTCGAAAATCTGGCTAAAGCAGACAAATTAACATTATGAACGTAATTTTCATATTGGTTAAATGGATGGTGACCTAAATGCAATTACCAACTTTAATTTTTACGGAAAATTTTAGCTAGGCTAATGTATTGGTATACAGCGAGCGAGCGAAGCGAGCATGGATCGCGAAGCGATCCACAGGGAACTGCGTAAGCAGTTCCGGGGGTTGACGAGCGATAGCGAGCAGGGGGCGATAGCCCCCTAGTTAGTCTATGGGAGCTCTGTCGGTGGAAGTTTTAAATATAATAAAAACAAAAAATGCAATTTGGTAATTGTTTATTTAAACACTTTGAAATCTTCGTGTCGAAAAATTAAACTGACTCAGAATTTTCTTCCCTACATAAATAATCAATAATTGCAAAGGAAAGAAATTGAAAAAAAAAGAATTTTCAAATTAGAAAAGAAATATATACATTGAAGATATTCACTCCGGCTGGGACTCGAACCCAGGCCACTCGCTTGGAAGACCAGCGGTCTAGCCATTAGGCTATCGGAGTTCTGTCGAGCGGAGTCTTACTGCCTGACTGATACTGCCTGACTGACAGACTGACTCACTGACTGACTGATACTGACTGACTGACTCACTGACTGACCAAGACTGACTGACTAACTGCCTGACTGACTGAGACTGGACTGACTGACTGACTGACTGACTAACTGACTGACTGAGACTGACTGACTGACTGCTTGACTCTCTGACTGGCTATTTCACTGACTGACTGAATGACTAAATGACTGACTGACACTGACTGACTGACTGCTTGACTACCTGACTGACTGCTTGACTGACTAACTGACTGGACAGGACTGACCGACTGACTGACTGACAGACTGACTGAATGACTGACTGACTGACTGACCGAGACTGACTGACTGACTGACTGAGACTGGACTGGACTGGACTGACTGACTGACTGACTGACTGAGACTGACTGACTGCTTTAGTGACTAACTGACTGCACAGGACTGACCGACTGACTGACTGCCTGACTGACTGACTGACTGAATGACTGACTGACTGAGACTAAATGACTGACTGCTTGACTGACTGGCTGAAGGACTAACTGACTGACTGAGTGACTGACTGACTGGACTGACTGACTGAGACTGAATGACTGAGTGCTTGACTGATTGACTGTCAGACTGACTGACTGACTTCGCAAAAGGGAAAAATAAAAAAAAAGAATTATAAAATTAGAAAAAAATATTTGCATTTAAGATTTCCTTTCCGGCCGGGACTCGAACCCAGTACCACGCGCTAGGAACCCAACGGTCTAGCCATTAGGCTATCGGAGCTCTGTCGATGGAAGTCTTAAATATAATAAAAACAAAAAATGCACCTTGGTAATTATTGATTCAAACACTTTGAAATTTACAGGTCGAATAATTAAACTGACTCAGAATTTTTCTCCCTACATAAATAATCAATATTCGCAAAAGAGAAAAATTAAAAAAAAAGAAGAGGAAATTTCAAATTAGAAACTAAAAGTATACATTGAAGATTTTCGTTCAGGCTGGGACTCGAACCCAGGGCCACTCGCTTGGAAGCCTAACACTCTAGCCATTAGTCTATGGGAGCTCTGTCGGTGGGAGTTTTAAATATAATAAAAACAAAAAATGCACCTTGGTAATTGTTTATTTAAACACTTTGAAATCTTCGTGTCGAAAAATTAAACTGACTCAGAATTTTCTTCCCTACATAAATAATCAATAATTGCAAAGGAAAGAAATTGAAAAAAAAAAAGAATTTTCAAATTAGAAAAGAAATATTTACATTGAAGATATTCGCTCCGGCTGGGACTCGAACCCAGGCCACTCGCTTGGAAGACCAGCGGCCTAGCCATTAGGCTATCGGAGTTCTGTCGAGCGGAGTCTTACTGCCTGACTGATACTGCCTGACTGACAGACTGACTGAATGACTGACTGACTGACTGACCGAGACTGACTGACTGACTGACTGAGACTGGACTGGACTGGACTGACTGACTGACTGACTGACTGAGACTGACTGACTGCTTTAGTGACTAACTGACTGCACAGGACTGACCGACTGACTGACTGCCTGACTGACTGACTGACTGAATGACTGACTGACTGAGACTAAATGACTGACTGCTTGACTGACTGGCTGAAGGACTAACTGACTGACTGAGTGACTGACTGACTGGACTGACTGACTGAGACTGAATGACTGAGTGCTTGACTGATTGACTGTCAGACTGACTGACTGACTTCGCAAAAGGGAAAAATAAAAAAAAAAAAGAATTATAAAATTAGAAAAAAATATTTGCATTTAAGATTTCCTTTCCGGCCGGGACTCGAACCCAGTACCACGCGCTAGGAACCCAACGGTCTAGCCATTAGGCTATCGGAGCTCTGTCGATGGAAGTCTTAAATATAATAAAAACAAAAAATGCACCTTGGTAATTATTGATTCAAACACTTTGAAATTTACAGGTCGAATAATTAAACTGACTCAGAATTTTTCTCCCTACATAAATAATCAATATTCGCAAAAGAGAAAAATTAAAAAAAAAGAAGAGGAAATTTCAAATTAGAAACTAAAAGTATACATTGAAGATTTTCGTTCAGGCTGGGACTCGAACCCAGGGCCACTCGCTTGGAAGCCTAACACTCTAGCCATTAGTCTATGGGAGCTCTGTCGGTGGGAGTTTTAAATATAATAAAAACAAAAAATGCACCTTGGTAATTGTTTATTTAAACACTTTGAAATCTTCGTGTCGAAAAATTAAACTGACTCAGAATTTTCTTCCCTACATAAATAATCAATAATTGCAAAGGAAAGAAATTGAAAAAAAAAAGAATTTTCAAATTAGAAAAGAAATATTTACATTGAAGATATTCGCTCCGGCTGGGACTCGAACCCAGGCCACTCGCTTGGAAGACCAGCGGCCTAGCCATTAGGCTATCGGAGTTCTGTCGAGCGGAGTCTTACTGCCTGACTGATACTGCCTGACTGACAGACTGACTCACTGACTGACTGATACTGACTGACTGACTCACTGACTGACCGAGACTGACTGACTAACTGCCTGACTGACTGAGACTGGACTGACTGACTGACTGACTGACTGACTGACTAACTGACTGACTGAGACTGACTGACTGACTGCTTGACTCTCTGACTGGCTATTTCACTGACTGACTGAATGACTAAATGACTGACTGACACTGACTGACTGACTGCTTGACTACCTGACTGACTGCTTGACTGACTAACTGACTGGACAGGACTGACCGACTGACTGACTGACAGACTGACTGAATAAGGATGACTGACAGACTGACTGAATAAGGCTGACTGACTGACTGACTGACAGACTGACTGAATAAGGCTGACCGACTGACTGACTGCCTGACTGACTGACTGACTGAATGACTGACTGACTGACTGACTGAGACTGACTGACTGACTGACTGAGACTGGACTGGACTGACTGACTGACTGACTGACTGAGACTGACTGACTGCTTTAGTGACTAACTGACTGCACAGGACTGACCGACTGACTGACTGACTGACTGCCTGACTGACTGACTGACTGAATGACTGACTGACTGAGACTAAATGACTGACTGCTTGACTGACTGGCTGAAGGACTAACTGACTGACTGAGTGACTGACTGACTGGACTGACTGACTGAGACTGAATGACTGAGTGCTTGACTGATTGACTGTCAGACTGACTGACTGACTTCGCAAAAGGGAAAAATAAAAAAAAAGAATTATAAAATTAGAAAAAAATATTTGCATTTAAGATTTCCTTTCCGGCCGGGACTCGAACCCAGTACCACGCGCTAGGAACCCAACGGTCTAGCCATTAGGCTATCGGAGCTCTGTCGATGGTAGTCTTAAATATAATAAAAACAAAAAATGCACCTTGGTAATTATTGATTCAAACACTTTGAAATTTACAGGTCGAATAATTAAACTGACTCAGAATTTTTCTCCCTACATAAATAATCAATATTCGCAAAAGAGAAAAATTAAAAAAAAAAGAAGAAGAAATTTCAAATTAGAAACTAAAAGTATACATTGAAGATTTTCGTTCAGGCTGGGACTCGAACCCAGGGCCACTCGCTTGGAAGCCTAACACTCTAGCCATTAGTCTATGGAAGCTCTGTCGGTGGGAGTTTGAAATATAATAAAAACAAAAAATGCACCTTGGTAATTGTTTATTTAAACACTTTGAAATCTTCGTGTCGAAAAATTAAACTGACTCAGAATTTTCTTCCCTACATAAATAATCAATAATTGCAAAGGAAAGAAATTGAAAAAAAAAAGAATTTTCAAATTAGAAAAGAAATATATACATTGAAGATATTCGCTCCGGCTGGGAGTCGAACCCAGGCCACTCGCTTGGAAGACCAGCGGTCTAGCCATTAGGCTATCGGAGTTCTGTCGAGCGGAGTCTTACTGCCTGACTGATACTGCCTGACTGACAGACTGACTCACTGACTGACTGATACTGACTGACTGACTCACTGACTGACCGAGACTGACTGACTAACTGCCTGACTGACTGAGACTGGACTGACTGACTGACTGACTGACTGACTGACTAACTGACTGACTGAGACTGACTGACTGACTGCTTGACTCTCTGACTGGCTATTTCACTGACTGACTGAATGACTAAATGACTGACTGACACTGACTGACTGACTGCTTGACTACCTGACTGACTGCTTGACTGACTAACTGACTGGACAGGACTGACCGACTGACAGACTGACTGAATAAGGCTGACTGACTGACTGACTGACAGACTGACTGAATAAGGCTGACCGACTGACTGAATAAGGCTGACCGACTGACTGACTAACTGACTGCCTGACTGACTGACTGACTGAATGACTGACTGACTGAGACTAAATGACTGACTGCTTGACTGACTGGCTGAAGGACTAACTGACTGACTGAGTGACTGACTGACTGGACTGACTGACTGAGACTGAATGACTGAGTGCTTGACTGATTGACTGTCAGACTGACTGACTCACTTCGCAAAAGGGAAAAATAAAAAAAAAAGAATTATAAAATTAGAAAAAAATATTTGCATTTAAGATTTCCTTTCCGGCTGGGATTTGAACCCAGGGCGACACTCATGGAAGCCCAACGCTCTCGCCAATATACTATCGGATCTCTGTTGATCGGTGTCTTAATTATAATAAAAACAAAAAATGCACCTTAGTAATTATTGATCTAAAATCTTTGAAATCTAAAGGTCGAATGATTAAACTGACTCAGAATTTTCTTCCGTACATAAATAATCCATATTTGCAAAAGAAAGAAATTGAAAAAAAAAGAATCTTCAAATTAGAAGAGAAATATATACATGGAAGATTTTCGTTCCGGCCGGGACTCGAACCCAGTACCACGCGCTTGGAACCCAACGGTCTAGCCATTAGGCTATCGGAGCTCTGTCGATGGAAGTCTTAAATATAATAAAAACAAAAAATGCACCTTGGTAATTATTGATTCAAACACTTTGAAATTTACAGGTCGAATAATTAAACTGACTCAGAATTTTTCTCCCTACATAAATAATCAATATTCGCAAAAGAGAAAAATTAAAAAAAAAAGAAGAAGAAATTTCAAATTAGAAACTAAAAGTATACATTGAAGATTTTCGTTCAGGCTGGGACTCGAACCCAGGGCCACTCGCTTGGAAGCCTAACACTCTAGCCATTAGTCTATGGGAGCTCTGTCGGTGCGAGTTTTAAATATAATAAAAACAAAAAATGCACCTTGGTAATTGTTTATTTAAACACTTTGAAATCTTCGTGTCGAAAAATTAAACTGACTCAGAATTTTCTTCCCTACATAAATAATCAATAATTGCAAAGGAAAGAAATTGAAAAAAAAAAAGAATTTTCAAATTAGAAATTAAATATATACATTGAAGATATTCGCTCCGGCTGGGACTCGAACCCAGGCCACTCGCTTGGAAGACCAGCGGTCTACCCATTAGGCTATCGGAGTTCTGTCGAGCGGAGTCTTACTGCCTGACTGATACTGCCTGACTGACAGACTGACTCACTGACTGACTGATACTGACTGACTGACTCACTGACTGACCGAGACTGACTGACTAACTGCCTGACTGACTGAGACTGGACTGACTGACTGACTGACTGACTGACTGACTAACTGACTGACTGAGACTGACTGACTGACTGCTTGACTCTCTGACTGGCTATTTCACTGACTGACTGAATGACTAAATGACTGACTGACACTGACTGACTGCTTGACTGCCTGACTGACTGCTTGACTGACTAACTGACTGGACAGGACTGACCGACTGACTGACTGACAGACTGACTGAATAAGGATGACTGACAGACTGACTGAATAAGGCTGACTGACTGACTGACAGACTGACTGAATAAGGCTGACCGACTGACTGATTGCCTGACTGACTGACTGACTGAATGACTGACTGACTGACTGCTTTAGTGACTAACTGACTGCACAGGACTGACCGACTGACTGACTGACTGACTGCCTGACTGACTGACTGACTGAATGACTGACTGACTGAGACTAAATGACTGACTGCTTGACTGACTGGCTGAAGGACTAACTGACTGACTGAGTGACTGACTGACTGGACTGACTGACTGAGACTGAATGACTGAGTGCTTGACTGATTGACTGTCAGACTGACTGACTGACTTCGCAAAAGGGAAAAATAAAAAAAAAAGAATTATAAAATTAGAAAAAAATATTTGCATTTAAGATTTCCTTTCCGGCCGGGACTCGAACCCAGTACCACGCGCTAGGAACCCAACGGTCTAGCCATTAGGCTATCGGAGCTCTGTCGATGGAAGTCTTAAATATAATAAAAACAAAAAATGCACCTTGGTAATTATTGATTCAAACACTTTGAAATTTACAGGTCGAATAATTAAACTGACTCAGAATTTTTCTCCCTACATAAATAATCAATATTCGCAAAAGAGAAAAATTAAAAAAAAAAGAAGAAGAAATTTCAAATTAGAAACTAAAAGTATACATTGAAGATTTTCGTTCAGGCTGGGACTCGAACCCAGGGCCACTCGCTTGGAAGCCTAACACTCTAGCCATTAGTCTATTGGAGCTCTGTCGGTGGGATTTTTAAATATAATAAAAACAAAAAATGCACCTTGGTAATTGTTTATTTAAACACTTTGAAATCTTCGTGTCGAAAAATTAAACTGACTCAGAATTTTCTTCCCTACATAAATAATCAATAATTGCAAAGGAAAGAAATTGAAAAAAAAAGAATTTTCAAATTAGAAAAGAAATATATACATTGAAGATATTCGCTCCGGCTGGGACTCGAACCCAGGCCACTCGATTGGAAGACCAGCGGTCTAGCCATTCGGCTATAGGAGTTCTGTCGAGCGGAGTCTTACTGCCTGACTGATACTGCCTGACTGACAGACTGACTCACTGACTGACTGATACTGACTGACTGACTCACTGACTGACCGAGACTGACTGACTAACTGCCTGACTGACTGAGACTGGACTGACTGACTGACTGACTGACTGACTGACTAACTGACTGACTGAGACTGACTGACTGACTGCTTGACTCTCTGACTGGCTATTTCACTGACTGACTGAATGACTAAATGACTGACTGACACTGACTGACTGCTTGACTACCTGACTGACTGCTTGACTGACTAACTGACTGGACAGGACTGACCGACTGACTGACTGACAGACTGACTGAATAAGGATGACTGACAGACTGACTGAATAAGGCTGACTGACTGACTGACTGACAGACTGACTGAATAAGGCTGACCGACTGACTGACTGCCTGACTGACTGAATGACTGACTGACTGACTGACCGAGACTGACTGACTGACTGACTGACTGAGACTGGACTGGACTGACTGACTGACTGACTGACTGAGACTGACTGACTGCTTTAGTGACTAACTGACTGCACAGGACTGACCGACTGACTGACTGACTGACTGCCTGACTGACTGAATGACTGACTGACTGAGACTAAATGACTGACTGCTTGACTGACTGGCTGAAGGACTAACTGACTGACTGAGTGACTGACTGACTGGACTGACTGACTGAGACTGAATGACTGAGTGCTTGACTGATTGACTGTCAGACTGACTGACTGACTTCGCAAAAGGGAGAAATAAAAAAAAAGAATTCTAAAGTTAGAAAAAAATATTTGCATTAAAGATTTCCTTTCCGGCCGGGACTCGAACCCAGTACCACGCGCTAGGAACCCAACGGTCTAGCCATTAGGCTATCGGAGCTCTGTCGATGGAAGTCTTAAATATAATAAAAACAAAAAATGCACCTTGGTAATTATTGATTCAAACACTTTGAAATTTACAGGTCGAATAATTAAACTGACTCACAATTTTTCTCCCTACATAAATAATCAATATTCGCAAAAGAGAAAAATTAAAAAAAAAGAAGAAGAAATTTCAAATTAGAAACTAAAAGTATACATTGAAGATTTTCGTTCAGGCTGGGACTCGAACCCAGGGCCACTCGCTTGGAAGCCTAACACTCTAGCCATTAGTCTATGGGAGCTCTGTCGGTGGGAGTTTTAAATATAATAAAAACAAAAAATGCACCTTGGTAATTGTTTATTTAAACACTTTGAAATCTTCGTGTCGAAAAATTAAACTGACTCAGAATTTTCTTCCCTACATAAATAATCAATAATTGCAAAGGAAAGAAATTGAAAAAAAAAAGAATTTTCAAATTAGAAAAGAAATATATACATTGAAGATATTCGCTCCGGCTGGGACTCGAACCCAGGCCACTCGCTTGGAAGACCAGCGGTCTAGCCATTAGGCTATCGGAGTTCTGTCGAGCGGAGTCTTACTGCCTGACTGATACTGCCTGACTGACAGACTGACTCACTGACTGACTGATACTGACTGACTGACTCACTGACTGACCGAGACTGACTGACTAACTGCCTGACTGACTGAGACTGGACTGACTGACTGACTGACTGACTGACTGACTAACTGACTGACTGAGACTGACTGACTGACTGCTTGACTCTCTGACTGGCTATTTCACTGACTGACTGAATGACTAAATGACTGACTGACACTGACTGACTGACTGCTTGACTACCTGACTGACTGCTTGACTGACTATTTGACTGGACAGGACTGACCGACTGACTGACTGACAGACTGACTGAATAAGGATGACTGACAGACTGACTGAATAAGGCTGACTGACTGACTGACTGACAGACTGACTGAATAAGGCTGACCGACTGACTGACTGCCTGACTGACTGACTGACTGAATGACTGACTGACCGAGACTGACTGACTGACTGACTGAGACTGGACTGGACTGACTGACTGACTGAATGACTGACTGACTGACTGACCGAGACTGACTGACTGACTGACTGAGACTGGACTGGACTGACTGACTGACTGACTGACTGAGACTGACTGACTGCTTTAGTGACTAACTGACTGCACAGGACTGACCGACTGACTGACTGACTGACTGCCTGACTGACTGACTGACTGAATGACTGACTGACTGAGACTAAATGACTGACTGCTTGACTGACTGACTGACTGGACTGACTGACTGAGACTGAATGACTGAGTGCTTGACTGATTGACTGTCAGACTGACTGACTGACTTCGCAAAAGGGAAAAATTAAAAAAAAAGAATTATAAAATTAGAAAAAAATATTTGCATTTAAGATTTCCTTTCCGGCCGGGACTCGAACCCAGTACCACGCGCTAGGAACCCAACGGTCTAGCCATTAGGCTATCGGAGCTCTGTCGATGGAAGTCTTAAATATAATAAAAACAAAAAATGCACCTTGGTAATTATTGATTCAAACACTTTGAAATTTACAGGTCGAATAATTAAACTGACTCAGAATTTTTCTCCCTACATAAATAATCAATATTCGCAAAAGAGAAAAATTAAAAAAAAAGAAGAAGAAATTTCAAATTAGAAACTAAAAGTATACATTGAAGATTTTCGTTCAGGCTGGGACTCGAACCCAGGGCCACTCGCTTGGAAGCCTAACACTCTAGCCATTAGTCTATTGGAGCTCTGTCGGTGGGATTTTTAAATATAATAAAAACAAAAAATGCACCTTGGTAATTGTTTATTTAAACACTTTGAAATCTTCGTGTCGAAAAATTAAACTGACTCAGAATTTTCTTCCCTACATAAATAATCAATAATTGCAAAGGAAAGAAATTGAAAAAAAAAGAATTTTCAAATTAGAAAAGAAATATATACATTGAAGATATTCGCTCCGGCTGGGACTCGAACCCAGGCCACTCGATTGGAAGACCAGCGGTCTAGCCATTCGGCTATAGGAGTTCTGTCGAGCGGAGTCTTACTGCCTGACTGATACTGCCTGACTGACAGACTGACTCACTGACTGACTGATACTGACTGACTGACTCACTGACTGACCGAGACTGACTGACTAACTGCCTGACTGACTGAGACTGGACTGACTGACTGACTGACTGACTGACTGACTAACTGACTGACTGAGACTGACTGACTGACTGCTTGACTCTCTGACTGGCTATTTCACTGACTGACTGAATGACTAAATGACTGACTGACACTGACTGACTGCTTGACTACCTGACTGACTGCTTGACTGACTAACTGACTGGACAGGACTGACCGACTGACTGACTGACAGACTGACTGAATAAGGATGACTGACAGACTGACTGAATAAGGCTGACTGACTGACTGACTGACAGACTGACTGAATAAGGCTGACCGACTGACTGACTGCCTGACTGACTGAATGACTGACTGACTGACTGACCGAGACTGACTGACTGACTGACTGACTGAGACTGGACTGGACTGACTGACTGACTGACTGACTGAGACTGACTGACTGCTTTAGTGACTAACTGACTGCACAGGACTGACCGACTGACTGACTGACTGACTGCCTGACTGACTGAATGACTGACTGACTGAGACTAAATGACTGACTGCTTGACTGACTGGCTGAAGGACTAACTGACTGACTGAGTGACTGACTGACTGGACTGACTGACTGAGACTGAATGACTGAGTGCTTGACTGATTGACTGTCAGACTGACTGACTGACTTCGCAAAAGGGAGAAATAAAAAAAAAGAATTCTAAAGTTAGAAAAAAATATTTGCATTAAAGATTTCCTTTCCGGCCGGGACTCGAACCCAGTACCACGCGCTAGGAACCCAACGGTCTAGCCATTAGGCTATCGGAGCTCTGTCGATGGAAGTCTTAAATATAATAAAAACAAAAAATGCACCTTGGTAATTATTGATTCAAACACTTTGAAATTTACAGGTCGAATAATTAAACTGACTCACAATTTTTCTCCCTACATAAATAATCAATATTCGCAAAAGAGAAAAATTAAAAAAAAAGAAGAAGAAATTTCAAATTAGAAACTAAAAGTATACATTGAAGATTTTCGTTCAGGCTGGGACTCGAACCCAGGGCCACTCGCTTGGAAGCCTAACACTCTAGCCATTAGTCTATGGGAGCTCTGTCGGTGGGAGTTTTAAATATAATAAAAACAAAAAATGCACCTTGGTAATTGTTTATTTAAACACTTTGAAATCTTCGTGTCGAAAAATTAAACTGACTCAGAATTTTCTTCCCTACATAAATAATCAATAATTGCAAAGGAAAGAAATTGAAAAAAAAAAGAATTTTCAAATTAGAAAAGAAATATATACATTGAAGATATTCGCTCCGGCTGGGACTCGAACCCAGGCCACTCGCTTGGAAGACCAGCGGTCTAGCCATTAGGCTATCGGAGTTCTGTCGAGCGGAGTCTTACTGCCTGACTGATACTGCCTGACTGACAGACTGACTCACTGACTGACTGATACTGACTGACTGACTCACTGACTGACCGAGACTGACTGACTAACTGCCTGACTGACTGAGACTGGACTGACTGACTGACTGACTGACTGACTGACTAACTGACTGACTGAGACTGACTGACTGACTGCTTGACTCTCTGACTGGCTATTTCACTGACTGACTGAATGACTAAATGACTGACTGACACTGACTGACTGACTGCTTGACTACCTGACTGACTGCTTGACTGACTATTTGACTGGACAGGACTGACCGACTGACTGACTGACAGACTGACTGAATAAGGATGACTGACAGACTGACTGAATAAGGCTGACTGACTGACTGACTGACAGACTGACTGAATAAGGCTGACCGACTGACTGACTGCCTGACTGACTGACTGACTGAATGACTGACTGACCGAGACTGACTGACTGACTGACTGAGACTGGACTGGACTGACTGACTGACTGAATGACTGACTGACTGACTGACCGAGACTGACTGACTGACTGACTGAGACTGGACTGGACTGACTGACTGACTGACTGACTGAGACTGACTGACTGCTTTAGTGACTAACTGACTGCACAGGACTGACCGACTGACTGACTGACTGACTGCCTGACTGACTGACTGACTGAATGACTGACTGACTGAGACTAAATGACTGACTGCTTGACTGACTGACTGACTGGACTGACTGACTGAGACTGAATGACTGAGTGCTTGACTGATTGACTGTCAGACTGACTGACTGACTTCGCAAAAGGGAAAAATTAAAAAAAAAGAATTATAAAATTAGAAAAAAATATTTGCATTTAAGATTTCCTTTCCGGCCGGGACTCGAACCCAGTACCACGCGCTAGGAACCCAACGGTCTAGCCATTAGGCTATCGGAGCTCTGTCGATGGAAGTCTTAAATATAATAAAAACAAAAAATGCACCTTGGTAATTATTGATTCAAACACTTTGAAATTTACAGGTCGAATAATTAAACTGACTCAGAATTTTTCTCCCTACATAAATAATCAATATTCGCAAAAGAGAAAAATTAAAAAAAAAGAAGAAGAAATTTCAAATTAGAAACTAAAAGTATACATTGAAGATTTTCGTTCAGGCTGGGACTCGAACCCAGGGCCACTCGCTTGGAAGCCTAACACTCTAGCCATTAGTCTATGGGAGCTCTGTCGGTGGGAGTTTTAAATATAATAAAAACAAAAAATGCACCTTGGTAATTGTTTATTTAAACACTTTGAAATCTTCGTGTCGAAAAATTAAACTGACTCAGAATTTTCTTCCCTACATAAATAATCAATAATTGCAAAGGAGAGAAATTTTAAAAAAAAAGAATTTTCAAATGAGAAAAGAAATATATACATTGAAGATATTCGCTCCGGCTGGGAATCGAACCCAGGCCACTCGCTTGGAAGACCAGCGGTCTAGCCATTAGGCTATCGGAGTTCTGTCGAGCGGAGTCTTACTGCCTGACTGATACTGCCTGACTGACTAACTGACTGGACAGGACTGACCGACTGACTGACTGACAGACTGGCTGAATAAGGATGACTGACAGACTGACTGAATAAGGCTGACTGACTGACTGACTGACAGACTGACTGAATAAGGCTGACCGATTGACTGACTGCCTGACTGACTGACTGACTGAATGACTGACTGACTGACTGACCGAAACTGACTGACTGACTGACTGAGACTGGACTGGACTGACTGACTGACTGACTGACTGACTGAGACTGACTGACTGCTTTAGTGACTAACTGACTGCACAGGACTGACCGACTGACTGACTGACTGACTGAGACTGACTGACTGCTTTAGTGACTAACTGACTGCACAGGACTGACCGACTGACTGACTGACTGACTGCCTGACTGACTGACTGACTGAATGACTGACTGACTGAGACTAAATGACTGACTGCTTGACTGACTGGCTGAAGGACTAACTGACTGACTGAGTGACTGACTGACTGGACTGACTGACTGAGACTGAATGACTGAGTGCTTGACTGATTGACTGTCAGACTGACTGACTGACTTCGCAAAAGGGAAAAATAAAAAAAAAAGAATTATAAAATTAGAAAAAAATATTTGCATTTAAGATTTCCTTTCCGGCTGGGATTTGAACCCAGGGCGACACTCATGGAAGCCCAACGCTCTCGCCAATAAACTATCGGATCTCTGTTGATCGGTGTCTTAATTATAATAAAAACAAAAAATGCACCTTAGTAATTATTGATCTAAAATCTTTGAAATCTAAAGGTCGAATGATTAAACTGACTCAGAATTTTCTTCCGTACATAAATAATCCATATTTGCAAAAGAAAGAAATTGAAAAAAAAAAGAATCTTCAAATTAGAAGAGAAATATATACATGGAAGATTTTCGTTCCGGCCGGGACTCGAACCCAGTACCACGCGCTTGGAACCCAACGGTCTAGCCATTAGGCTATCGGAGCTCTGTCGATGGAAGTCTTAAATATAATAAAAACAAAAAATTCACCTTGGTAATTATTGATTCAAACACTTTGAAATTTACAGGTCGAATAATTTAACTGACTCAGAATTTTTCTCCCTACATAAATAATCAATATTCGCAAAAGAGAAAAATTAAAAAAAAAAAGAAGAAGAAATTTCAAATTAGAAACTAAAAGTATACATTGAAGATTTTCGTTCAGGCTGGGACTCGAACCCAGGGCCACTCGCTTGGAAGCCTAACACTCTAGCCATTAGTCTATGGGAGCTCTGTCGGTGGCAGTTTTAAATATAATAAAAACAAAAAATGCACCTTGGTAATTGTTTATTTAAACACTTTGAAATCTTCGTGTCGAAAAATTAAACTGACTCAGAATTTTCTTCCCTACATAAATAATCAATAATTGCAAAGGAGAGAAATTTTAAAAAAAAAGAATTTTCAAATGAGAAAAGAAATATATACATTGAAGATATTCGCTCCGGCTGGGAATCGAACCCAGGCCACTCGCTTGGAAGACCAGCGGTCTAGCCATTAGGCTATCGGAGTTCTGTCGAGCGGAGTCTTACTGCCTGACTGATACTGCCTGACTGACAGACTGACTCACTGACTGACTGATACTGACTGACTGACTCACTGACTGACCGAGACTGACTGACTAACTGCCTGACTGACTGAGACTGGACTGACTGACTGACTGACTGACTGACTGACTAACTGACTGACTGAGACTGACTGACTGCTTGACTCTCTGACTGGCTATTTCACTGACTGACTGAATGACTAAATGACTGACTGACACTGACTGACTGACTGCTTGACTACCTGACTGACTGCTTGACTGACTAACTGACTGGACAGGACTGACCGACTGACTGACTGACAGACTGACTGACAGACTGACTGAATAAGGCTGACCGACTGACTGACTGCCTGACTGACTGACTGACTGAATGACTGACTGACTGACTGACCGAGACTGACTGACTGACTGACTGAGACTGGACTGGACTGACTGACTGACTGACTGACTGAGACTGACTGACTGCTTTAGTGACTAACTGACTGCACAGGACTGACCGACTGACTGACTGACTGACTGCCTGACTGACTGACTGACTGAATGACTGACTGACTGAGACTAAATGACTGACTGCTTGACTGACTGGCTGAAGGACTAACTGACTGACTGAGTGACTGACTGACTGGACTGACTGACTGAGACTGAATGACTGAGTGCTTGACTGATTGACTGTCAGACTGACTGACTGACTTCGCAAAAGGGAAAAATTAAAAAAAAAAGAATTATAAAATTAGAAAAAAATATTTGCATTTAAGATTTCCTTTCCGGCCGGGACTCGAACCCAGTACCACGCGCTAGGAACCCAACGGTCTAGCCATTAGGCTATCGGAGCTCTGTCGATGGAAGTCTTAAATATAATAAAAACAAAAAATGCACCTTGGTAATTATTGATTCAAACACTTTGAAATTTACAGGTCGAATAATTAAACTGACTCAGAATTTTTCTCCCTACATAAATAATCAATATTCGCAAAAGAGAAAAATTAAAAAAAAAAAGAAGAAGAAATTTCAAATTAGAAACTAAAAGTATACATTGAAGATTTTCGTTCAGGCTGGGACTCGAACCCAGGGCCACTCGCTTGGAAGCCTAACACTCTAGCCATTAGTCTATGGGAGCTCTGTCGGTGGGAGTTTTAAATATAATAAAAACAAAAAATGCACCTTGGTAATTGTTTATTTAAACACTTTGAAATCTTCGTGTCGAAAAATTAAACTGACTCAGAATTTTCTTCCCTACATAAATAATCAATAATTGCAAAGGAAAGAAATTTTAAAAAAAAAGAATTTTCAAATGAGAAAAGAAATATATACATTGAAGATATTCGCTCCGGCTGGGAATCGAACCCAGGCCACTCGCTTGGAAGACCAGCGGTCTAGCCATTAGGCTATCGGAGTTCTGTCGAGCGGAGTCTTACTGCCTGACTGATACTGCGTGACTGACAGACTGACTCACTGACTGACTGATACTGACTGACTGACTCACTGACTGACCGAGACTGACTGACTAACTGCCTGACTGACTGAGACTGGACTGACTGACTGACTGACTGACTGACTGACTGACTAACTGACTGACTGAGACTGACTGACTGACTGCTTGACTCTCTGACTGGCTATTTCACTGACTGACTGAATGACTAAATGACTGACTGACACTGACTGACTGCTTGACTACCTGACTGACTGCTTGACTGACTAACTGACTGGACAGGACTGACCGACTGACTGACTGACAGACTGACTGACAGACTGACTGAATAAGGCTGACCGACTGATTGAGTGCCTGACTGACTGACTGACTGAATGACTGACTGACTGACTGACCGAGACTGACTGACTGACTGACTGAGACTGGACTGGACTGACTGAGTGACTGACTGACTGAGACTGACTGACTGCTTTAGTGACTAACTGACTGCACAGGACTGACCGACTGACTGACTGACTGACTGCCTGACTGACTGACTGACTGAATGACTGACTGACTGACTGAGACTAAATGACTGACTGCTTGACTGACTGGCTGAAGGACTAACTGACTGACTGAGTGACTGACTGACTGGACTGACTGACTGAGACTGAATGACTGAGTGCTTGACTGATTGACTGTCAGACTGACTGACTGACTTCGCAAAAGGGAAAAATTAAAAAAAAAAGAATTATAAAATTAGAAAAAAATATTTGCATTTAAGATTTCCTTTCCGGCCGGGACTCGAACCCAGTACCACGCGCTAGGAACCCAACGGTCTAGCCATTAGGCTATCGGAGCTCTGTCGATGGAAGTCTTAAATATAATAAAAACAAAAAATGCACCTTGGTAATTATTGATTCAAACACTTTGAAATTTACAGGTCGAATAATTAAACTGACTCAGAATTTTTCTCCCTGCATAAATAATCAATATTCGCAAAAGAGAAAAATTGAAAAAAAAAAGAAGAAGAAATTTCAAATTAGAAACTAAAAGTATACATTGAAGATTTTCGTTCAGGCTGGGACTCGAACCCAGGGCCACTCGCTTGGAAGCCTAACACTCTAGCCATTAGTCTATGGGAGCTCTGTCGGTGGGAGTTTTAAATATAATAAAAACAAAAAATGCACCTTGGTAATTGTTTATTTAAACACTTTGAAATCTTCGTGTCGAAAAATTAAACTGACTCAGAATTTTCTTCCCTACATAAATAATCAATAATTGCAAAGGAAAGAAATTGAAAAAAAAAAAAGAATTTTCAAATTAGAAAAGAAATATATACATTGAAGATATTCGCTCCGGCTGGGACTCGAACCCAGGCCACTCGCTTGGAAGACCAGCGGTCTAGCCATTAGGCTATCGGAGTTCTGTCGAGCGGAGTCTTACTGCCTGACTGACAGACTGACTCACTGACTGACTGATACTGACTGACTGACTCACTGACTGACCGAGACTGACTGACTAACTGCCTGACTGACTGAGACTGGACTGACTGACTGACTGACTGACTGACTGACTGACTAACTGACTGACTGAGACTGACTGACTGACTGCTTGACTCTCTGACTGGCTATTTCACTGACTGACTGAATGACTAAATGACTGACTGACACTGACTGACTGACTGCTTGACTACCTGACTGACTGCTTGACTGACTAAATGACTGGACAGGACTGACAGACTGACTGAATAAGTCTGACTGACTGACTGACTGACAGACTGACTGAATAAGGCTGACCGACTGACTGACTGCCTGACTGACTGACTGACTGAATGACTGACTGACTGACTGACCGAGACTGACTGAGTGACTGACTGAGACTGGACTGGACTGACTGACTCACTGACTGACTGAGACTGACTGACTGCTTTAGTGACTAACTGACTGCACAGGACTGACCGACTGACTGACTGACTGACTGCCTGACTGACTGACTGACTGACTGCCTGACTGACTGAGACTAAATGACTGACTGCTTGACTGACTGGCTGAAGGACTAACTGACTGACTGAGTGACTGACTGACTGGACTGACTGACTGAGACTGAATGACTGAGTGCTTGACTGATTGACTGTCAGACTGACTGACTGACTTCGCAAAAGGGAAAAATAAAAAAAAAAATTATAAAATTAGAAAAAAATATTTGCATTTAAGATTTCCTTTCCGGCTGGGATTTGAACCCAGAGCGACACTCATGGAAGCCCAACGCTCTCGCCAATATACTATCGGATCTCTGTTGATCGGTGTCTTAATTATAATAAAAACAAAAAATGCACCTTAGTAATTATTGATCTAAAATCTTTGAAATCTAAAGGTCGAATGATTAAACTGACTCAGAATTTTCTTCCGTACATAAATAATCCATATTTGCAAAAGAAAGAAATTGAAAAAAAAAAGAATCTTCAAATTAGAAGAGAAATATATACATGGAAGATTTTCGTTCCGGCCGGGACTCGAACCCAGTACCACGCGCTTGGAACCCAACGGTCTAGCCATTAGGCTATCGGAGCTCTGTCGATGGAAGTCTTAAATATAATAAAAACAAAAAATGCACCTTGGTAATTATTGATTCAAACACTTTGAAATTTACAGGTCGAATAATTAAACTGACTCAGAATTTTTCTCCCTACATAAATAATCAATATTCGCAAAAGAGAAAAATTAAAAAAAAAAGAAGAAGAAATTTCAAATTAGAAACTATAAGTATACATTGAAGATTTTCGTTCAGGCTGGGACTCGAACCCAGGGCCACTCGCTTGGAAGCCTAACACTCTCGCCATTAGTCTATGGGAGCTCTGTCGGTGGGAGTTTTAAATATAATAAAAACAAAAAATGCACCTTGGTAATTGTTTATTTAAACACTTTGAAATCTTCGTGTCGAAAAATTAAACTGACTCAGAATTTTCTTCCCTACATAAATAATCAAAAATTGCAAAGGAAAGAAATTGAAAAAAAAAAGAATTTTCAAATTAGAAAAGAAATATATACATTGAAGATATTCGCTCCGGCTGGGACTCGAACCCAGGCCACTCGCTTGGAAGACCAGCGGTCTAGCCATTAGGCTATCGGAGTTCTGTAGAGCGGAGTCTTACTGCCTGACTGATACTGCCTGACTGACAGACTGACTCACTGACTGACTGATACTGACTGACTGACTCACTGACTGACCGAGACTGACTGACTAACTGCCTGACTGACTGAGACTGGACTGACTGACTGACTGACTGACTGACTGACTAACTGACTGACTGAGACTGACTGACTGACTGCTTGACTCTCTGACTGGCTATTTCACTGACTGACTGAATGACTAAATGACTGACTGACACTGACTGACTGACTGCTTGACTACCTGACTGACTGCTTGACTGACTAACTGACTGGACAGGACTGACCGACTGACTGACTGACAGACTGACTGAATAAGGATGACTGACAGACTGACTGAATAAGGCTGACGGACTGACTGACTGACAGACTGACTGAATAAGGCTGACCGACTGACTGACTGCCTGACTGACTGACTGACTGAATGACTGACTGACTGACTGACCGAGACTGACTGACTGACTGACTGAGACTGGACTGACTGACTGACTGACTGACTGAGACTGACTGACTGCTTTAGTGACTAACTGACAGCACAGGACTGACCGACTGACTGACTGACTGACTGCCTGACTGACTGAATGACTGACTGACTGAGACTAAATGACTGACTGCTTGACTGACTGGCTGAAGGACTAACTGACTGACTGAGTGACTGACTGACTGGACTGACTGACTGAGACTGAATGACTGAGTGCTTGACTGATTGACTGTCAGACTGACTGACTGACTTCGCAAAAGGGAAAAATAAAAAAAAAGAATTATAAAATTAGAAAAAAATACTTGCATTTAAGATTTCCTTTCCGGCTGGGATTTGAACCCAGGGCGACACTCATGGAAGCCCAACGCTCTCGCCAATATACTATCGGATCTCTGTTGATCGGTGTCTTAATTATAATAAAAACAAAAAATGCACCTTAGTAATTATTGATCTAAAATCTTTGAAATCTAAAGGTCGAATGATTAAACTGACTCAGAATTTTCTTCCGTACATAAATAATCCATATTTGCAAAAGAAAGAAATTGAAAAAAAAAAGAATCTTCAAATTAGAAGAGAAATATATACATGGAAGATTTTCGTTCCGGCCGGGACTCGAACCGAGTACCACGCGCTTGGAACCCAACGGTCTAGCCATTAGGCTATCGGAGCTCTGTCGATGGAAGTCTTAAATATAATAAAAACAAAAAATGCACCTTGGTAATTATTGATTTAAACACTTTGAAATTTACAGGTCGAATAATTAAACTGACTCAGAATTTTTCTCCCTACATAAATAATCAATATTCGCAAAAGAGAAAAATTAAAAAAAAAAGAAGAAGAAATTTCAAATTAGAAACTATAAGTATACATTGAAGATTTTCGTTCAGGCTGGGACTCGAACCCAGGGCCACTCGCTTGGAAGCCTAACACTCTAGCCATTAGTCTATGGGAGCTCTGTTGGTGGGAGTTTTAAATATAATAAAAACAAAAAATGCACCTTGGTAATTGTTTATTTAAACACTTTGAAATCTTCGTGTCGAAAAATTAAACTGACTCAGAATTTTCTTCCCTACATAAATAATCAATAATTGCAAAGGAAAGAAATTGAAAAAAAAAAGAATTTTCAAATTAGAAAAGAAATATATACATTGAAGATATTCGCTCCGGCTGGGACTCGAACCCAGGCCACTCGCTTGGAAGACCAGCGGTCTAGCCATTAGGCTATCGGAGTTCTGTCGAGCGGAGTCTTACTGCCTGACTGATACTGCCTGACTGACAGACTGACTCACTGACTGACTGAGACTGGACTGACTGACTGAGACTGGACTGACTGACTGACTGACTGACTGACTGACTAACTGACTGAATGAGACTGACTGACTGACTGCTTGACTCTCTGACTGGCTATTTCACTGACTGACTGAATGACTAAATGACTGACTGACACTGACTGACTGACTGCTTGACTACCTGACTGACTGCTTGACTGACTAACTGACTGGACAGGACTGACCGACTGACTGACTGACAGACTGACTGAATAAGGATGACTGACAGACTGACTGAATAAGGCTGACTGACTGACTGACTGACAGACTGACTGAATAAGGCTGACCGACTGACTGACTGCCTGACTGACTGACTGACTGAATGACTGACTGACTGACTGACCGAGACTGACTGACTGACTGACTGAGACTGGACTGGACTGACTGACTGACTGACTGACTGAGACTGACTGACTGCTTTAGTGACTAACTGACTGCACAGGACTGACCGACTGACTGACTGACTGACTGCCTGACTGACTTACTGACTGAATGACTGACTGACTGAGACTAAATGACTGACTGCTTGACTGACTGGCTGAAGGACTAACTGACTGACTGAGTGACTGACTGACTGGACTGACTGACTGAGACTGAATGACTGAGTGCTTGACTGATTGACTGTCAGACTGACTGACTGACTTCGCAAAAGGGAAAAATAAAAAAAAAAGAATTATAAAATTAAAAAAAAAATATTTGCATTTAAGATTTCCTTTCCGGCTGGGATTTGAACCCAGGGCGACACTCATGGAAGCCCAACGCTCTCGCCAATATACTATCGGATTTCTGTTGATCGGTGTCTTAATTATAATAAAAACAAAAAATGCACCTTAGTAATTATTGATCTAAAATCTTTGAAATCTAAAGGTCGAATGATTAAACTGACTCAGAATTTTCTTCCAAACATAAATAATCCATATTTGCAAAAGAAAGAATTTGAAAAAAAAAAGAATCTTCAAATTAGAAGAGAAATATATACATGGAAGATTTTCGTTCCGGCCGGGACTCGAACCCAGTACCACGCGCTTGGAACCCAACGGTCTAGCCATTAGGCTATCGGAGCTCTGTCGATGGAAGTCTTAAATATAATAAAAACAAAAATGCACCTTGGTAATTATTGATTCAAACACTTTGAAATTTACAGGTCGAATAATTAAACTGACTCAGAATTTTTCTCCCTACATAAATAATCAATATTCGCAAAAGAGAAAAATTAAAAAAAAAAAAGAAGAAGAAATTTCAAATTAGAAACTAAAAGTATACATTGAAGATTTTCTTTCAGGCTGGGACTCGAACCCAGGGCCACTCGCTTGGAAGCCTAACACTCTAGCCATTAGTCTATGGGAGCTCTGTCGGTGGGAGTTTTAAATATAATAAAAACAAAAAATGCACCTTGGTAATTGTTCATTTAAACACTTTGAAATCTTCGTGTCGAAAAATTAAAAGAACTCAGAATTTTCTTCCCTACATAAATAATCAATAATTGCAAAGGAAAGAAATTGAAAAAAAAAAGAATTTTCAAATTAGAAAAGAAATATATACATTGAAGATATTCGCTCCGGCTGGGACTCGAACCCAGGCCACTCGCTTGGAAGACCAGCGGTCTAGCCATTAGGCTATCGGAGTTCTGTCGAGCGGAGTCTTACTGCCTGACTGATACTGCCTGACTGACAGACTGACTCACTGACTGACTGATACTGACTGACTGACTCACTGACTGACCGAGACTGACTGACTAACTGCCTGACTGACTGAGACTGGACTGACTGACTGACTGACTGACTGACTGACTAACTGACTGACTGAGACTGACTGACTGACTGCTTGACTCTCTGACTGGCTATTTCACTGACTGACTGAATGACTAAATGACTGACTGACACTGACTGACTGACTGCTTGACTACCTGACTGACTGCTTGACTGACTAACTGACTGGACAGGACTGACCGACTGACTGACTGACAGACTGACTGAATAAGGCTGACTGACTGACTGACTGACAGACTGACTGAATAAGGCTGACCGACTGACTGACTGCCTGACTGACTGACTGACTGAATGACTGACTGACTGACTGACCGAGACTGACTGACTGACTGACTGAGACTGGACTGGACTGACTGACTGACTGACTGACTGAGACTGACTGACTGCTTTAGTGACTAACTGACTGCACAGGACTGACCGACTGACTGACTGACTGACTGCCTGACTGACTGACTGACTGAATGACTGACTGACTGAGACTAAATGACTGACTGCTTGACTGACTGGCTGAAGGACTAACTGACTGACTGAGTGACTGACTGACTGGACTGACTGACTGAGACTGAATGACTGAGTGCTTGACTGATTGACTGTCAGACTGACTGACTGACTTCGCAAAAGGGAAAAATAAAAAAAAAAGAATTATAAAATTAGAAAAAAATATTTGCATTTAAGATTTCCTTTCCGGCTGGGATTTGAACCCAGGGCGACACTCATGGAAGCCCAACGCTCTCGCCAATATACTATCGGATTTCTGTTGATCGGTGTCTTAATTATAATAAAAACAAAAATGCACCTTAGTAATTATTGATCTAAAATCTTTGAAATCTAAAGGTCGAATGATTAAACTGACTCAGAATTTTCTTCCGTACATAAATAATCCATATTTGCAAAAGAAAGAAATTGAAAAAAAAAAAGAATCTTCAAATTAGAAGAGAAATATATACATGGAAGATTTTCGTTCCGGCCGGGACTCGAACCCAGTACCACGCGCTTGGAACCCAACGGTCTAGCCATTAGGCTATCGGAGCTCTGTCGATGGAAGTCTTAAATATAATAAAAACAAAAATGCACCTTGGTAATTATTGATTCAAACACTTTGAAATTTACAGGTCGAATAATTAAACTGACTCAGAATTTTTCTCCCTACATAAATAATCAATATTCGCAAAAGAGAAAAATTAAAAAAAAAAGAAGAAGAAATTTCAAATTAGAAACTAAAAGTATACATTGAAGATTTTCTTTCAGGCTGGGACTCGAACCCAGGGCCACTCGCTTGGAAGCCTAACACTCTAGCCATTAGTCTATGGGAGCTCTGTCGGTGGGAGTTTTAAATATAATAAAAACAAAAAATGCACCTTGGTAATTGTTCATTTAAACACTTTGAAATCTTCGTGTCGAAAAATTAAAAGAACTCAGAATTTTCTTCCCTACATAAATAATCAATAATTGCAAAGGAAAGAAATTGAAAAAAAAAAGAATTTTCAAATTAGAAAAGAAATATATACATTGAAGATATTCGCTCCGGCTGGGACTCGAACCCAGGCCACTCGCTTGGAAGACCAGCGGTCTAGCCATTAGGCTATCGGAGTTCTGTCGAGCGGAGTCTTACTGCCTGACTGATACTGCCTGACTGACAGACTGACTCACTGACTGACTGATACTGACTGACTGACTCACTGACTGACCGAGACTGACTGACTAACTGCCTGACTGACTGAGACTGGACTGACTGACTGACTGACTGACTGACTGACTAACTGCCTGACTGAGACTGACTGACTGACTGCTTGACTCTCTGACAGGCTATTTCACTGACTGACTGAATGACTAAATGACTGACTGACACTGACTGACTGACTGCTTGACTACCTGACTGACTGCTTGACTGACTAACTGACTGGACAGGACTGACCGACTGACTGACTGACAGACTGACTGAATAAGGATGACTGACAGACTGACTGAATAAGGCTGACTGACTGACTGACTGACAGACTGACTGAATAAGGCTGACCGACTGACTGACTGCCTGACTGACTGACTGACTGAATGACTGACTGACTGACTGACCGAGACTGACTGACTGACTGACTGAGACTGGACTGGACTGACTGACTGACTGACTGACTGAGACTGACTGACTGCTTTAGTGACTAACTGACTGCACAGGACTGACCGACTGACTGACTGACTGACTGCCTGACTGACTGACTGAATGACTGACTGACTGAGACTAAATGACTGACTGCTTGACTGACTGGCTGAAGGACTAACTGACTGACTGAGTGACTGACTGACTGGACTGACTGACTGAGACTGAATGACTGAGTGCTTGACTGATTGACTGTCAGACTGACTGACTGACTTCGCAAAAGGGAAAAATAAAAAAAAAGAATTATAAAATTAGAAAAAAATATTTGCATTTAAGATTTCCTTTCCGGCTGGGATTTGAACCCAGAGCGACACTCATGGAAGCCCAACGCTCTCGCCAATATACTATCGGATCTCTGTTGATCGGTGTCTTAATTATAATAAAAACAAAAAATGCACCTTAGTAATTATTGATCTAAAATCTTTGAAATCTAAAGGTCGAATGATTAAACTGACTCAGAATTTTCTTCCGTACATAAATAATCCATATTTGCAAAAGAAAGAAATTGAAAAAAAAAAGAATCTTCAAATTAGAAGAGAAATATATACATGGAAGATTTTCGTTCCGGCCGGGACTCGAACCCAGTACCACGCGCTTGGAACCCAACGGTCTAGCCATTAGGCTATCGGAGCTCTGTCGATGGAAGTCTTAAATATAATAAAAACAAAAAATGCACCTTGGTAATTATTGATTCAAACACTTTGAAATTTACAGGTCGAATAATTAAACTGACTCAGAATTTTTCTCCCTACATAAATAATCAATATTCGCAAAAGAGAAAAATTAAAAAAAAAAGAAGAAGAAATTTCAAATTAGAAACTATAAGTATACATTGAAGATTTTCGTTCAGGCTGGGACTCGAACCCAGGGCCACTCGCTTGGAAGCCTAACACTCTAGCCATTAGTCTATGGGAGCTCTGTCGGTGGGAGTTTTAAATATAATAAAAACAAAAAATGCACCTTGGTAATTGTTTATTTAAACACTTTGAAATCTTCGTGTCGAAAAACTAAACTGACTCAGAATTTTCTTCCCTACATAAATAATCAATAATTGCAAAGGAAAGAAATTGAAAAAAAAAAGAATTTTCAAATTAGAAAAGAAATATATACATTGAAGATATTCGCTCCGGCTGGGACTCGAACCCAGGCCACTCGCTTGGAAGACCAGCGGTCTAGCCATTAGGCTATCGGAGTTCTGTCGAGCGGAGTCTTACTGCCTGACTGATACTGCCTGACTGACAGACTGACTCACTGACTGACTGAGACTGGACTGACTGACTGAGACTGGACTGACTGACTGACTGACTGACTGACTGACTAACTGACTGAATGAGACTGACTGACTGACTGCTTGACTCTCTGACTGGCTATTTCACTGACTGACTGAATGACTAAATGACTGACTGACACTGACTGACTGACTGCTTGACTACCTGACTGACTGCTTGACTGACTAACTGACTGGACAGGACTGACCGACTGACTGACTGACAGACTGACTGAATAAGGATGACTGACAGACTGACTGAATAAGGCTGACTGACTGACTGACTGACAGACTGACTGAATAAGGCTGACCGACTGACTGACTGCCTGACTGACTGACTGACTGAATGACTGACTGACTGACTGACCGAGACTGACTGACTGACTGACTGAGACTGGACTGGACTGACTGACTGACTGACTGACTGAGACTGACTGACTGCTTTAGTGACTAACTGACTGCACAGGACTGACCGACTGACTGACTGACTGACTGCCTGACTGACTTACTGACTGAATGACTGACTGACTGAGACTAAATGACTGACTGCTTGACTGACTGGCTGAAGGACTAACTGACTGACTGAGTGACTGACTGACTGGACTGACTGACTGAGACTGAATGACTGAGTGCTTGACTGATTGACTGTCAGACTGACTGACTGACTTCGCAAAAGGGAAAAATAAAAAAAAAAGAATTATAAAATTAGAAAAAAATATTTGCATTTAAGATTTCCTTTCCGGCTGGGATTTGAACCCAGGGCGACACTCATGGAAGCCCAACGCTCTCGCCAATATACTATCGGATTTCTGTTGATCGGTGTCTTAATTATAATAAAAACAAAAAATGCACCTTAGTAATTATTGATCTAAAATCTTTGAAATCTAAAGGTCGAATGATTAAACTGACTCAGAATTTTCTTCCAAACATAAATAATCCATATTTGCAAAAGAAAGAATTTGAAAAAAAAAAGAATCTTCAAATTAGAAGAGAAATAATACATGGAAGATTTTCGTTCCGGCCGGGACTCGAACCCAGTACCACGCGCTTGGAACCCAACGGTCTAGCCATTAGGCTATCGGAGCTCTGTCGATGGAAGTCTTAAATATAATAAAAACAAAAATGCACCTTGGTAATTATTGATTCAAACACTTTGAAATTTACAGGTCGAATAATTAAACTGACTCAGAATTTTTCTCCCTACATAAATAATCAATATTCGCAAAAGAGAAAAATTAAAAAAAAAAAAGAAGAAGAAATTTCAAATTAGAAACTAAAAGTATACATTGAAGATTTTCTTTCAGGCTGGGACTCGAACCCAGGGCCACTCGCTTGGAAGCCTAACACTCTAGCCATTAGTCTATGGGAGCTCTGTCGGTGGGAGTTTTAAATATAATAAAAACAAAAAATGCACCTTGGTAATTGTTCATTTAAACACTTTGAAATCTTCGTGTCGAAAAATTAAAAGAACTCAGAATTTTCTTCCCTACATAAATAATCAATAATTGCAAAGGAAAGAAATTGAAAAAAAAAGAATTTTCAAATTAGAAAAGAAATATATACATTGAAGATATTCGCTCCGGCTGGGACTCGAACCCAGGCCACTCGCTTGGAAGACCAGCGGTCTAGCCATTAGGCTATCGGAGTTCTGTCGAGCGGAGTCTTACTGCCTGACTGATACTGCCTGACTGACAGACTGACTCACTGACTGACTGATACTGACTGACTGACTCACTGACTGACCGAGACTGACTGACTAACTGCCTGACTGACTGAGACTGGACTGACTGACTGACTGACTGACTGACTGACTAACTGACTGACTGAGACTGACTGACTGACTGCTTGACTCTCTGACTGGCTATTTCACTGACTGACTGAATGACTAAATGACTGACTGACACTGACTGACTGACTGCTTGACTACCTGACTGACTGCTTGACTGACTAACTGACTGGACAGGACTGACCGACTGACTGACTGACAGACTGACTGAATAAGGCTGACTGACTGACTGACTGACAGACTGACTGAATAAGGCTGACCGACTGACTGACTGCCTGACTGACTGACTGACTGAATGACTGACTGACTGACTGACTGAGACTGGACTGGACTGACTGACTGACTGACTGACTGAGACTGACTGACTGCTTTAGTGACTAACTGACTGCACAGGACTGACCGACTGACTGACTGACTGACTGCCTGACTGACTGACTGACTGAATGACTGACTGAGACTAAATGACTGACTGCTTGACTGACTGGCTGAAGGACTAACTGACTGACTGAGTGACTGACTGACTGGACTGACTGACTGAGACTGAATGACTGAGTGCTTGACTGATTGACTGTCAGACTGACTGACTGACTTCGCAAAAGGGAAAAATAAAAAAAAAGAATTATAAAATTAGAAAAAAATATTTGCATTTAAGATTTCCTTTCCGGCCGGGACTCGAACCCAGTACCACGCGCTTGGAACCCAACGGTCTAGCCATTAGGCTATCGGAGCTCTGTCGATGGAAGTCTTAAATATAATAAAAACAAAAATGCACCTTGGTAATTATTGATTCAAACACTTTGAAATTTACAGGTCGAATAATTAAACTGACTCAGAATTTTTCTCCCTACATAAATAATCAATATTCGCAAAAGAGAAAAATTAAAAAAAAAAGAAGAAGAAATTTCAAATTAGAAACTAAAAGTATACATTGAAGATTTTCTTTCAGGCTGGGACTCGAACCCAGGGCCACTCGCTTGGAAGCCTAACACTCTAGCCATTAGTCTATGGGAGCTCTGTCGGTGGGAGTTTTAAATATAATAAAAACAAAAAATGCACCTTGGTAATTGTTCATTTAAACACTTTGAAATCTTCGTGTCGAAAAATTAAAAGAACTCAGAATTTTCTTCCCTACATAAATAATCAATAATTGCAAAGGAAAGAAATTGAAAAAAAAAGAATTTTCAAATTAGAAAAGAAATATATACATTGAAGATATTCGCTCCGGCTGGGACTCGAACCCAGGCCACTCGCTTGGAAGACCAGCGGTCTAGCCATTAGGCTATCGGAGTTCTGTCGAGCGGAGTCTTACTGCCTGACTGATACTGCCTGACTGACAGACTGACTCACTGACTGACTGATACTGACTGACTGACTCACTGACTGACCGAGACTGACTGACTAACTGCCTGACTGACTGAGACTGGACTGACTGACTGACTGACTGACTGACTGACTAACTGCCTGACTGAGACTGACTGACTGACTGCTTGACTCTCTGACAGGCTATTTCACTGACTGACTGAATGACTAAATGACTGACTGACACTGACTGACTGACTGCTTGACTACCTGACTGACTGCTTGACTGACTAACTGACTGGACAGGACTGACCGACTGACTGACTGACAGACTGACTGAATAAGGATGACTGACAGACTGACTGAATAAGGCTGACTGACTGACTGACTGACAGACTGACTGAATAAGGCTGACCGACTGACTGACTGCCTGACTGACTGACTGACTGAATGACTGACTGACTGACTGACCGAGACTGACTGACTGACTGACTGAGACTGGACTGGACTGACTGACTGACTGACTGACTGAGACTGACTGACTGCTTTAGTGACTAACTGACTGCACAGGACTGACCGACTGACTGACTGACTGACTGCCTGACTGACTGACTGAATGACTGACTGACTGAGACTAAATGACTGACTGCTTGACTGACTGGCTGAAGGACTAACTGACTGACTGAGTGACTGACTGACTGGACTGACTGACTGAGACTGAATGACTGAGTGCTTGACTGATTGACTGTCAGACTGACTGACTGACTTCGCAAAAGGGAAAAATAAAAAAAAAGAATTATAAAATTAGAAAAAAATATTTGCATTTAAGATTTCCTTTCCGGCCGGGACTCGAACCCAGTACCACGCGCTAGGAACCCAACGGTCTAGCCATTAGGCTATCGGAGCTCTGTCGATGGAAGTCTTAAATATAATAAAAACAAAAAATGCACCTTGGTAATTATTGATTCAAACACTTTGAAATTTACAGGTCGAATAATTAAACTGACTCAGAATTTTTCTCCCTACATAAATAATCAATATTCGCAAAAGAGAAAAATTAAAAAAAAAAGAAGAAGAAATTTCAAATTAGAAACTAAAAGTATACATTGAAGATTTTCGTTCAGGCTGGGACTCGAACCCAGGGCCACTCGCTTGGAAGCCTAACACTCTAGCCATTAGTCTATGGGAGCTATGTCGGTGGGAGTTTTAAATATAATAAAAACAAAAAATGCACCTTGGTAATTGTTTATTTAAACACTTTGAAATCTTCGTGTCGAAAAATTAAACTGACTCAGAATTTTCTACCGTACATAAATAATCCATATTTGCAAAAGAAAGAAATTGAAAAAAAAAAGAATCTTCAAATTAGAAGAGAAATATATACATGGAAGATTTTCGTTCCGGCCGGGACTCGAACCCAGTACCACGCGCTTGGAACCCAACGGTCTAGCCATTAGGCTATCGGAGCTCTGTCGATGGAAGTCTTAAATATAATAAAAACAAAAAATGCACCTTGGTAATTATTGATTCAAACACTTTGAAATTTACAGGTCGAATAATTAAACTGACTCAGAATTTTTCTCCCTACATAAATAATCAATAATTGCAAAGGAAAGAAATTGAAAAAATAAGAATTTTCAAATTAGAAAAGAAATATATACATTGAAGATATTCGCTCCGGCTGGGACTCGAACCCAGGCCACTCGCTTGGAAGACCAGCGGTCTAGCCATTAGGCTATCGGAGTTCTGTCGAGCGGAGTCTTACTGCCTGACTGATACTGCCTGACTGACAGACTGACTCACTGACTGACTGATACTGACTGACTGACTCACTGACTCACCGAGACTGACTGACTAACTGCCTGACTGACTGAGACTGGACTGACTGACTGACTGACTGACTGCTTGACTCTCTGACTGGCTATTTCACTGACTGACTGAATGACTAAATGACTGACTGACACTGACTGACTGACTGCTTGACTACCTGACTGACTGCTTGACTGACTAACTGACTGGACAGGACTGACCGACTGACTGACTGACAGACTGACTGAATAAGGATGACTGACAGACTGACTGAATAAGGCTGACTGACTGACTGACTGACAGACTGACTGAATAAGGCTGACCGACTGACTGACTGCCTGACTGACTGACTGACTGAATGACTGACTGACTGACTGACCGAGACTGACTGACTGACTGACTGAGACTGGACTGGACTGACTGACTGACTGACTGACTGAGACTGACTGACTGCTTTAGTGACTAACTGACTGCACAGGACTGACCGACTGACTGACTGACTGACTGCCTGACTGACTGACTGACTGAATGATTGACTGACTGAGACTAAATGACTGACTGCTTGACTGACTGGCTGAAGGACTAACTGACTGACTGAGTGACTGACTGACTGACTGAGTGACTGACTGACTGGACTGACTGACTGAGACTGAATGACTGAGTGCTTGACTGATTGACTGTCAGACTGACTGACTGACTTCGCAAAAGGGAAAAATAAAAAAAAAAGAATTATAAAATTAGAAAAAAATATTTGCATTTAAGATTTCCTTTCCGGCCGGGACTCGAACCCAGTACCACGCGCTTGGAACCCAACGGTCTAGCCATTAGGCTATCGGAGCTCTGTCGATGGAAGTCTTAAATATAATAAAAACAAAAAATGCACCTTGGTAATTATTGATTCAAACACTTTGAAATTTACAGGTCGAATAATTAAACTGACTCAGAATTTTTCTCCCTACATAAATAATCAATATTCGCAAAAGAGAAAAATTAAAAAAAAAAAAGAAGAAATTTCAAATTAGAAACTAAAATTATACATTGAAGATTTTCGTTCAGGCTGGGACTCGAACCCAGGGCCACTCGCTTGGAAGCCTAACACTCTAGCCATTAGTCTATGGGAGCTCTGTCGGTGGGAATTTTAAATATAATAAAAACAAAAAATGCACCTTGGTAATTGTTTATTTAAACACTTTGAAATCTTCGTGTCGAAAAATTAAACTGACTCAGAATTTTCTTCCCTACATAAATAATCAATAATTGCAAAGGAAAGAAATTGAAAAAAAAAAGAATTTTCAAATTAGAAAAGAAATATATACATTGAAGATATTCGCTCCGGCTGGGACTCGAACCCAGGCCACTCGCTTGGAAGACCAGCGGTCTAGCCATTAGGCTATCGGAGTTCTGTCGAGCGGAGTCTTACTGCCTGACTGATACTGCCTGACTGACAGACTGACTCACTGACTGACTGATACTGACTGACTGACTCACTGACTGACCGAGACTGACTGACTAACTGCCTGACTGACTGAGACTGGACTGACTGACTGACTGACTGACTGACTGACTAACTGACTGACTGACTGACTGACTGACTAACTGACTGACTGAGACTGACTGACTGACTGCTTGACTCTCTGACTGGCTATTTCACTGACTGACTGAATGACTAAATGACTGACTGACACTGACTGACTGACTGCTTGACTACCTGACTGACTGCTTGACTGACTAACTGACTGGACAGGACTGACCGACTGACTGACTGACAGACTGACTGAATAAGGATGACTGACAGACTGACTGAATAAGGCTGACTGACTGACTGACTGACAGACTGACTGAATAAGGCTGACCGACTGACTGACTGCCTGACTGACTGACTGACTGAATGACTGACTGACTGACTGACCGAGACTGACTGACTGACTGACTGAGACTGACTGACTGACTGACTGAGACTGGACTGGACTGACTGACTGACTGACTGACTGAGACTGACTGACTGCTTTAGTGACTAACTGACTGCACAGGACTGACCGACTGACTGCACAGGACTGACCGACTGACTGACTGACTGCCTGACTGACTGACTGACTGAATGACTGACTGACTGAGACTAAATGACTGACTGCTTGACTGACTGGCTGAAGGACTAACTGACTGACTGACTGACTGGACTGACTGACTGAGACTGAATGACTGAGTGCTTGACTGATTGACTGTCAGACTGACTGACTGACTTCGCAAAAGGGAAAAATAAAAAAAAAGAATTATAAAATTAGAAAAAAATATTTGCATTTAAGATTTCCTTTCCGGCCGGGACTCGAACCCAGTACCACGCGCTAGGAACCCAACGGTCTATCCATTAGGCTATCGGAGCTCTGTCGATGGAAGTCTTAAATATAATAAAAACAAAAAATGCACCTTGGTAATTATTGATTCAAACACTTTGAAATTTACAGGTCGAATAATTAAACTGACTCAGAATTTTTCTCCCTACATAAATAATCAATATTCGCAAAAGAGAAAAATTAAAAAAAAAGAAGAAGAAATTTCAAATTAGAAACTAAAAGTATACATTGAAGATTTTCGTTCAGGCTGGGACTCGAACCCAGGGCCACTCGCTTGGAAGCCTAACACTCTAGCCATTAGTCTATGGGAGCTCTGTCGGTGGGAGTTTTAAATATAATAAAAACAAAAAATGCACCTTGGTAATTGTTTATTTAAACACTTTGAAATCTTCGTGTCGAAAAATTAAACTGACTCAGAATTTTCTTCCCTACATAAATAATCAATAATTGCAAAGGAAAGAAATTGAAAAAAAAATGAATTTTCAAATTAGAAAAGAAATATATACATTGAAGATATTCGCTCCGGCTGGGACTCGAACCCAGGCCACTCGCTTGGAAGACCAGCGGTCTAGCCATTAGGCTATCGGAGTTCTGTCGAGCGGAGTCTTACTGCCTGACTGATACTGCCTGACTGACAGACTGACTCACTGACTGACTGATACTGACTGACTGACTCACTGACTCACCGAGACTGACTGACTAACTGCCTGACTGACTGAGACTGGACTGACTGACTGACTGACTGACTGCTTGACTCTCTGACTGGCTATTTCACTGACTGACTGAATGACTAAATGACTGACTGACACTGACTGACTGACTGCTTGACTACCTGACTGACTGCTTGACTGACTAACTGACTGGACAGGACTGACCGACTGACTGACTGACAGACTGACTGAATAAGGATGACTGACAGACTGACTGAATAAGGCTGACTGACTGACTGACTGACAGACTGACTGAATAAGGCTGACCGACTGACTGACTGCCTGACTGACTGACTGACTGAATGACTGACTGACTGACTGACCGAGACTGACTGACTGACTGACTGAGACTGGACTGGACTGACTGACTGACTGACTGACTGAGACTGACTGACTGCTTTAGTGACTAACTGACTGCACAGGACTGACCGACTGACTGACTGACTGACTGCCTGACTGACTGACTGACTGAATGATTGACTGACTGAGACTAAATGACTGACTGCTTGACTGACTGGCTGAAGGACTAACTGACTGACTGAGTGACTGACTGACTGACTGAGTGACTGACTGACTGGACTGACTGACTGAGACTGAATGACTGAGTGCTTGACTGATTGACTGTCAGACTGACTGACTGACTTCGCAAAAGGGAAAAATAAAAAAAAAAGAATTATAAAATTAGAAAAAAATATTTGCATTTAAGATTTCCTTTCCGGCCGGGACTCGAACCCAGTACCACGCGCTTGGAACCCAACGGTCTAGCCATTAGGCTATCGGAGCTCTGTCGATGGAAGTCTTAAATATAATAAAAACAAAAAATGCACCTTGGTAATTATTGATTCAAACACTTTGAAATTTACAGGTCGAATAATTAAACTGACTCAGAATTTTTCTCCCTACATAAATAATCAATATTCGCAAAAGAGAAAAATTAAAAAAAAAAAAGAAGAAATTTCAAATTAGAAACTAAAATTATACATTGAAGATTTTCGTTCAGGCTGGGACTCGAACCCAGGGCCACTCGCTTGGAAGCCTAACACTCTAGCCATTAGTCTATGGGAGCTCTGTCGGTGGGAATTTTAAATATAATAAAAACAAAAAATGCACCTTGGTAATTGTTTATTTAAACACTTTGAAATCTTCGTGTCGAAAAATTAAACTGACTCAGAATTTTCTTCCCTACATAAATAATCAATAATTGCAAAGGAAAGAAATTGAAAAAAAAAAGAATTTTCAAATTAGAAAAGAAATATATACATTGAAGATATTCGCTCCGGCTGGGACTCGAACCCAGGCCACTCGCTTGGAAGACCAGCGGTCTAGCCATTAGGCTATCGGAGTTCTGTCGAGCGGAGTCTTACTGCCTGACTGATACTGCCTGACTGACAGACTGACTCACTGACTGACTGATACTGACTGACTGACTCACTGACTGACCGAGACTGACTGACTAACTGCCTGACTGACTGAGACTGGACTGACTGACTGACTGACTGACTGACTGACTAACTGACTGACTGACTGACTGACTGACTAACTGACTGACTGAGACTGACTGACTGACTGCTTGACTCTCTGACTGGCTATTTCACTGACTGACTGAATGACTAAATGACTGACTGACACTGACTGACTGACTGCTTGACTACCTGACTGACTGCTTGACTGACTAACTGACTGGACAGGACTGACCGACTGACTGACTGACAGACTGACTGAATAAGGATGACTGACAGACTGACTGAATAAGGCTGACTGACTGACTGACTGACAGACTGACTGAATAAGGCTGACCGACTGACTGACTGCCTGACTGACTGACTGACTGAATGACTGACTGACTGACTGACCGAGACTGACTGACTGACTGACTGAGACTGACTGACTGACTGACTGAGACTGGACTGGACTGACTGACTGACTGACTGACTGAGACTGACTGACTGCTTTAGTGACTAACTGACTGCACAGGACTGACCGACTGACTGCACAGGACTGACCGACTGACTGACTGACTGCCTGACTGACTGACTGACTGAATGACTGACTGACTGAGACTAAATGACTGACTGCTTGACTGACTGGCTGAAGGACTAACTGACTGACTGACTGACTGGACTGACTGACTGAGACTGAATGACTGAGTGCTTGACTGATTGACTGTCAGACTGACTGACTGACTTCGCAAAAGGGAAAAATAAAAAAAAAGAATTATAAAATTAGAAAAAAATATTTGCATTTAAGATTTCCTTTCCGGCCGGGACTCGAACCCAGTACCACGCGCTAGGAACCCAACGGTCTATCCATTAGGCTATCGGAGCTCTGTCGATGGAAGTCTTAAATATAATAAAAACAAAAAATGCACCTTGGTAATTATTGATTCAAACACTTTGAAATTTACAGGTCGAATAATTAAACTGACTCAGAATTTTTCTCCCTACATAAATAATCAATATTCGCAAAAGAGAAAAATTAAAAAAAAAGAAGAAGAAATTTCAAATTAGAAACTAAAAGTATACATTGAAGATTTTCGTTCAGGCTGGGACTCGAACCCAGGGCCACTCGCTTGGAAGCCTAACACTCTAGCCATTAGTCTATGGGAGCTCTGTCGGTGGGAGTTTTAAATATAATAAAAACAAAAAATGCACCTTGGTAATTGTTTATTTAAACACTTTGAAATCTTCGTGTCGAAAAATTAAACTGACTCAGAATTTTCTTCCCTACATAAATAATCAATAATTGCAAAGGAAAGAAATTGAAAAAAAAATGAATTTTCAAATTAGAAAAGAAATATATACATTGAAGATATTCGCTCCGGCTGGGACTCGAACCCAGGCCACTCGCTTGGAAGACCAGCGGTCTAGCCATTAGGCTATCGGAGTTCTGTCGAGCGGAGTCTTACTGCCTGACTGATACTGCCTGACTGACAGACTGACTCACTGACTGACCCAGACTGACTGACTAACTGCCTGACTGACTGAGACTGGACTGACTGACTGACTGACTGACTGACTGACTAACTGACTGACTGAGACTGACTGACTGACTGCTTGACTCTCTGACTGGCTATTTCACTGACTGACTGAATGACTAAATTACTGACTGACACTGACTGACTGACTGCTTGACTACCTGACTGACTGCTTGACTGACTAACTGACTGGACAAGACTGACCGACTGACTGACTGACAGACTGACTAAATAAGGATGACTGACAGACTGACTGAATAAGGCTGACTGACTGACTGACTGACAGACTGAATGAATAAGGCTGACCGACTGACTGACTGCCTGACTGACTGACTGACTGAATGACTGACTGACTGACTGACCGAGACTGACTGACTGACTGACTGAGACTGGACTGGACTGACTGACTGACTGACTGACTGAGACTGACTGACTGCTTTAGTGACTAACTGACTGCACAGGACTGACCGACTGACTGATTGACTGACTGCCTGACTGACTGACTGACTGAATGACTGACTGACTGAGACTAAATGACTGACTGCTTGACTGACTGGCTGAAGGACTAACTGACTGACTGAGTGACTGACTGACTGGACTGACTGACTGAGACTGAATGACTGAGTGCTTGACTGATTGACTGTCAGACTGACTGACTGACTTCGCAAAAGGGAAAAATAAAAAAAAAGAATTATAAAATTAGAAAAAAATATTTGCATTTAAGATTTCCTTTCCGGCCGGGACTCGAACCCAGTACCACGCGCTAGGAACCCAACGGTCTAGCCATTAGGCTATCGGAGCTCTGTCGATGGAAGTCTTAAATATAATAAAAACAAAAAATGCACCTTGGTAATTATTGATTCAAACACTTTGAAATTTACAGGTCGAATAATTAAACTGACTCAGAATTTTTCTCCCTACATAAATAATCAATATTCGCAAAAGAGAAAAATTAAAAAAAAAAGAAGAAGAAATTTCAAATTAGAAACTAAAAGTATACATTGAAGATTTTCGTTCAGGCTGGGACTCGAACCCAGGGCCACTCGCTTGGAAGCCTAACACTCTAGCCATTAGTCTATGGGAGCTCTGTCGGTGGGAGTTTTAAATATAATAAAAACAAAAAATGCACCTTGGTAATTGTTTATTTAAACACTTTGAAATCTTCGTGTCGAAAAATTAAACTGACTCAGAATTTTCTTCCCTACATAAATAATCAATAATTGCAAAGGAAAGAAATTGAAAAAAAAAAGAATTTTCAAATTAGAAAAGAAATATATACATTGAAGATATTCGCTCCGGCTGGGACTCGAACCCAGGCCAATCTCTTGGAAGACCAGCGGTCTAGCCATTAGGCTATCGGAGTTCTGACGAGCGGAGTCTTACTGTCTGACTGATACTGCCTGACTGACAGACTGACTCACTGACTGACTGATACTGACTGACTGACTCACTGACTGACCGAGACTGACTGACTAACTGCCTGACTGACTGAGACTGGACTGACTGACTGACTGACTGACTGACTGACTGACTAACTGACTGACTGAGACTGACTGACTGACTGCTTGACTCTCTGACTGGCTATTTCACTGACTGACTGAATGACTAAATGACTGACTGACACTGACTGACTGACTGCTTGACTACCTGACTGACTGCTTGACTGACTAACTGACTGGACAGGACTGACCGACTGACAGACTGACTGAATAAGGATGACTGACAGACTGACTGAATAAGGCTGACTGACTGACTGACTGACAGACTGACTGAATAAGGCTGACCGACTGACTGAATAAGGATGACTGACAGACTGACTGAATAAGGCTGACTGACTGACTGACTGACAGACTGACTGAATAAGGCTGACCGACTGACTGACTGACTGACTGACTGAGACTGACTGACTGCTTTAGTGACTAACTGACTGCACAGGGCTGACCGACTGACTGACTGACTGACTGCCTGACTGACTGACTGACTGAATGACTGACTGACTGAGACTAAATGACTGACTGCTTGACTGACTGGCTGAAGGACTAACTGACTGACTGAGTGACTGACTGACTGGACTGACTGACTGAGACTGAATGACTGAGTGCTTGACTGATTGACTGTCAGACTGACTGACTGACTTCGCAAAAGGGAAAAATAAAAAAAAAAAAGAATTATAAAATTAGAAAAAAATATTTGCATTTAAGATTTCCTTTCCGGCCGGGACTCGAACCCAGCACCACGCGCTAGGAACCCAACGGTCTAGCCATTAGGCTATCGGAGCTCTGTCGATGGAAGTCTTAAATATAATAAAAACAAAAAATGCACCTTGGTAATTATTGATTCAAACACTTTGAAATTTACAGGTCGAATAATTAAACTGACTCAGAATTTTTCTCCCTACATAAATAATCAATATTCGCAAAAGAGAAAAATTAAAAAAAAAAGAAGAAGAAATTTCAAATTAGAAACTAAAAGTATACATTGAAGATTTTCGTTCAGGCTGGGACTCGAACCCAGGGCCACTCGCTTGGAAGCCTAACACTCTAGCCATTAGTCTATGGGAGCTCTGTCGGTGGGAGTTTTAAATATAATAAAAACAAAAAATGCACCTTGGTAATTGTTTATTTAAACACTTTGAAATCTTCGTGTCGAAAAATTAAACTGACTCAGAATTTTCTTCCCTACATAAATAATCAATAATTGCAAAGGAAAGAAATTGAAAAAAAAAAGAATTTTCAAATTAGAAAAGAAATATATACATTGAAGATATTCGCTCCGGCTGGGACTCGAACCCAGGCCACTCGCTTGGAAGACCAGCGGTCTAGCCATTAGGCTATCGGAGTTCTGTCGAGCGGAGTCTTACTGCCTGACTGATACTGCCTGACTGACAGACTAACTCACTGACTGACTGATACTGACTGACTGACTCACTGACTGACCGAGACTGACTGATTAACTGCCTGACTGACTGAGACTGGACTGACTGACTGACTGACTGACTGACTAACTGACTGACTGAGACTGACTGACTGACTGCTTGACTCTCTGACTGGCTATTTCACTGACTGACTGAATGACTAAATGACTGACTGACACTGGCTGACTGACTGCTTGACTACCTGACTGACTGCTTGACTGACTAACTGACTGGACAGGACTGACCGACTGACTGACTGACAGACTGACTGAATAAGGATGACTGACAGACTGACTGAATAAGGCTGACTGACTGACTGACTGACAGACTGACTGAATAAGGCTGACCGACTGACTGACTGCCTGACTGACAGACTGACTGAATGACTGACTGATTGACTGACCGAGACTGACTGACTGACTGACTGAGACTGGACTGGACTGACTGACTGACTGACTGACTGAGACTGACTGACTGCTTTAGTGACTAACTGACTGCACAGGACTGACCGACTGACTGACTGACTGACTGCCTGACTGACTGACTGACTGAATGACTGACTGACTGAGACTAAATGACTGACTGCTTGACTGACTGGCTGAAGGACTAACTGACTGACTGAGTGACTGACTGACTGGACTGACTGACTGAGACTGAATGACTGAGTGCTTGACTGATTGACTGTCAGACTGACTGACTGACTTCGCAAAAGGGAAAAATAAAAAAAAAAGAATTATAAAATTAGAAAAAAATATTTGCATTTAAGATTTCCTTTCCGGCCGGGACTCGAACCCAGTACCACGCGCTAGGAACCCAACGGTCTAGCCATTAGGCTATCGGAGCTCTGTCGATGGAAGTCTTAAATATAATAAAAACAAAAAATGCACCTTGGTAATTATTGATTCAAACACTTTGAAATTTACAGGTCGAATAATTAAACTGACTCAGAATTTTTCTCCCTACATAAATAATCAATATTCGCAAAAGAGAAAAATTAAAAAAAAAAGAAGAAGAAATTTCAAATTAGAAACTAAAAGTATACATTGAAGATTTTCGTTCAGGCTGGGACTCGAACCCAGGGCCACTCGCTTGGAAGCCTAACACTCTAGCCATTAGTCTATGGGAGCTCTGTCGGTGGGAGTTTTAAATATAATAAAAACAAAAAATGCACCTTGGTAATTGTTTATTTAAACACTTTGAAATCTTCGTGTCGAAAAATTAAACTGACTCAGAATTTTCTTCCCTACATAAATAATCAATAATTGCAAAGGAAAGAAATTGAAAAAAAAAAGAATTTTCAAATTAGAAAAGAAATATATACATTGAAGATATTCGCTCCGGCTGGGACTCGAACCCAGGCCAATCGCTTGGAAGACCAGCGGTCTAGCCATTAGGCTATCGGAGTTCTGACGAGCGGAGTCTTACTGTCTGACTGATACTGCCTGACTGACAGACTGACTCACTGACTGACTGATACTGACTGACTGACTCACTGACTGACCGAGACTGACTGACTAACTGCCTGACTGACTGAGACTGGACTGACTGACTGACTGACTGACTGACTGACTGACTAACTGACTGACTGAGACTGACTGACTGACTGCTTGACTCTCTGACTGGCTATTTCACTGACTGACTGAATGACTAAATGACTGACTGACACTGACTGACTGACTGCTTGACTACCTGACTGACTGCTTGACTGACTAACTGACTGGACAGGACTGACCGACTGACAGACTGACTGAATAAGGATGACTGACAGACTGACTGAATAAGGCTGACTGACTGACTGACTGACAGACTGACTGAATAAGGCTGACCGACTGACTGAATAAGGATGACTGACAGACTGACTGAATAAGGCTGACTGACTGACTGACTGACAGACTGACTGAATAAGGCTGACCGACTGACTGACTGACTGACTGACTGACTGACTGAATGACTGACTGACTGACCGAGACTGACTGACTGACAGACTGAGACTGGACTGGACTGACTGACTGACTGAGACTGACTGACTGCTTTAGTGACTAACTGACTGCACAGGGCTGACCGACTGACTGACTGACTGACTGCCTGACTGACTGACTGACTGAATGACTGACTGACTGAGACTAAATGACTGACTGCTTGACTGACTGGCTGAAGGACTAACTGACTGACTGAGTGACTGACTGACTGGACTGACTGACTGAGACTGAATGACTGAGTGCTTGACTGATTGACTGTCAGACTGACTGACTGACTTCGCAAAAGGGAAAAATAAAAAAAAAAAAGAATTATAAAATTAGAAAAAAATATTTGCATTTAAGATTTCCTTTCCGGCCGGGACTCGAACCCAGCACCACGCGCTAGGAACCCAACGGTCTAGCCATTAGGCTATCGGAGCTCTGTCGATGGAAGTCTTAAATATAATAAAAACAAAAAATGCACCTTGGTAATTATTGATTCAAACACTTTGAAATTTACAGGTCGAATAATTAAACTGACTCAGAATTTTTCTCCCTACATAAATAATCAATATTCGCAAAAGAGAAAAATTAAAAAAAAAAGAAGAAGAAATTTCAAATTAGAAACTAAAAGTATACATTGAAGATTTTCGTTCAGGCTGGGACTCGAACCCAGGGCCACTCGCTTGGAAGCCTAACACTCTAGCCATTAGTCTATGGGAGCTCTGTCGGTGGGAGTTTTAAATATAATAAAAACAAAAAATGCACCTTGGTAATTGTTTATTTAAACACTTTGAAATCTTCGTGTCGAAAAATTAAACTGACTCAGAATTTTCTTCCCTACATAAATAATCAATAATTGCAAAGGAAAGAAATTGAAAAAAAAAAGAATTTTCAAATTAGAAAAGAAATATATACATTGAAGATATTCGCTCCGGCTGGGACTCGAACCCAGGCCACTCGCTTGGAAGACCAGCGGTCTAGCCATTAGGCTATCGGAGTTCCGACGAGCGGAGTCTTACTGCCTGACTGATACTGCCTGACTGACAGACTGACTCACTGACTGACTGATACTGACTGACTGACTCACTGACTGACCGAGACTGACTGACTAACTGCCTGACTGACTGAGACTGGACTGACTGACTGACTGACTGACTGACTGACTAACTGACTGAGACTGACTGACTGACTGCTTGACTCTCTGACTGGCTATTTCACTGACTGACTGAATGACTAAATGACTGACTGACACTGACTGACTGACTGCTTGACTACCTGACTGACTGCTTGACTGACTAACTGACTGGACAGGACTGACCGACTGACTGACTGACAGACTGACTGAATAAGGTTGACTGACAGACTGACTGAATAAGGCTGACTGACTGACTGACTGACAGACTGACTGAATAAGGCTGACCGACTGACTGACTGCCTGACTGACTGACTGACTGAATGACTGACTGACTGACTGACCGAGACTGACTGACTGACTGACTGAGACTGGACTGGACTGACTGACTGACTGACTGACTGAGACTGACTGACTGCTTTAGTGACTAACTGACTGCACAGGACTGACCGACTGACTGACTGACTGAGACTGAATGACTGAGTGCTTGACTGATTGACTGTCAGACTGACTGACTGACTTCGCAAAAGGGAAAAATAAAAAAAAAGAATTATAAAATTAGAAAAAAATATTTGCATTTAAGATTTTCTTTCCGGCCGGGACTCGAACCCAGTACCACGCGCTAGGAACCCAACGGTCTAGCCATTAGGCTATCGGAGCTCTGTCGATGGAAGTCTTAAATATAATAAAAACAAAAAATGCACCTTGGTAATTATTGTTCAAACACTTTGAAATTTACAGGTCGAATAATTAAACTGACTCAGAATTTTTCTCCCTACATAAATAATCAATATTCGCAAAAGAGAAAAATTAAAAAAAAAGAAGAAGAAATTTCAAATTAGAAACTAAAAGTATACGTTGAAGATTTTCGTTCAGGCTGGGACTCGAACCCAGGGCCACTCGCTTGGAAGCCTAACACTCTAGCCATTAGTCTATGGGAGCTCTGTCGGTGGGAGTTTTAAATATAATAAAAACAAAAAAATGCACCTTGGTAATTGTTTATTTAAACACTTTGAAATCTTTGTGTCGAAAAATTAAACTGACTCAGAATTTTCTTCACTACATAAATAATCAATAATTGCAAAGGAAGGAAATTGAAAAAAAAAAGAATTTTCAAATTAGAAAAGAAATATATACATTGAAGATATTCGCTCCGGCTAGGACTCGAACCCAGGCCACTCGCTTGGAAGACCAGCGGTCTAGCCATTAGGCTATCGGAGTTCTGTCGAGCGGAGTCTTACTGCCTGACTGATACTGCCTGACTGACAGACTGACTCACTGACTGACTGATACTGACTGACTGACCCACTGACTGACCGAGACTGACTGACTAACTGCCTGACTGACTGAGACTGAAGTGACTGACTGACTGACTGACTGACTGACTAACTGACTGACTGAGACTGACTGACTGACTGCTTGACTCTCTGACTGGCTATTTCACTGACTGACTGACTGCTTGACTCTCTGACTGGCTATTTCACTGACTGACTGAATGACTAAATGACTGACTGACACTGACTGACTGACTGCTTGACTACCTGACTGACTGCTTGACTGACTAACTGACTGGACAGGACTGACCGACTGACTGACTGACAGACAGACTGAATAAGGATGACTGACAGACTGACTGAATAAGGCTGACTGACTGACTGACTGACAGACTGACTGAATAAGGCTGACCGACTGACTGACTGCCTGACTGACTGACTGACTGAATGACTGACTGACTGACTGACCGAGACTGACTGACTGACTGACTGAGACTGGACTGGACTGACTGACTGACTGAATGACTAAATGACTGACTGACACTGACTGACTGACTGCTTGACTACCTGACTGACTGCTTGACTGACTAACTGACTGGACAGGACTGACCGACTGACTGACTGACAGACAGACTGAATAAGGATGACTGACAGACTGACTGAATAAGGCTGACTGACTGACTGACTGACAGACTGACTGAATAAGGCTGACCGACTGACTGACTGCCTGACTGACTGACTGACTGAATGACTGACTGACTGACTGACCGAGACTGACTGACTGACTGACTGAGACTGGACTGGACTGACTGACTGACTGACTGACTGAGACTGACTGACTGCTTTAGTGACTAACTGACTGCACAGGACTGACCGACTGACTGACTGACTGACTGCCTGACTGACTGACTGACTGAATGACTGACTGACTGAGACTAAATGACTGACTGCTTGACTGACTGGCTGAAGGACTAACTGACTGACTGAGTGACTGACTGACTGGACTGACTGACTGAGACTGAATGACTGAGTGCTTGACTGATTGACTGTCAGACTGACTGACTGACTTCGCAAAAGGGAAAAATAAAAAAAAAAGAATTATAAAATTAGAAAAAAATATTTGCATTTAAGATTTCCTTTCCGGCTGGGATTTGAACCCAGGGCGACACTCATGGAAGCCCAACGCTCTCGCCAATATACTATCGGATCTCTGTTGATCGGTGTCTTAATTATAATAAAAACAAAAAATGCACCTTAGTAATTATTGATCTAAAATCTTTGAAACCTAAAGGTCGAATGATTAAACTGACTCAGAATTTTCTTCCGTACATAAATAATCCATATTTGCAAAAGAAAGAAATTGAAAAAAAAAAGAATCTTCAAATTAGAAGAGAAATATATACATAGAAGATTTTCGTTCCGGCCGGGACTCGAACCCAGTACCACGCGCTTGGAACCCAACGGTCTAGCCATTAGGCTATCGGAGCTCTGTCGATGGAAGTCTTAAATATAATAAAAACAAAAAATGCACCTTGGTAATTATTGATTCAAACACTTTGAAATTTACAGGTCGAATAATTAAACTGACTCAGAATTTTTCTCCCTACATAAATAATCAATATTCGCAAAAGAGAAAAATTAAAAAAAAAAGAAGAAGAAATTTCAAATTAGAAACTAAAAGTATACATTGAAGATTTTCGTTCAGGCTGGGACTCGAACCCAGGGCCACTCGCTTGGAAGTCTAACACTCTAGCCATTAGTCTATGGGAGCTCTGTCTTTGGGAGTTTTAAATATAATAAAAACAAAAAATGCACCTTGGTAATTGTTTATTTAAACACTTTGAAATCTTCATGTCGAAAAATTAAACTGACTCAGAATTTTCTTCCCTACATAAATAATCAATAATTGCAAAGGAAAGAAATTGAAAAAAAAAAGAATTTTCAAATTAGAAAAGAAATATATACATTGAAGATATTCGCTCCGGCTGGGACTCGAACCCAGGCCACTCGCTTGGAAGACCAGCGGTCTAGCCATTAGGCTATCGGAGTTCTGTCGAGCGGAGTCTTACTGCCTGACTGATACTGCCTGACTGACTCACTGACTGACTGATACTGACTGACTGACTCACTGACTGACCGAGACTGACTGACTAACTGCCTGACTGACTGAGACTGGACTGACTGACTGACTGACTGACTGACTGACTGACTAACTGACTGACTGAGACTGACTGACTGACTGCTTGACTCTCTGACTGGCTATTTCACTGACTGACTGAATGACTAAATGACTGACTGACACTGACTGACTGAGTGCTTGACTACCTGACTGACTGCTTGACTGACTAACTGACTGGACAGGACTGACCGACTGACTGACTGACAGACTGACTGAATAAGGATGACTGACAGACTGACTGAATAAGGCTGACTGACTGACTGACTGACAGACTGACTGAATAAGGCTGACCGACTGACTGACTGCCTGACTGACTGAATGACTGACTGACTGACTGACCGAGACTGACTGACTGACTGACTGAGACTGGACTGGACTGACTGACTGACTGACTGACTGAGACTGACTGTTTTAGTGACTAACTGACTGCACAGGACTGACCGACTGACTGACTGACTGACTGCCTGACTGAATGACTGACTGACTGAGACTAAATGACTGACTGCTTGACTGACTGGCTGAAGGACTAACTGACTGACTGAGTGACTGACTGACTGGACTGACTGACTGAGACTGAATGACTGAGTGCTTGACTGATTGACTGTCAGACTGACTGACTGACTTCGCAAAAGGGAAAAATAAAAAAAAAGAATTATAAAATTAGAAAAAAATATTTGCATTTAAGATTTCCTTTCCGGCCGGGACTCGAACCCAGTACCACGCGCTAGGAACCCAACGGTCTAGCCATTAGGCTATCGGAGCTCTGTCGATGGAAGTCTTAAATATAATAAAAACAAAAAATGCACCTTGGTAATTATTGTTCAAACACTTTGAAATTTACAGGTCGAATAATTAAACTGACTCAGAATTTTTCTCCCTACATAAATAATCAATATTCGCAAAAGAGAAAAATTAAAAAAAAAGAAGAAGAAATTTCAAATTAGAAACTAAAAGTATACATTGAAGATTTTCGTTCAGGCTGGGACTCGAACCCAGGGCCACTCGCTTGGAAGCCTAACACTCTAGCCATTAGTCTATGGGAGCTCTGTCGGTGGGAGTTTTAAATAAAATAAAAACAAAAAATGCACCTTGGTAATTGTTTATTTAAACACTTTGAAATCTTCGTGTCGAAAAATTAAACTGACTCAGAATTTTCTTCCCTACATAAATAATCAATAATTGCAAAGGAAAGAAATTGAAAAAAAAAAGAATTTTCAAATTAGAAAAGAAATATATACATTGAAGATATTCGCTCCGGCTACGACTCGAACCCAGGCCACTCGCTTGGAAGACCAGCGGTCTAGCCATTAGGCTATCGGAGTTCTGTCGAGCGGAGTCTTACTGCCTGACTGATACTGCCTGACTGACAGACTGACTCATGACTGACTGATACTGACTGACTGACTCACTGACTGACCGAGACTGACTGACTAACTGCCTGACTGACTGAGACTGGACTGACTGACTGACTGACTAACTGACTGACTGAGACTGACTGACTGACTGCTTGACTCTCTGACTGGCTATTTCACTGACTGACTGAATGACTAAATGACTGACTGACACTGACTGACTGACTGCTTGACTACCTGACTGACTGCTTGACTGACTAACTGACTGGACAGGACTGACCGACTGACTGACTGACAGACTGACTGAATAAGGTTGACTGACAGACTGACTGAATAAGGCTGACTGACTGACTGACTGACAGACTGACTGAATAAGGCTGACCGACTGACTGACTGCCTGACTGACTGACTGACTGAATGACTGACTGACTGACTGACCGAGACTGACTGACTGACTGACTGAGACTGGACTGGACTGACTGACTGACTGACTGACTGAGACTGACTGACTGCTTTAGTGACTAACTGACTGCACAGGACTGACCGACTGACTGACTGACTGAGACTGAATGACTGAGTGCTTGACTGATTGACTGTCAGACTGACTGACTGACTTCGCAAAAGGGAAAAATAAAAAAAAAGAATTATAAAATTAGAAAAAAATATTTGCATTTAAGATTTTCTTTCCGGCCGGGACTCGAACCCAGTACCACGCGCTAGGAACCCAACGGTCTAGCCATTAGGCTATCGGAGCTCTGTCGATGGAAGTCTTAAATATAATAAAAACAAAAAATGCACCTTGGTAATTATTGTTCAAACACTTTGAAATTTACAGGTCGAATAATTAAACTGACTCAGAATTTTTCTCCCTACATAAATAATCAATATTCGCAAAAGAGAAAAATTAAAAAAAAAGAAGAAGAAATTTCAAATTAGAAACTAAAAGTATACATTGAAGATTTTCGTTCAGGCTGGGACTCGAACCCAGGGCCACTCGCTTGGAAGCCTAACACTCTAGCCATTAGTCTATGGGAGCTCTGTCGGTGGGAGTTTTAAATATAATAAAAACAAAAAAATGCACCTTGGTAATTGTTTATTTAAACACTTTGAAATCTTCGTGTCGAAAAATTAAACTGACTCAGAATTTTCTTCACTACATAAATAATCAATAATTGCAAAGGAAGGAAATTGAAAAAAAAAAGAATTTTCAAATTAGAAAAGAAATATATACATTGAAGATATTCGCTCCGGCTAGGACTCGAACCCAGGCCACTCGCTTGGAAGACCAGCGGTCTAGCCATTAGGCTATCGGAGTTCTGTCGAGCGGAGTCTTACTGCCTGACTGATACTGCCTGACTGACAGACTGACTCAATGACTGACTGATACTGACTGACTGACCCACTGACTAACCGAGACTGACTGACTAACTGCCTGACTGACTGAGACTGAAGTGACTGACTGACTGACTGACTGACTGACTAACTGACTGACTGAGACTGACTGACTGACTGCTTGACTCTCTGACTGGCTATTTCACTGACTGACTGACTGCTTGACTCTCTGACTGGCTATTTCACTGACTGACTGAATGACTAAATGACTGACTGACACTGACTGACTGACTGCTTGACTACCTGACTGACTGCTTGACTGACTAACTGACTGGACAGGACTGACCGACTGACTGACTGACAGACTGACTGAATAAGGATGACTGACAGACTGACTGAATAAGGCTGACTGACTGACTGACTGACAGACTGACTGAATAAGGCTGACCGACTGACTGACTGCCTGACTGACTGACTGACTGAATGACTGACTGACTGACTGACCGAGACTGACTGACTGACTGACTGAGACTGGACTGGACTGACTGACTGACTGACTGAGACTGACTGACTGCTTTAGTGACTAACTGACTGCACAGGACTGACCGACTGACTGACTGACTGACTGCCTGACTGACTGACTGACTGAATGACTGACTGACTGAGACTAAATGACTGACTGCTTGACTGACTGGCTGAAGGACTAACTGACTGACTGAGTGACTGACTGACTGGACTGACTGACTGAGACTGAATGACTGAGTGCTTGACTGATTGACTGTCAGACTGACTGACTGACTTCGCAAAAGGGAAAAATAAAAAAAAAAGAATTATAAAATTAGAAAAAAATATTTGCATTTAAGATTTCCTTTCCGGCTGGGATTTGAACCCAGGGCGACACTAATGGAAGCCCAACGCTCTCGCCAATATACTATCGGATCTCTGTTGATCGGTGTCTTAATTATAATAAAAACAAAAAATGCACCTTAGTAATTATTGATCTAAAATCTTTGAAATCTAAAGGTCGAATGATTAAACTGACTCAGAATTTTCTTCCGTACATAAATAATCCATATTTGCAAAAGAAAGAAATTGAAAAAAAAAAGAATCTTCAAATTAGAAGAGAAATACATACATAGAAGATTTTCGTTCCGGCCGGGACTCGAACCCAGTACCACGCGCTTGGAACCCAACGGTCTAGCCATTAGGCTATCGGAGCTCTGTCGATGGAAGTCTTAAATATAATAAAAACAAAAAATGCA